>NW_004524738.1:1813904-1888771 GCF_000260255.1 Octodon degus
AAAACAGAAAACAGACCTTGTGATTTGAGGGCAAAAGGATAGGTGTTCCCAGCACTTGTTCACTTCTTTATCAAGCTACTGCAGTAGAACAGTCTCTGTTAAGTCATTCAGTATTACATGGGATTGTAGTGTATTTTGTCCTGTTGATTATTTAGAGGCTACGGATTCTTCAAGGAAGACATTGTTTTTGAGGAGTCAAATTTATGGCCAGAAATCTGTTGTATAATCTTTTAGGCTCAACCGTATGCAAGTTGCGAAGTTTCACCTGGTGGGCCTGCCTGTGTTGTTCCTGGGAATTCAGTCTGTCAGTATTTCTGCATGGATTTTGCAGAGAAGGGTCTGGAGACGTGTGTGTGTGATTTCCTTTCCATTGTCTCTTTCTTTCTTTCTTTCTTTCTTTCTTTCTTTCTTTTTTTTTTTGGCGGAACTGGGGATTGAACTCAAGCCCTTGTGCTTGCCAGGCAAGCGCTTATTCGACTGAGCCATCTCCCCGGCCCCTCCATTGTCTCTTTCTAAAAGCAGATGGTCTCAGTCAGTTGTTGAATTTCTCAGACTGATCCTTTAATTTTCTTACCTTCTTTTATTTTCCATTTTGAGGATAATAGTAGTTCCTTCATTGTAGGGTTGTTTTAACACTTAATTTGTTGCCTGGCACATAGTCTTTGCTGCATGTAGGTTTTAAGAATTACCATCATCATCGTCGTCAGTTTTGTCTTTGTGTTCTACTTAGAGACATTCCTTCAATTTTATATTCCCTTCCTTCTCTTGAATTATTTGTTTTGGCCTCCTTAAATTTTACTTCCAAGAAAAAGTTAATTCACAGTTCCTTTTTAAAAATGATGGTCACCCTTTCTCATTTCACTGATGTAGTGATAGTCTTCTTTTTTGAAGCTTCTGTGCCCTTCCTCCTTTTCTCAGAGCTCCTTTTCCCATTTGTTCTCTTCATCCCTATTCCTTGCCTCACTTTTTAAGAAAAGGATAGAGGAACTGGGCGTGGTGGTGCATGCCTATAATTCCAGCACTCAGGAGGCTAAGGCAGGGGGATCTCCTCACGTGTGAAGCCAGCCTGGGCCACACAGAGTTCAAGGCCAGCCTGCACTGCATAGTGAGACCCTGTCTCAAAAAAAGGGTAAAGGAGAGGATAGAGGGAAGACAGGGAAAGGAAGAGGAGGTCCAAGAGCTGGATTAAGCATGGGCTTCTTGTACCCATCTTTTCAGGGGATAGACTGAGCTACAAAGAGTGAAATGTGAATTAAGTAATAAAATAAGTAAGTCTTTTAATCCTTATTATGTGCCAGACATAGCTGGGCCCTGGGACTAAAATCGTGAACATTACAGGCTGAGTCACTGCCTTCTGGGTATCAGTTAGAAAGTAAATGATTGAATAAACTTAATAAGAAACAAAAATAATGAATTTAACAATCAGATAGGTCCTTGTGGTTGCAAACTGATATATACACTGGGAAACGATGGTAGAGTCAAGGAGGCTCCTGGGAGGTGCTAAAGGAATCTCGAGCAGGTTGAACTGGTGAGGTGGGGTCCAAGCCTGTGTGGCCCCATATGTGCAGGTGTGAAGTTGCAGGAAGCAGCAATTTCTCAGCTCTGGGGGCTGGGCACTGAGAACAGGGGGTGGATGGCTGGACAGGACAGAGGTTCTCAGGCCAAGGACAGAGAGACATGCTGCAGTGGTGGTAGAAATGAGGGTGGTGGGCGCTCGTGGGAAAGGAGACTGAGGGAGGCTTGTGAGTCGAGGGATTAAGTGCACCAAGGTGCAGGTGAAATCTTTCAGACTGTGTCAGGAAACAGTTTGACAGGGGTACATTAAGGGGAGAGGTGGGAGGGAAAGCTGGAAAGGTGAGTTGGAGTCAGTTCTGGGAATGAGGCTGAGGACTTTTAGTTGCATGCTGTAGGCAGTGGGGAGCTCTGGCACGTGGTGGGCACCGACTGCAGGTATGGGGAGACTGCTGCATCATGATGGAGGCAGTGGGGCTCCAGAGGTCATGGTGTGGGGCTGAGTGGAGCGGTTAGTAGGAGGGAGTGGAAGAAAGGACACCATGACAGTGCCCATACATGGGACTTGGTGAAACAAGCTTGAGGTGCTCTGAGCCCTCGATCCTGGAAAGATTGCTGGACTATTAATGAAAGGCTAAGACAAGAAGGAGATTGTTGGGGCTGACCAGGCTGCTCTGTGAGACCCCTGCTATTGAGTTTACCCTGTACCCCAGCTCCTGTGCACTCCTGCTGCATCACCTTGCGATGTAGTGGGGCTCCAGAGGTTATGGTGCCGGGCCGAGTAGGGCCATAGTAGGAGGGAGTGGAAGAAAGGACAACTCCTTCTGCTAGGGTTGTTGAGATTTATAGTGGAGCCCTTCTTGTGGGGAGATTAAATATGGCAGGAAGCATAACAGGATAGGGCCTGAGAATAGGGTAGAAGGAAATGGTTTATATTCTGGGGAGTGGAAAAAAAGAGATAACCAGAAATAGTGTAACCAGAGTTCCTGAGAAGGCCTTGTTCATTTTGGCCCTCAATGTCCTGTCGCAATCCTAGCCTGTTGCTGCTTTCAAGAAGCCATTCCTTTCCATTAGAATGTTCTGTTGTAAGGCATATGCTCTGAGGAAGGGTAATGTAGGCCTTGTTGGCTATTAATATGTTGTCATGATTAGATGCTTTGTAAGTGACAGCTTTCTGACAGCAGCTCCTTGCAGAAAAAGACAGATAATGAGTGTGTTGATTCAGGGAGAGGACTAAAGGAGCTTAAAAGTGGAGCAAGAATAGAATTACCAGCAATTGCATTTCTAGATTTATGCCAGAAGAACCAAAAGCAGAGACTCAGACATGTAATATGTACAGCCATGATCCTAGCGTGATTCACAGTAGCCAACTTATGGGTCTTGACTGTAGCCAAGTATTGACCGTAGTTACCTTGCTGCGGTAGATACCCCAAATACTTCTTCCTGTTTCTGGAATTCGGTACCCTTGAATCTAAAGCACCCCATTTCTTCCCTCACCACACCTTTGGAAATTGTCAGCGCCCTCATTTTCTATTTCTGCGCTCCTGATGTCACTAAATCCCACGTACCATGTGAGAATGAACAGCATCTGCCTGCTTTGTCTGCCTTATTTCACTTAGCACAGTGTCTTGTAGATTCCTTCATGTTGGGCTGGGGAGATAGCTCAGCTGCATAAGCACCTGCCTGGCAAGTGCAAGGTCCTGAGTTCAATCCCCAGTACCAGAAAATAAATAAATAGATTCATTCATGTTGCAAATGACAGGGTTTCCCTTTTTAAGGTTGAGTGGAATTCCTTTGTATATGTACTACATTTCTAAAAATCCATCCATCTATTGATGGGCACATAAGTCGTTGCCATTGTCTTATTTTCTCATCATTGGGACAAGATATGTGATACGCACAAGTGAATGAAGGAAAGGTTAGCTCACAGTTTGAGGAAGTTTCAGTCCTTAGGTGGCTTCAAGGCAGGGTGATATGGAGGAAGGGCATTGCAGAAAAGAAACAGGCCATGGCAAATGGGAGGCAGGAAGCAGTGAGCCTTCTTCCTTCCTTTTTTTTTTTTCCCAGGGGCGGGGGGAACCTCTAGATGTAAGTCATGACTCCAGCTCTTGGTTGTTAAGAGCAGTGCTGCAGTGCTCATGGGAGGTGAGCCATCCCTCTGAATAGGCTGCTGTCAGTTCCTTCGGATACATAACCTGGAGATAGGATTATTCGGCTGATGCTGGGTTTTGGTTTCTTGAGGAACCTCCATACAGTTCTCCATAATGGCTGTACTGATTTACCCTTCCTTGATAAGTATAGCTACGTAGTTATTTTTGTTTATTATTATTGTAAAGGCGATTATTTCCTTTTTGGATAGTCCATTAGTAAAAAACAACTACTCAGTTTTACGTTGATTTTATATTCTGCAGTTTCACCATACACATTAATTAATTCTAATAGTGTTTGTGGAATCATTAGGGCTTTTAATTTTTCTCTTGCCTAATATGCTGGCTAGGACTTCAATACTGTGTTCAAAAGAAAGTGCCTGTCCTTGTTTTGTTCTTGACCTTAAAAGCTTTCAGCTCTTCACCACTAAGAGTAGTGTTAGCTACAGATTTGTTATATGTGGCCTTTATTTGTTTTGAGGTACCTTTGTTTAGAGTTTTTATCATTAAAGAGATGCTTTTCCTCTGTTGAGATGGTCATATGATTTTTAGCCTTCATTTTTTTTTTTTAAATGATATATCATAGTTGTTGTGTTTGCTGACTTATCCTTGTATCCAAGGAACAAATTCCAATTGATTATAGGGAATGCTTCTATTAATATAGTCTAGACTTCTCTTTGCTTATATTTTGTTGAGACTTTCTGTTCATTGCAGATACCAGCTTGTGCTTTCCTTGTAGTATCCTTGTTTGGGCCTGGTAACAGTGTGCGGCTAGCCTTGCAAAATGCGTTTGGAAGTATTTCCCCTACTTCTATTTTGTGACAAGTTTGAGAAAAATTAGTGTTAGATCATCTTTACATTTTTTATAGCATTTAGCCGTTAAGTTGTGCAGTCCTGGACTTTCTATAATGGGGAACTTTTTATTAATGATTCAATCTCTTTACTCCTTATTTCTTCACGATTCAGTCTTGGTAGGTTATATCGTCTAAGGATTTATCAGTTTCTCATCACCTTCCAATTTGTTGACGTGTAATTATTTATGGGAGTTTCTTAATGAGCCTTTGTTTGCAGGCTGTCAATTATGTCCCTTTCATTTTTGATTGTATTTGAGTATTTCTTTTTCTTAGTAAGTCTAGCTAAATGTGAATTTTATTTCTTAAAACACCAGCTCAGTTTCATCAAATTTGCCTATGTTTTGTTCTCTATTAAATTTATTTTTACTCTAGTTTTTATTATTCCTTTCGTACTGCAAACAGGGCTGTTTTCCTTTTTCTAGTTCCAAGAGGTGTAATGTTAGATTATTTGTGATCTTTCTCTTTTTAATACAGAAATTTACCACTACAAATTTCCCTTCTAGGATTTCTTTTGCTGCATTGCAAAAGCTTTAGTATGTTGTTTCCATTTTCGTTCCTATCAAGATATTTTAAATTTTCTTTTTATTTTTTCTGTGTCTCAAGATTTAGGAATGTAGTTTACTTTCCACATGTTTGTGTGTTTTCCAAGATTTCTCTGTTCATTGTTTGCTAGTTTTGTGCCACTGTTCTCTGAATGGTGTTTGATATCATGAGTCCTTTTAAATTTGTAAGAACTTTTGTTGTCCTAACCTGCACTCCATCCTGGATAATGTCGTATGTACACTTGAAAAGCACATGTATTCTGCGGCCGTTGAATAAAATATGCTGTGTGTATCTGTTGGTCCATTTAGTCCATGGTGTAACTTGAGTTCAGTGTTTGTTTATTTATTTATTTATTTATTTTTATCTATTTAATACAGGGTCACAGGGTCTCACTACCTAGGGACTTGTAGTGATTCTCCTGTTTCAGCCTCCCAAACGCTGGGATTACAGGCGGTGCCACCATACCTGGTCTCAGTTGCTATCTCAGTGCACCCCGGGGGTGGGGACATTGCCAGCATTGAAGGCTGGGGGTTGAACCACGGTCCCTGTGGTCTCTGCGTCTGCCTAAGCAGGTGCTTTAATCTGCTGAGCTATCTGGCCAGCCCCAGTGCTTCATTATTCATACTCTGTCTGGATGATCACTGTTGAAAATGGGATGTTGACATCCCCTAATACTACTGTAGCGTGCCTCTCTTCAGATCATTTAGTAACTGCTAGGTATGTAGGAGCTCCTGGTTTGGATGCATTTGTGTCTCTGAGTGTTACATCTTAGCTCCTTTGCTATTACATAATGACCTTTATTGTTTTAGTTTTTCACTTCTCTGCTTTTCTGATGTAAGCATGGGGTAGTTCAACAAAGCATGTGTGTAGTTCAACCTTGTTTGTTTATATTATCCGCTGAGCTATTCTTTGTTTTTAATTGGAGAATTTAACCTATTTTCTTCAAAGTAATTACTGATAGGTAAGGACTGGCTACTGTCTTTCTGTGCTTTGTTTTCTAGCTCTCTTGTTTTATCTTTCTTGCTGTCTTTTGTAGTATGATGGGTTTTGTGATGGTATGCTTTGACTCCTTTCCATTATATGCAACTACTGTAGGGTTTTGCTTTATGGTCACCATGACACATAAAATAATTTACCCATATTACAGCCTACTTTAAACTGACACCTTTTTTTCTGTTCAGACTTTCATAATTTTGCTGGATATGTTGGCACACCCCTGTCATCCCAGCACTTGGGAGGCTGAGGCAGGAGGGTCAATTTGAGCTCAAGCCTAGCCTGAACTACATAGTGAGACCGTGTCTCAAAAACAACAAAAAATCCCCACAAAAACAAAAGAAGCTTTCATATCATCTATGGTTTTATTGTGGTAAAAGTTATATGTAACATAAAATGTACCACCCTAACCATTTTTAAGTGTATAGTGTTAACTGTATGTGTAACACGTCTCTGGGGCTTTTTCTTCATGTAAAACAAAGACTCTGTATCCATTAGCAACTACAGCTGGCCTTTAAGTGCATATAAAACTCTATACTTTCAATTTTTATCCCTAACAATTATGATTTGATGTCAAAGTTTACATTCATTTTTGTATCTCTTTAGCAGTTTATTGTAGCTACAGTTAATAGTTTTGTCTTTAAACATTCCTAGTGGGATAAAATTGCTTTAGGTACCATTTAGAATTTTGAATATGTACATTAATTACATTTACCATTGAGGATTTCTTTTCTTTTCTCTTTCTTTTCTTTTCTTTTCTTTTCTTTTCTTTTCTTTTCTTTTCTTTCTTTCTTTCTTTCTTTTTCTTTCTTTCTTTCTTTCTTTCTTTCTTTCTTTCTTTCTTTCTTTCTTTCTTTCTTTCTTTGTTATTAACCTTTTATTTAAGCGTGAGGAATTCTCTTTAGCAATTCTGTACAGCAGGGCTTTACCTCCCTTAGCTTTTGGAAAGAATTTTACCTTATTTCTGAAGGATGCTTTTGCCAGGTAAGGTATTGTTGGTGGGCAGGTTTTTTTTTCCCCTGTTAGCACTTTGAATTCATCCTCCTTTCTCCCTGGAAGATGTCTGCTGAGAAAGCCATATTGGGGCTCCCTTGAACATGATGTTTCTTACCCCTTCCTCCTTTCAGTATCCTTTCTTTGTCCTCATGAACTACTGTGTGGGTTGAATTTGATTAGTGACCTCTGAGCTTTCTATACTTGAATGTTGTCATATTTTCCCCAGACGTGGGGAAATTTAAGCCACTCTTTCCTTAAATATGCTTTCTACAGCTTTTTTTCTGTCCTTTAGAAGTCGCATTATGTAAACATTTGTGCCCTTGATGTTGCCCCATAGTTCTCAAAAGACTTCTGCGTTCTTTTTTCTGTCTTCTCTTCTGAGTGAATAATTTCAAGTGTTCTGTCTTTGGGCTTGATTGATTTCTTATGCTTGATCAAATCTGCTATTGAAGTTTTTTGTTGAATTTGTCAGTGTATGGTTTTGTGTTTTTTTTTTTTTTTTTTTTTTTTTTTTTTTTTTTTTTTTTTTTTTTTTTTTTTTTTTTTTTTTTTTTTTTTTTTGCGGTACTAGGGATTGAACTCCAGGACCTTGCACTTGCCAGGCAAGCTCTTATTCTACCTAGCTATGTCCCCGGCCCTCAGTGTTTTTATTGTATTCTTTATCTGAAGAGTTTCTTTTTATTGTTTTGTTTCTGTATGAAACTTCCCATTTTGTTCATTAATTGTTGTCTAAATTTCATTTAATTCTTCTCTCCATATTTTCTTAGAGTTCTCTGAACTTCTTTATGAGGATGTTTGTGAATTTGTTGTCATTTAATAGATCTCAATTACTTCTGATACTATTAGTGGGACTTTGTTTCTTTTGGGGTCTTCCTTTGTTTCTCACATTTCTTTTGTCCTTATGTTGATACCTGCACATTTTAGGAAACAGCCACCTCTTCTGCCAGACTTTGGTAGCGATAGACCTGCGCAGTTTGGCTGGAGATCCTGGGTGACTGGCAGGTAGCGCCAGCACTGAGAGATCTTGAGTTCTTTGGTTGCACCAGATCACTGTGCTCTGAGGTTGAGTAGAATACTGACTGCACAGTGTGGTTCACTGAATCCGCTGGCTGGACCCTGCAGTGAAGGCTCCTGGCTGCGCTCTGCATTGCAGGCCAGCTTTCCTAGCTCTGTGCTGTTGTTGCTTGGAAGTTGTAGTTGGGCCAGGCTTAGTCACTTCACTATTACTGAGACACAACACCTGCCACCTGCAGCTTAAGAACAGATGCTTATTTTGTCTTACAGTTTGAGTCCATGGTCAGCTGAGTCCAAAGCAGAAGTGGCCCTGGTAGAAAGAGTAGAAAGGAAAGCTGTTCAACCCTGTGGAAACAGAAAAGTAGCCAGGGATAAGAATATGCTTCCAGGTTACACCCCACTGGCCTCCCCCAGCCAGGCTCTGCCTCCTGAGAGCAGGTCAGCTCTGCGTTGTGATCCATCCACATTTCAGAAGCCTCTGAACTCACGCGGGTGTGGAGAAAGATTTCAGATCTAAACCACACCAGGCTCCAAGGTTGGGTGTGGTCTCTGGAGTTGCGGTTTGGCTGTGCAGAGGGCAGAGCCAGAGACCCTGCTTCACCAATACTCAGTGACCTGTGCTTGGCTCTTGGTCTGGGGTATGCTTAAGTGGGGCTCCAAAGTTTGGTGGGGTCATTGCTGTCCAGCTGGGGTAGGACAGCATCCAGTGCTCCCACATGAACCTGTAGGGCTATCGGGTGAGAAGATTTCAGGTGAGCAGAATCGAGCTGGACCACTTCTCCCCAGCCTGTTGAGCAGGGCCAAGTACTCCCTCTGTAGGTGCTGGCTGGGAAGCTTACTGAGCTCTTACTTGGATAGCAAAAGGCTTCTTTTCTAATGTGGCCCCTACAAGGTCAAGAGCCAAGTGTTCCTCTGACTCATGTCCCTTGGTGTCACTTACTGAGTTGGCATCCTTCCCTGAAGGTCAGCCGCAGGCCAGGCACAGTCCAGATGGCTCATTGCTGTGGATGCTCAGGAAATTCTTCCAACAGTAGCCTGGTGGCACACAATTTAGAAAAGTCAGCTCTTGGTTGTCTAGCACAAAGACCTGTTCTGAAGGTTGCACTGGTGAATGTGGAGTACTCCTGCTGCTGCTCCCTGTTGCAGGAGTTGATGTCTCTCTCCTTGTTCCAGCCCACTGAACAATTGTTTCCCCTTTCAGCGGTCCTGCGAGTGGCCGGGTCCCTGCAGAAGAGCACAGATGTGATGAAGGCCATGCAGAGTCTTGTGAAGATCCCAGAAATCCAGGCCACCATGCGGGAGCTGTCCAAAGAGATGATGAAGGTGACCTGAGCTGTGCCTGTGCCCTGCCAAACCACTGAGTCCCTCTCAGGAATGGTGGGGCTGGGTGAATGGGAATGGCTCGCAAATGGGAGTGGATGTTAACTCTGGTTGAAATAATTTTTACCTAGAGTGTAGCAGAGGCTGGGAGGGACTGCTAGACATTCCCAAATACATACCCAGAGCTGGGGAGAGCAGAGTGAACCCAAGGAGCCTTTAGGGCTCAAGGTTTGCAAGTGCCACTCCAAGCAAGAAGAAGAAAGAAACCTTGGTTGCAAGGTTCCTCTGTCCCAGAGGAGTGTCAGTGAAACTGGCAAGAAAAGTTGGTCTACACCAGGGATTGGCAAGCCTGTTCTGTATAATGCTAGATACTAAGTACATTTTGTGCTGTGTGGCCTTTATGTGTGTTGTGACCACACAAGTCTACCTGATAGAGTATAAAGCCAGCTACAGATAATACTTGAACAAGTGAGCATGACTGTGTTCTCATAGAACTTTACAGAAGTAGGCAGCGGGTCACACTTGGCTATGTAGGCTGTAGTTTGCTGACCTGTTTTAAACTATAAAAAAGAAGAGTGAAACCAATTGTGGTGGTAGCACACCTATAGTTCTAGCATTTGGGTAGGTAAAACAGGAGGGTCACTAGTCCAAAGCCAGCCTGGACTACATAGTGAGATCTTGTTCCCACCACCCACCCCACCCCCAAAAGGAAGGAGCAACTAAGAACCAAGTAAAACACGCATAATGCCTGCCGCCCTCAGGATCAGGGTCTGGATCAGTACCAATGGTCTTCAGACAGGCAGGACATCAGCCCTGTTACTGAGCCCTGCAGCTGATGGCACATGGCACGGGTGGCCCTGCCCAGTTCTCAGCCATTTTTATCCCCTTTTCACTCAGAAGGAAACTGAGTCTCTAAGATAACAGGCAGATTAACAAGTTCACCTGGGTTGAAGGTGACCAGCTGGAGCACAGGTGTGTCTGACCTTTGGCGTGAACTGCCATGGAGGAAGTGGGAAGGGAGGCGTTCACGTGGGTGTCATTCATGCTTCAGTTCCAGGGCCTGACAACCAAAAGTGTATACCTCACGCTCTAGTGCTGACTCTTGCCTGACTGTCACCTGCAGGGAATGTCATTTGTAAACTTGAATTATTATAGAGAGTGGGGTATGGGAGAAAGGGGCTTCAGAAGAAAATTGATAGAAATGTAGAACAACATAAAAAGTCCATGGCCTAAATCTCTGGAATGCGAACTTCTTGGACAGCAACAGTGGGGAGGAAACAAGGTCAGAAAAGTGGCAGCACACTTGTAATTCCAGCACTTGGGTGGCTGAAGTGAAAGCATCCCAAGTTGAAAGCCAGCCTAGAGAGATCCTGTCTCAAAAAGAGAGTGGGGAAGAAGGGAGCAAGAGCCTGAGAGCCATATAGCAAGCACACAGATCCCTGCCATCCCCAGGACTGGAGCCGGCCTGTAGAGTATGTTCTGCTCTGTTCTGTTCTTTGTTTCTTTCTTTTTTTTTTTTTATGTATCTGGTGCAGGGTCTCACTGCACAACTTGGACATGTAGTGATCCTCCTGTTTTCAGCCTCCCCAGTGCTGGGATTACAGGTGTGTGCCACCAGGGTGGGACAGGTGCAACATGTGGTGCTGGGGATCAAACCCCCATCGCTGTGCTTGCCTAAGTAGGCGCCTAGTCTGCCAAGCTATCTTGCCAGCCCTGGAGTGCATTCTTTAATGAAGTGCGTACCCAGGTCGATGATGATGATTCACTGAGAACTGGATTCTCTTTGGAGGACTTGAGCCCTGCTCATTTTAACTCATATAGTAGGGAAAATATTTGTGGAACACAGATGACCACACTGTAAAACTGCTTCTGGAGACTGACAGTAATGCAGCAGAATTACTGTGGTGCAGCCCCGGGGCACGCTGAAGCCTCCTGTGGGCCCGGCTCCTCATGAGCAGGAACTCAGTCTTAGTGATTCCATTTAGGCCCAGTGCCTGCCCTAGGGGACAAGGAGAAGGAAGTTGATGAATACTTGTTGACTGAATGCCTAAATAGATGCATGCTCACTTCTACTGCTACAGTGTGAAGGGTTATTACAGTTGGGCTCTTTTCATAAATATTTATTGAACCTTTTACTTACATTCAGCTAGGCCATAAGGATCCACGTGGATGGCTATGAATATGAATTTATTTGATAATTTTGATTAGAAGGAAATGTCTGAAAATGAGAAGAATAGAGTGCTCTTCTAGATTTATGTCTTACCCAACCTTACAGCCGAGCCAGAGGGCCATTCAAGAGGGCTGTACGCAGTATTTCCTCTGACCACCTGTCTTGGGTATCATCCTGGAAGGGTGGCCTGGAGTCGCAGAGATGAGCTTCTCCTCGCCAGGGTGCAGGAATGCCTCATGTAAGCATATTTAGTAGTCAAGGGGCGTGATGTTTCTTCTGTGTTCAGGCTGGGATCATAGAAGAGATGTTAGAGGACACTTTTGAAAGCATGGATGATCAAGAAGAAATGGAAGAAGAAGCTGAGACAGAAATTGACAAAATCCTCTTTGAAATTACAGCAGGTATGACCATTAGGTTCATCTTTCTTCCTTTTGTGGGCCCTTCTGCATTTACTGAAGTCGCCAGTCGTTTTAGTGTTGAGTGTATACCTCTCTGCCATTTTCAAATTTTAGAGTATGCAAGTTATTTCTTAAGAAATAAGCTTAGGGGGCTGGTGAGATGGCTCAGTGGTCTAAAGCACCTACTTAGCAAAGCACAGGGACCGCGGTTCAATCCCCCAGCACCACATGCCAGCCAGCCCCGCCCCCTGGTGGGCTGAGCTGGCCACACACACACAAATAAATAAATAAATAAAAAGAAATAAGCTTAGTATAGGTGTCTTCTAGAGTTTTCAGATGATGATAGGGAGTATTACTTTCATGCACTGCCGTTGGGATTTTAAGCTGGCATAGACTTCCTGGAGAGCAGTCCAGCAGGAGCTGTGGAAGCCCTTGTGCTAGCAGATTGACTTCTCCTAGTCGTTTGCTATAATAAAGAAGGTGTGCTGAAAGACTCAGGATAGTGGGATCATTTATAATACTGAAAATTTTGTATCAAAGTAAATGCTTAATACTGAAATACTGATCAAATTAGCTGTGCTGTGTCTATTTTAATAGTATACTGTGTAGCCAATACAGAATTATATTCATTGACATGAAAAGATGTCAACAATATATCATATGAAAAAAGCCTTCTACACATTTCTGTGTAAAAACAATAATAATAAAAAGGTGCCCAGAGGGACAATCATGTATGGACCACTGATGGTTTAAGTTGCCCGGCAGGGAGTCATACATCATGGCTCCATAGTGAAGGTACTCATAAAAATGGTAGAATTTAATTTTTATTTGTTCACATTTTTTAGTTGTTGAGATAAAGAACAGATATTCCAAAAATATTTTTCGTAAAGATTGAGAAACAGTGTTTTACTCAGAGATTAAAATTAAGTGATCAGCAGTACTTACGAATGGAGGAGTTTTAGAATCAAGTCCTTTTTGTTTTGGAGATGCGGTCTTGCTACGTTGCGTAGGTTGGTCCTGAATTCCTGAGCTCAAGCACTCCTTTGTCCTGTTTCCCAGGTAGCTGCACCTATGCATGTGTCACCATGCCTGATAGAATCAGGATCTGTGAAATCCTCACAATTATGTACTGTGACTTTGAGCCTGCTGCAGTGGCACACACTACTCAGGAGGCTGAGGGAGGAGGATCCCTTACGCCAGGCGCTTAACACACCAGCCTGGGGAACACAGTGAGAATCCTACCTCCAAAAAATGTATTAGAACTTGGATATTGTGACAAGTTGCTTTGTGCCCATATCATAGTAAGCAAAACGCCCCCAAAACAGCTTGTTCACCGTCCAGCTTTGTATCTTGTCAAGTTCTCCCAGGAATGAGAAACAGGGCAGGTTGAGGGAGCCGTTCCTTCAGCGCTGTGTTGGTAATCTGCTCCTTCTCATTCTGTTCAGGAGCCTTAGGCAAAGCACCCAGTAAAGTGACCGATGCCCTTCCTGAGCCTGAACCTTTGGGAGCCATGGCTGCCTCTGAGGATGAAGAGGAGGAAGAGGCCCTGGAGGCCATGCAGTCCCGGCTGGCCACACTCCGCAGCTAGGGCCTGCTCTTTCCACAGCCTGCCCGCCGGCACCTGTGCACCTTGGAAGAGGCGGCTGTTCCATGTAGCTCTTGCACTACACCTCTGTCATGAGGCACTGCATTTGGGAGAAGGTCCTGTGCTTATCTCTTCACTCTCTGCAAGGTTTTGAGACCTCAAAGGGATTGTTCTTATGAAGGTGGTATGATTAAATGCAGCGTTTTCAGGAATATAAACAGATACCTTCTTGGGGAAAGCAGAGAAATCCCCTTTTCTTATGAAGCAGCTCTAAGAACTGAGTTGATTGCCTGAATGTTGAGGACTCTGCATTGGGGGGGAGGGGTGTAAAACACTGTATAAATGGATTTTAATAAATTTCTGCTTTAACATTTAGTGCCATTATAGACTGTCATGTACAGTGAACTCTTGAGGTGTTGCTCTCCCAGACTTCCTGTGTAGGCCTTGGGAAACGAGGAGGTGCTGTAGTCGGGACTTGGAAACAAAAGAGGCTTCTGCCTGGGGGTGGCTGTAGTGTAGGAACCACTTGTGCATTCCGTCATCTGTTTAGCCAAAAGTCACCTGGGAGCTGTGCACTTTGTCCTGCTGGCTGGCTGGCTGCGTTATGTCCTGATGTATAGACGGATGTCTCTGCAGCTTTGATCCCTCCTAGCCCGCTGCGTGCTGCATGCAGAACGACAGCTATGGGATGGGGATCTCTCGCCTCTCATCGCCTCCCTGCTCTAGGCTGCTTGTCTTGTGTGCAGGCCATGGGCCCACATCAGCATCGCCTCACAGTCAGGAACCGACCTGTGAGGGGCAAGGTGTACTCATGCCTCCTATCCAGCACTCTCCGGGATCCTCCTTAAATACAGTTAAATAATTCCATGTGGTACTTTATTATGTTTGATGCTTTGCAAAACTCTGATCCATGTGCTCTTGCATCACTAATGCAGAAAACCACTCAGCTTACAGCAGAGCTGTGAGGTTCAGACCCAGCTACACTAAGCCAACCAGGCAGGAAGTGTCCACTGATGGGGACGCTTTGCCACTGTGGAGAAGTCCTGACGGCAGCTGTGGCGGGCCTTCTAGTCACACTGTACAAAACAGCACTTAAATCCAGAATACCCTTCTGGTACTTTTTTAAAAAAGGTAGTTTATTATGCAGAGTCTCACTATGCATCTCGGACAGATAGTAATCCTCCCATTTTCAGCCTCCTCAGCACTAGGATTCCAGGTGTGCGCCACTCTGCCTGCACTCTGGCCAGCTCAGCAGGCCCGGGGGGCAGGGCTGGCATGGCATGTGGTGCTGAGGATCAAACTGCGGTCTCTGCGCTTGCCTAAGCAGGAGCTTTAGTCCGCTGAGCTATCTTGCCAGCCCCCCTTCTGGTACTCTTGATCCCATCTGCAGGATGCCACTGTTTCGGCTTTAAATACATTTTTAGGTTCACAGCAAAATGAAGAAGAAAGTAGATTCCCCATATGCTCCCACCCCCATACGAGCATAGTGTTGGCCACTGTCATCGTCCCACATCAAAGTGGGACATTTACCACAACCTCCAACTCCACATGGACGCACCATCATCTCCCAGAGTCCAAGTTTATGGCAGGATTCACTGCTTATGTGCATTCTAGACATAGGACAGTGGCTGTAACCACCACTACAGTAGTATCATGCACAGTGGCTCCACTGCCCTAAAAATCCTCTGCGTCCTGTTCATCCTTCCTGTGCCCACATTTGCTGCTGGCCACTGGCCTTTTTACTGTCTCTATAGTTTGATTTTCTCTAGAGTGGCGTATCACTAGAACCATGGTGGACTGCCCGCCCTTACTGGCTTGACTCAGTGCTACCTACTTATGGCTCCTCCCTGTATCTGTTCCCAACTTGGTAACCAGTTCCTCTTTAGATACTGAATTAATCATTCCATTGTCTGGGTGTTTAGTAGTTTACCCACTCACCTGAAGAATGCCTAGGTTGTTCCCTAGTTTTGGGAAATTACGAAAAAAGCTGCTATAAATACTGTGGCTGGTTTACGTGTGGACATAAATAGTCATCTGGATAAACATGTGACGCGACTGCTTTTCTGTGTGTAAGCACGCACCTGGTTTTACAAGGCTGCCACTGTGTCCTGCACCTTTGTGTTCCCTGCAGTGATGACTGAGAGTTGCTGTTGCTCCACACCTCGCCAGTGTCAGGTGTTCAGGTCTTCTGGATTTTTCCCCTCTTATAGTGTGTTGGTACCCAGCGGCTCTCATTTGCAGTTCACTGGTGACACACAGTGCTGAACTTCCGCTCACATACCTGTTATCTGTGTATCTTCACTGGTTCAGGTCTTTCGTTCATTTTTTAAAAACTAGATTATTTGTGATTATTGAATTCTAAATGTCCTTTGTGAATGTAGCAATCATTTGTCAAGTAGATCTTTTGCAAATATGTTATACCAATTTCTGGATGGTCTTTTTACTCTCTTAATAGTGTCTTAGTTTTTTTTTTTTTACAGGATCTACAGGGTCTCATTACACAGATCAGATTCGTAATGATCCTCCTATTTTCAGCCACCCAAGCACTGGGATTACAGGCACGCATCACCACACTCAGTTTTAGTCGCAGTCTCAGTGCACCTGGGGGACAGGGCTAACCCGGCACTCCTCGGATCAAAGCCTGGTCCCTGCACCTGTCTAAGCAGGCGCTGTAGTCTGCTGAGCTCTGACCACCCAGAGTAGAAGTTTTATCTTTATTGAAATCTGGCTTATCAACTGTTTCTTTCATGTATTCTGCCTTTGGTGTTATATTTTGAGTCACTGCCAACCCCAAGGTTATCTGGGCTTTCTCCTGTATTATTTTTCTAGGAGTTTATGTTTTACATTTAGATCTATGTTAAGTTTTGATCTAAAATGTCCCCCAGAAGTCTCATTTGTAGGATGACTGGACCAGGGGTGCTGTCCTCAGCAGCAGCTTAGTCCACCTGTGGACTTATGGCTCAGTGTGGTTAGGAGGTGCATCCCGAGTGGAGTGAGTCACCGGGTGTGACCTGCAAGGGTGGCTTTCTGCCCCCGGGTCCTCCTGTCTCTCTGCTTCCGGGCTGCTGGGTGAGCAGGTCCTCCACAGCGCCCTTCTCCTGTGCCCTTCCTGGCTGCTAGCCAGCTGGGGACCGAATGCTCTGAAGACTGAGAGCTGAGCACCCTCCCCTAGGTTATGGGTGTTATGTATTTTGTTCCACTGGTAGGAAAGTGACTGATAACAGTCTGTCATCCATTCTGAGTTAATTTTTATAAAAGATGTTAGTCTGTATAAATTCGTATTTTTGCATGTGGATGTCCAGGTTAGCATTTATTGAAATGGCTATTTTTTTGTATTGTATTGCATTTATTCATTTGTCAGACATCAGTCAGCTGTATCTGTGTAGGACCATTTCTGGGCTCAGTAGTTCTACTGGACTCATTTGTCTGTTCTTTCACCAATACCAGGGTCTTGTTTTGTTTTGTTTTGTTTTGTTTTGTTTTGTTTTGTTTTGTTTTGTTTTGTTTTGTTTTAGTACCAGGGTCTTAATGACTATATCTTTGTAGTTCTTGAAGCTGGGTAATGTCAGCCTTTGACTTTGGTCTTTCAATATCGTACTGGCTATTCTGGGCCTTTTACTGTTTACAAACTTTAAGATTAGTTTGTTAAGATCCTTAAAATAACCTTACAGGGTTTTATTGGGTTTGCACCAAATCCAGAGATCAAGTGAGAAGAACTGACATATTGACAATGACAAGATAGAATTTTAGATATAAAATTCTAGTTTCTTCCCAGAACGATAGTAGAATACAGGAATTCCATCAGCCTTGAGCATTTTTTATTTGGCCAGTCAGAACTTTGTCCATGTGGATGTCTAGCCAGCTAGATAAATGATAGCCTCTCTAATAATTCTAATAAAAATGATCTAAATGTAAAAGTTGGTTGGTTTTAGTTTTTGAACAGGTCATGTTTTTCTCCATTCTTTCAGACTAAAGAATAAAACTGGCTCATTACTTACATGGCGTATTCTTTCTTCCCCTTCATATGCTTTGTTGGTTACATGGAGACAAAGTGTGTCAGATTCTGTTTTAGCCCTAGAAGGAAGGGTCTACAGTCCGGAAGGCAAAACAATGATTGTACAGACCTGCAAAAGAAGCCTCCCTCTGTTCTTAGGTGCTCGAGCTGGGTGGGGCAAGGAGCAGCACCAGCCTCTACCCACCGCTCCTCTTACACCTGCTCCCCATGAAACCATCCACTGCGGTTACCTTTACCATTCATTGTGTTTTGTCCCCAAACTTGCTTACTCTTTTGCAAAGCACTTTCCTGGCCACAGAGGTCACCCAGCAGGCTGTTACAGGACCTGCCTCCACTCCGCTGCTCCATGTCTGAGCAAAGATGCCTTCCTGAACACTTAGCAGTCAGCTAAGTGTACAGCTTGCATGGCCTTTTCCTTGCCTGGTCCCCACCTTGGCAGCCTGCCCACAGCAGCTTACCCTTGTGTATTTCCAGATGTTTACCTTAGAATTCTGAAAGGAGGGGGCTTCTATTCATTCTCAGATAGTAGTAGTCATACCCACTCTGTGCCTCAAAACTATGGTCATGACAACTATGAAAAAATCATAACGTTCAAGTTTTGAAGAACTGTGGCCATTTTTTCTCCTTTTTTTTGCGGAGCTGGGGATTGAACTCAGGCCCTTGCACTTGCCAGGGAAGCACTTATTCCACTGAGCCATCTCCCCAGCCCCCTTTTTTTTTCTCATTTTAACCTAGTGACAAGTACTCTTTAAATGCTGATCTGTATTACCAGTTAGAAAGGATCTAACAGTGAGATACATTTGGAAAATTCTTGATTAAAATAACATAAAACAGGCTTGTTTCTGTATAGCTTTCCAGAGTCTCTCATACACTTCAGATTATTTCATCAAGATAATCTTTGAGACAGCAGAATTAATATCCTTCAGTCACTAACTCAGGTTTAGAAATGCCACAGTAAGGAAATAATATTTTCTTAGAGTAAGGAAGTTCTCTTCATATATTTATAATTCAAAAATATATTTATAGAATGATTTCAGCAACATGGTGAATCAGACAGTCCAAACATCCATCCTTCCAGAGAAACCTAGAAAAGGCAACCAGAGACTGTTAGAAGGCAATTTGTATTGTATTCTGGAAAACAAAAGTTTATAGTAACCAAGTAAATGTTGAGTGCAGAAAAAAGGAAACCTTAAAATGGTAAGACAAGCTGTGGTGCTTTTCCTTGCCTGGTCCCCACCTTGGCAGCTTGCCCACAGCAGCCCACATTCTCAGTGCAGGACCCTGGTCTCCGGCTCCCAGGAAAACAAAGTCTGCCTTAACCTGTTTGGAGAAGTCACACAAGAGGAACTAGAACCTCTTTGTTTGCCTGACTCAGAACTCACTTGGCAGAAAGGCAGCAGGCATTGCTTAAAAACGTTGGAAACCAATTAAGTAAAGGCGGGGGAAGACCTACTTCAAGTGAAAGAGTACAGTTAAACAACTGGTTTAAATGGTAAGATTTAAAGAAAATCATGGGCAGTGAACTGAAAGTAACCAGGAAAACACTATGAACAAAATGAGAAAATAAAAGAGGCAAATTACAACATGGTGCCACATGAAGATAATGGAGTTGAAATGTACAGTCCTTGTAATGGACAGTCTATGAGAGGTGTTCAACAGGAGATCTGAAGAGGCAGAAGAAACATCAGAAAACTTAGAACAACTAAAAAGCAATCTAAAATGTAGAGAGGATAAAGAAGAAAAGCAAAGACAGCTTAAGGAATTTGGGTAAAATCATCAAGCTCACTAGTATCTGCATCATGGCAGTCCCAGAAGACAGAAAAGGACAAAAACAGTATTTGAAAAATGACTAAAGCCCCTCAAATCTGAGAGAGTTCACTGAACAAGCTCAAGTCTCTTAACAGGATGAACTAAAATGGAGCCACATTAAGATGCTTGATGTTAAATTTCTGGAAGTAGATGACAGAGGAATCTTGAAAGCAGCAAGAGAATGACTCACCCTCCACAAAGGATCCTCAGTAAGATGAACACATACTTTCTGATCACAACCATGGAGGTCAGAAGGCAGTGGGAGGACATTTAACATGCTAAAAGGGAAAAAAAAAATTATGAGCGCCATATCCAGCGAAACTGTCCTTCAAGAATGGGGAAAGTAAGGCTCCCTGGAAAAAAAAAAAAACTAAAGGAATTCAGTACTACAGCAGATGTTAACATGAATCGTGCAGGCTGAAATGACACAAAGCCATATTTAAAAAGAAAAAGGAGGGAAAAATTAGAGGCTGCCAGGGGCTGAGTAGAGACAAAAAGGGACTGCTTAGTGGGAACCAATTTTCTGTTTAGGGTAATGAAAATTTTAGAAACAGATACCAATGATATAGTCACAACATTACTGAATATATTGGCTCTCAACTTTATACTTAGTGTTTAAAAACAACAGATTTTGTTACACATACTTTACAACAGTACAAATAAGTAATTTTACTAAAGATTATTTTAATAAACTAGTCTTACACTTCTTAGTGTTTGTTATAACATTTTAATACATTTGAATCTGCCAGTATTTCACGTAGTATTTTTGCAAGTGTAAGTAATATTGGCCTGCAATTGTTTTTGATGCTACCTTCAGATTTTGTTACCAAGTAAGCTAGCATTATTAAAAGCATCTGTTTCCTTTTTTCTATTCTCTTGGCTTTTTCATAAAAGATTATTTACTAAGTGTTGTATAAAATCACTTGTAAAATTGCCTTGTACCTTTTGGGGACTAGGAATACTGCCAAGATTTTTGACTATTTAATTCCTTTAGTAGTATTTGTTCAGATTATCAGTTTTTATATTTTTCAGTAGTCATCCATTAAAAAATTAAGTCTTAGAGATTCATTCACTTATTATATTAAAGACCTATATTTATACCTGTATTTCATTCTTAATATTTTTCATTTTTCTTTTTCTTTGTAAGTCTTGCCAGAAGTTTGCTTGTCTTAATTTTTTTCAAGGCAGTGTGATGGTTTGGATAGCTTGTCCCTTATGACACTTATGTGATAGAAACTAGGTCCCCTGAAGAAGGGACTTGGAGGGCACCAGAATCCTAAGAGGTGGGCCCTGGTGCAAGGTAATTAGATCACAGGGGCCCTGGCCACGGGAGGGCCCATGCTGGCCTTTCAGTTTGAGTTTCCTTGAGGGCCAGTTGTCCTGCAGACTGCCTGACTCTGGGACTCTGTCTGGATTTCCATGATTTTCCCTCATGCAAAGTACATTTTTGATACCATCTGCCATGAAGCCCTCACCACACCAAGTGGCCAGGGCTGCCCCATTTGGGCTGGTTGCCTCCAAACTGTACGCTAAATTAACCTATTTATGAAGTACCTGCCATAAGATATTTATTGTAATAATAGAAAATAGGGGCTGAGGAGATAGCTCAGATAAAGTGCTTGCCTGACAAATGCAAGGGCCTGAGTCAATCCCCAGTTCTGAAAAAAAAGAGAAAGAAAATGGCCTCATACAAGTTAGCCTTTGATTTTGTTCATCACACTTATTAAATTCTGCTTTTATTATAGTAACTGCTTTTTCTGTATCATGGGATTACTTTTTTTTTTTTTTTTTTTTTTTTTTGATACCAGTAGGATTGAACTCAGGACCTTACATTTGCCAGGCTGGCACTTTTGCCCCTGAGCTATCTCCCCAGCCCTACTTTTTCTACCTTTATTTAAAACATTTAGTGCCCTCCACTCGTCTTTTTATTTAAGTACAGGGTCTATAGGGCCTCACTACAAAGATCCGATTCGTAGTGATCCTTCTGCTCTCAGCCTCCCCAAGCGCTGGGATTACAAGCATAGGTCAACACACCCAGTCTCAATCACGATCTGAGAGTGCCAGGGGCATGGGGCCAGCAAGGCACACTGGGGATTGAACCCAGGTCCCTGCAGCCTGCCTAAGCAGGCGCTTTAGTCCTCTGAGCTATCTCCCCCCCTCCCCCACCCCGTGTTAACTAATTTGTTTTTACTAAGCACTTTTTAGGGCTATGGGATGTAGTTCCTCTAAACAATTCCTCATATCAGTCCACAAGCAATGTACCCCACTTAAAGGTGATAAGGTAGCCTGCCACATTTTTATGGATCTTGGGAGTGTTTGTGACTCCTGGGGCAGCCATGAAGACAGCTTATTCTTCACTGCAGTGGCTGTTATCTGCAGTTTTGCAGCAAGAGATGGCTCTTGAACTTGGGGAATCCAGGTCTTTTTAAGTGGTCAGTTTTGGTCTGAAAGGAGGCACTGTTACTCCTTAAGATAACCTAGAAATCAGTGGCTCAATCACAGCATGCAGAAAAGAAGTGTGGCTTCTCACCTGTGTACCCAACCTGGGAGAATGACATCTAAGTGTTTCCAGCAGGAATTGTATACAGTCTTGCAGTTTTCAATGTAGAAGTCATGCTTATCTTTCACTAAGTGTGTTTCTAAGAACATGACAGTTTTTGGTATTTTAAGTGGTATTTTATCACTAGCATTTGGAAATTCTATTTTTATATACTGTTTTAAGCGGTTTTTCATAGATGCTGTCACATCTAGTTTACTGAGAATTTATTATGAACAGCTATTTCTAAAGTTTCTATTGAATTTTCAAAAGTGAAAGTGGTCTGTACCTGGGACAAAGCCCCCATGGTCACACTGTCGTTTCACTGTGTCTGTAATCTTAATATTTTGTTGAGGATTTTTGTATTAACAAAGGTGATCAGTCTGTAATTTCTTTGAAATAGCCTAGTAGATTCAGGTTATGGCGTTAAGGTTGATAACCTCCAAAAACGTTGGGAAATGTTTCCTCTTTCTATGCCTGGAAAAAAGTGTAATACTGGTACTAATTCCTGCTTTTCTGTTTGACAGAAGCACTTCATCAGTGAAAATGGGGTTCTGGCAGATTTTTAATTATGGATTCAACTTCTTTAACAAATCTAGAACTATGTATAGCATTTTCTTTTGCTACTTTCATTAAGTTGTTTTGAATTTCTTCAAGGTATCAACTATACTGGCAAGACTTCACAGTATTTCTCCTTAGTTGACTGTTCAGAGACTCTAAAGTCACTTTTTTCTTAGCCTTATCAAAGACTTAACCTTTAACCTTTTCAAAGAAGTTTCAGCTATCTTTAGTATTCTTCTGTTGTCATTGATTACTATCATATTTTCTTTTCCTGTGCCTCTGTTGGATTGTGTTTGGAAGCACAAATTTAATCCTTTTCTTACAAATAATTTAAATCTTTAAGTTCCCAAGTACCTGTTGTAAGCTGAATCCCACATTTGATGTTTTATTATTCTCTTCCAAGTAACCATTTCCTTTCTTCCCCCCCTTCTCATTTCTTGATAGATATAATAATGTTACTAAATGTTTCAACATCTGGGAATGTTTGTATAGGTCCTGTTATCCTCAGAATACAAATTTATATACTTTGTAAATTCAGGTCTCTGTTTGGGGCCAGTATGTTTTCTGGGTGAATAACCCACATGTGAGAATGTAGATTCTGGTTATTAGCTTTAGTGCTGTCTGTGTTCAATATTTTATATTTGTATTGGCTCTATGTCTATCAATTTCTTTTTCCCTATCAGATTTTACTTCTCATTATTTTGCAGCTTACTGCTTGAGAGAACTCTGGTTAGTCTTTATCTTAAAATCTACTTTATATTACTATAACCATTCATTGCCTTCAGTATGTTTTTCTAAGTTTTTACTTTTAATGTAAGCTAAGTCTTTTCCTTATAAACAGCACACATCTAGGTCCTGTACTCATTAATCCAGCCCAACGCCGTTGCTTCTAACGGGAGTATTTACAAGCTGTCCTGTCTGAAGTGCCTTCTTTGGTGCCTGTTAAGTTTATTTTTTTATTTTTTTTAAATTTTTATTTATTTATTTATTCATTGTGTGTGTGGCCAGCTCAGCCCACCAGGGGGCGGGTCTGGCTGGCATGTGGTGCTGGGGATTGAACCGCAGTCCCCGTGCTTTGCCAAGCTTGTTCCAAGTAGGTGCTTTAGACCACTGAGCCATCTCTCCAGCCCGGTGCCTGTTAAGTTTAAATCGGCACTTTTCTCATTCAATTTCAAAAGCTCTCCCTATATAGATTTTTTATTGTAGCAAAATATACTCCAAACTTACCATTTTTCTGACTTTATGGGAACAATTCAGTACCTTGACAGTGGTTTGCATCCATCTTACCCATTTTAAGAATTTTTTCATCATTAAAAATAAGCTACCCCAGATGCTAATTCCCATTCCTATCACTCCGCTAGTCTTAATTACTGGATTATTCTAGGTACCTCCTTACATGAAAGTAGGCACCATTTCTTCTTTTATATCTGACTTGCTATGAGGTGTTCGATTTGTTCATGTTGTAGCATTTGTCAGAATTTCCTTTGTAAGGCTGAATAATACTCCATGACACACACGCATAGACCATGCCTAGTGCTTACCCTGCCCCCTTCTGTTGGTGGCCACTGTGAATAAAGCTGCCGTGAACACCAGATGCAAGCACTGAAGCAGCTCTCCACTCTCTTGGATATGACGTGGAACTGCTGGGTTATGCAGTAACCTGCTCGGCTCATGAGAGGAAAAGCTAGTGTTTTTTTTTTGTTTTGTTTTGTTTTGTTTTTGGTGGAACTGGAGATTGAACTCAGGCCCTTGTGCTTGCCAGGCAAGCACTTATTGTACTGAGCTATCTCCCCGGCCCCCAAGCAGTCTTAAAATATTTACTTTTATACTACTTTTGTTTAAATTTGTCGTAAGAGTTAAAAATTTTCCTTTTCTACCTTTTTTCTTGCATGTTGTGGAATAATTTCCTTCCTCAGGTTATGCTTAGATGTTGCTTCAGTTAAGGTTGGAAGATATAAACAGGGAAATTAATTTGCCAGCTGTGGACTTTTGCTTTCACCACCATATGAGGATGCCATCGGCTTCCACGCTTCACTTTGCTTTTGTGATTGTCCACTCTGTTACTTATTTGAAGATCATGTGTGCCACCCCCGGCCCTGTGGCGGGCCTCCAAGTGCACCCTGGCAGCTTTTAAGACCCTACAGATGCTCTTCACCTCAGGATGGGTTCTGAGGTGTTCCAAGTGCCTCACTTAAAGCAGACATCCCAGCTCAGCCACTCGGTACACCATGGAGCGGCAGGCAGTACCTCCCTCAGGACTTGGGGGCTGGCTCTGGCCGTGGCTGGCTGCTGCCACTCAGCACCGAAAGACAGGCTCATGCCACACACTGCCTGCCTGGGACAGACCTAAACTCCAAATCCCAAGTAGTGTTCACGGAGTGGCTATCACTTTCATCCATCAGCAAGTTGGACCATTTAGTGAGAACTGTTTTGACATTATAATACCATGCAGCTGTGGAGTGGTCAGTGCATCCTTTAGTTGGGCTACCTCAGTCTGATGACATCATGGTACTGAAAAACTCTCCCACCCCAAGTCTTTTAGCTGTTCTGATTAAATGTGTGTGTTTTCTGTCTCCTCCTTCTAAGTTAGCCCCTTTGTGTCCTATTCTTCAGTGCTGTTTCATCCATTTCTTCCAATCACCTAGTTCACAAAGGATTTTTCTGTTTATCTTGTGTGTTGAATTTCTAACCAACCATCACCTTTTCATTCAAAGTTCTAGGTTTCCCCCCACCCCCCAAGCCTGGTCATGTCTGGTACTGCCTCAGACATAATCTTTACTCATTTAAACATTTCAGAGTATGTACTGGATCACTCCACAATCTGTAAATTTTGTACATAGGACTAATGGAAGATCGGACTGACTCTTGCTTATTGTGTCCTTTTGGTCTGTTGCTGTTTCCTGAACCAAGGTTTTACCCTGTTGTAATCTAGATTGACTTCAAACTCATCGTGAATGCTGGGATTATAGGCTTGCACCATCACCCCTGGCTGGCAACTTTTTGTCTTTCTTGTTACATTAGATTATGAGGGACAGTCTTTTTATCTAATTATCTGTGGGGCTCCTACTTTTCCTATTCTTGATCCAAATCTGAATAAAGGAACTTCTAAAGACATTTCTTGGACAACTTTCCCCAGTTTTAAAGGTTGGGCTTCCAGAGGGGTGGTGGCACATAGGGATCCTGACTGCCCCCACTTGGCCAGAGGTCAGCACCCTGCTTGTGGTCTGCCTCACACTTGATTTCAAAATGCCTCATATTACAGCTGTGGCTGCACTTCTCCTTTGTAAATTCTTCTGTAATACAAAGGACCAGAAGACAAATTATTTCAATCTCTTACCATTTTAGGACTAGCTAGCCAGTCACTACTCTGTTGTTAATTCCAATTTGTAAATTAAATCAATCAGTTTTCTTTGAAAACAGTTTCTACCAGTCTTGGGAAAGTTTTTCCATGTCAGCATTGTAATAATCACTAAGAAATCACTATAGTACTTAATTACTTTGCTGTTGAAAAGAGCTTGCAGCAATCTCTTATACCTGCATTTACTAAAAGATGTAAATTCATAGTCAGAGGATGTCAATAAACTAAATGAAATATTATATGAATATTTTAATGCAAAATGCTTACACTTAAAATTAGCAAAGCTTCTTTTAAATTAAAATTCCATTTAACTAAAGATGGTTAACCCCAAGAATTGTACAGTAGTTGATCTCCGCTATATAGTGCCGGTTCTATGCAATCCAATGAGAACTGCATCATTAGCTGTCACTTCCTCCATTGCTTTTTTGTGCCCAAGTGGGCAGGTGGGGGGTGGGGATGGGGACAACAGCTGGGATGACTAGGACGACTGGGAACTGGGACAGACAGAATAAAACCCAAATCAACTGCGCAGTGATTCCTAAGTTATAAACTCATTTGACTAAGCTGTCCCAACAAACAGCTAGGGAATAACTGCAGGTATTGTTCCAGAGCTGATCCAAGGTTTTGTTTTTACAGCTTGGTAAAAGATCTGCACTAGGTAAGAAGTCACAGTTTAAGGATGCATTTCTGGAAATAGTTACTACATATACACATTTAGTGTCTGTAAACACTAGAAATATACATTAGACAAGAGTACCCTCACAAGTCGGGTATATTTTAAAAAAGAAGATGAGGTAACATGAAATCTCAAAGTCCACAGGAATCCTGCCTGAAGAGTTTGAACAGCTGCCAACGATTCACTTCCAATGTGCAGGGTTAGGGTTTGCTGAAACTCGATTCACTGGCTTTCAGCATAGCTACTGCATCTTTCACTGCATGGTAGATAACATTCTTCACCTAAAAGAAAAGATGATGGTTTTATCATTAAATCTAAAATCTGTCACAAAGAATAAATACCTCACTACTCCCAATTTTATTACTTTCTCTCAGAATGTAAGTCAATATTCTGTATGAATTGCCAGTATTACAAAGGGCTCCTTTCAAGCAGTAGTCTACATACACTTAAAACGCACGCCCCCTTTGGAGAGCTGAAAAGCTTATTTTCTTCCTGCTGTAAGTTTTGAGGCCATGTGACCCTAGTGACTGCAGGGTGAAGCTGAGTCTCTCAAGGTCTTTTTTTTTCTTTCAGTTTTTATATTTTTCTAACTTTTCAACAATGAAATATTATATATTCACTATTTAGAGTCTTTCAAAATACTACCCTTTTTCCTATTTTTAAAAATGGTAATTAATTCAAAATCCTTGGTCCAGTGATGTATCTCCCACTTTTTTATTAGTATATGTTTGGAGTATGTAATAATTTTATGTATATTTTAGGGAATTAGTACATGTACATATTCAAGTATATTCCCTTATTTCCATCAATTTATTTTTGTCAGCACCAGACTCATTTATCTCATAAGACCTCATAAAGTTAACTATCAAAGATACAGATCAATAAATAAGAGTATAAGACACACACACACAAAAAATAAAGTGAGTTCATTGAACCATGTTTTTAAAAAAAAAAAAAAAAAAGATACAGGATGAGAATGTTATAGCAGCTATCATGTGACAGGGGAAAGGCTTTGAAATACGCTAGACCTGATTGACAATCTCAGTTTGAGTGTTTCTTCATTTGTAAAATAAAGGTAATACCCATCCAAAAAATAAATAAATAAATAAATAAATAAAAATACTGCCCTTTTTTGATGGCAAGGATTCAGTTCTACCCTAAGAACACTGCCGCACAGGGCAAGTGCTGTGTTTTAGGGCTCTGTCTGCGGCAGCTACGTCAGGAAGTTCCGCCTGCGACCTGTATACTACCTACCTACCATCTTTCTCTAGGCGGTAGTCCCACACAATTAAAAATAGTGTCCAGAGTGCCATGGCCAATTCCACTGACTTTGTTGCCACATAGCCAAGGGAAGCCAAAGCTGAGACTTGGTGCCATTTTTACCTGCAATTTATCCTCATGATTGGTATGAGTCTGTGACAGGTAACGGAATTCCTGAGTAAGCCAGAAGCAGTGTTTGACATGCTCTGGAGACACAAAGTCTTCAGCCACTTTGATACAACTGTATAAATTATGAACCTGAAAAAAACAGCAAGCCACATCAGTTAACAAACTTGGAAGTGCATACCAGAAAGAGAAAGAAGGAAAAGTGACGGTTCTTGCCTGGTGCGGAGCGCCTGCCGGGATAAACACCACATCCCCAAGAAACTGTACAATAGCCCAGCCTTGAACTCCATACTCTTGATGAAGACGCTTCCTCAGTGACCGGTCTAAATACCAGCTCTGATCGTGAATCGGGTCATGGTCTGCTGGGTTTTCTTGACCCTGCTCTTCTGATACCTAGAAAACATTCAGAAGGTTGTGCAACTGAGCAACGCGCTAAGACCTTGTGAGGACACCCCTCACCTCAAACAGTTTTCCATATCAGGCTGACTTTATCCTTGTAAGCAGAAAAACAAAAAGTCTCAAAAACATCAGTTGAGTGAACAAAGAATGACAAGGAAAACTCAGATTCCTTGCTTATTCATTTCTTATAAACCATCACCAGCAGGGTGCACAATTTTGTTACCTTTAAATCTAAGTAGGTAGAAGTTCCTTAGAAATGAAGTTGTTTCACTAAAGACTAGTATTCCCTTAACAATGAGTCACAGAACAATACCAGAGATTATTATAAACTTGTGTATTCTCAACCCAGTCTGGTGAGGCACATTCAGAGCAACCACACTGAGAAAACAAGATGGTGAACAAGTCTTGTGGAACAGTCATGTAACCCTTAGCCAAAAATGCAAACAGCAGCCTTTTTTTGTTTTGTTTTGTTTTTTGGTACTGAGGATTGAATTTGGGACCTTGTCCTTGTGCTTGCGCCACTAATCTAACCCTGACCAGACAACAGCAACGTTAAAGACCTGTCTGGTGCCAGACCCTGCGCAAGCAGTGCTCCTATCTGTATTTTCCAAATTACTGAAGAATGTGAACCAAAAATACCTGGGATGCAATAAGCAATCTTAGTGCTGAACAACTGCCAAACAACCTTCTGCACAGCGCCCTTGCGGAACTGCACACTACAGGGGAAACCCAGACTCCCCCCATGCTTACAGTCCCCTGCTAAGAATACAAATAGGGCCTCTCTCACCAAATAGGGCAAGCAACACGAGTACAGCCCCTAGTAACTCAGTTTAGGACCAACGGGTGACAAGAGGAATTTCTGAAGTCTTTAGACATTCAAGGGAATAAAACAAATATATGCTAGGAGACAACCTAATTTGAAGGGAGAGAATAAAGATTTCAAAATAGACTGTAACACAAAATAGACATAAAAGACATGCCCTCCTCTTCAGAGATGCAATCCCAATCTTTTAGAATCTTTGTTCCTTAGCAACCACCGCGGCCTCGCCAATCTGACATGCCAGTCAGCTCGTGCTATGCACTCACTTATAGTAACTGCTATTCTTGCGTCCCTCCTCAAAAGCCATGGGGTAAGAAGCACACCTTTTTAAGGAATTCTCTTATCTTCTCTGTGTCTTTAGCAGCATATATGTGCCAGAGGGCTCCTGGCTTCTCCTTTCCTTCAATAAATCGCTTTATTGTGAGTTCATCAGAATCTCCATCTTGGATGGTTCTAAGGACTTCTAGAAAGCAAGCAAGCAGGTGTCAGACCACAAGGCCAAGCTTAGGCAGCAGGCCCCACTTCTACCCTCAACTTCGTACCTTCCTCTTGCTCACACTGTCCTTTGGGAATCCCCACATACACCATGACATTAGCTGCATCAGACACATCTAAGTGAAGATTTGTTGTCCCATACTTCCGATCTTCTGGAGTAATTAATCCTGCAAAAAGAAAATCCCTTAAGTCTACTAAAGACAACAAAGGCTTAGGTCTTATACTTGATCACAAAATTGCTCTTTAGTCAGCAGAAATAAGAGAACTACATTTTTTATCCTTTCCACTTTGAAAGAAAATCCCTTTTCAATATAGAATTACAAAAATAAATCAATTCAGCACCTGCTGTTGATAAGTAAAGTAGGACCTCTTAGGACTCTTCCTTCTGAGAGCACTGGAAACAACGTGGATAAAATTACTGATTGAAAGTATCCACAACAAGGTCAGTGCGCTGGCAGGGACACTCGGAAGCAAGGAGTAGAGAGCAAAGCGCACGAGGTAAAGCGATTTGCCTGAAGAACGCTTCTTTAACCAGGTGAGCTCAAGCTTCAGTCGTGGCAACCTAGGAGGCGCTGCAGGCAAGAGATGACACCCAAGGCCCCCTGCAGTGTAAGGAGGAGCCTGCCCAGCTGGGCCCTGTGAGGCCCCTCTAGCCTGTGGTGCACGCTTCCAATTCCTCCCCCAAGATGCTGCGCCTTGCTCGGCAACTACTCTGAAGCTCTCCAGCCCCTGCCATCACCCTGGGCGGCCTACCTGACATCAGGACTCGGCTGCTCAAACTGGGCAGCAGACAGAAGTATGGCATAAGGGGTCAGTCAGCAGACCCAGGACCCAGCTTGCAGCCTCCAAAAAGGCCCTCTGTTCTCTCTGGCTTGTGAGGGCCTGCGGCTGTGAGGGGGCTGTCCTGTGGAGGCCATGCCACATCAAGCTAGCTCAAGACCTGTCTAGAGCCCTGTCATATTTTTGTTTTCTTTCTCACCTGCTGAAATAGCCTCTCTAGGAGTAGGGAAAGCATTAGGTATTGGGCTGGAAGCATGGGATGTATGAAATGCACTTTAAAATATCTGAAGGAAAAATATCAAGGGAAGAAGTAATGAAGCCATAAACTGCAAAAGCAGCGTCCCGAGGTGAAGAGTGTATGGTGAGGGGCTGTACTAGGCTCTGTTTTCACTGTGCTGGGAAAATTTTTTCTCAGGGAAAAGTTAGCAAGAAAATAAGCCAGTAACATACTAGAAATAAAATGGATGAAACACTTACTTATGACAGTATGAATGAATATCAAAAAAGGTTAATTCTACTTATAGAATCTTAAAAGCAGATTTAAAAGCAAAGATTATGCAGAAAGGTGTATACATGCAGTACAACAACCCCTGCAAGGCAATGATGAACGCAGAGCAGGAAGAGAGTTCAGACTAAGAGACCGTGCTCCGCTGGGAAGAAGCGCGAAGGGCCGAGAACAGGTCTCAAAGCCACCTCGGGGGCTGCCTCCTGCTCTGACCAACACCTCACTGAGTAAAAGAGCGAGCTGTGCAGCACAAGGAAGGACACGACCCTACTTGGCATAGGCCTCTGACACAGCCTTGAGTGGATACACATTTATGGCACAGGACTCTAACCCCAGGAGCATGATGAACCCAAATGGAACTGAGACTTTAAGAGCATAATGGTCACAGGGAAGGATTCTCAAAAAACATCTTGAGACAAATACCACCATGGACTTTAATGTTTCCGAGAAGGAATCTGTAGAACTCCACATCTGTATTCTTTTCTAGCCTCTAGCTGCTTGCTTCTGGATGGGTACAACTTCATCAAAGTAAAAGCTTTTACAGAGTAACACTGCCACCTACCTGGTACCGTCCCAGAGGAAATGACCTGCTGCCAAGCTGTTTAATCCAAGCAGGCACTTAATTTTGAGAATTTCTCAGATACCCTACAAAACTTCACGACACATATAAAGCTTAGGTAATCATTAGGGGACATCAGTGGAAATACGCTTTCACATACCGAACATTTAGAGCGCATCCCCACTGTGCCCCAGAGGCTCCCCGTGCAGCAGCTCTGATCAGGCTCACCAAGGTACAGGGAAAGGAAACACAGATGGGAAATGGGCAGCAGAGCCGCGCGCACACAGGAGAGCCCACAGGAGGAAACGGCAGGATTTCCATCTGCACTGCCCTCTCCCGCACTGTTTCTCACCCTGCACCGGCAGAACTACCAGGGGCACTTAGACTGTTGGAAGCTTTGAAACACAAGCACCCCCTTCTTAGAATGTTCTCCAGCTACACCACTGGTGGGGTTCCCTGGGCTAACTCAGCCAGGACAGAAATGGGAGACTGGCTGGGACTCCAAAGACTGTCCTTTGTTGAGGAGGGCTGCCTCTGGCCTGAGATGGTATGGAAGGATTATGAGACAAAGAAATAAAATCAAACGAATAATTTCTAAGAGAACTGGAAAAATGACAACCAAATAATATTTTTAAAGAGGTAAATGAAATTCACTTTAGATTTAAATAGGTAGAATTTCATTCATCAGTAAATTGGCAAATAATTCCCTCAAAATGGCCAACTTTAATCGTCTTGTAATGAAAGACCGTATGTTGAAACCGGATGAGGTTGAAGTAATGGCCAAAGATAAATGGTAAACACAAAAATCAATTTTTATCCCAAGCAATCTTCATGTTGGACAGCTTTCAAGTCCAAATAAAAATCCAACTCAAAGAGTGCTTTCAGTACTAACTTTTCTACCCATGAGCACAAAACACTGCATTTAATTGTATCAGCTGTTAAAACAGCTTGAAAAAATACTAGCAGACTGACCTAAATAAACATGAAATTTCTGCAATACAAAACAGTGTAGACAGAAGTACAAAATTTCACATGCCCTGTCCCTACAGCTACAGAAAGGAAATAAACATCTGACCAAGGAACGAAGACAGGTGCTGTTTGAAGCGTTAGCTCTTTTCCATTGCTCCCTTCCCTAAAACACGTTTTCCCCGCACTGTGACTACCGAGGCGCTTCCTCCTCACCATAAGCATTATACATCTTGGGACCGAGATCTGGCCGGACGAAGTAGTTTGGCAGTTTAGAGGCCAGGTTCAACTTGCCATCTCGCCTGGTGTACTCGGGTAGTGGGATGTTGGCCATCAGGTCATCAAATCTAGAACGAGAGCCAGAATTTGCCAAGTAAGGTTTTCTAATTTTTATTGTGCGACTGGTTTTCTTCTATAATGTAAGAAACAAGTGTATCTGTGACCATGAAGACAGTCCGCTATCAATGAGGAGGAAGAGAACTGGACTAGTTATGAACAAAGATCCTTCCCGGCTGTGCCATCCAAATGTGTCCGCATGATCTGGAATTGTTCAGCAAAAGATCTAAGCACCAGCTTCCTGGTAAAACAGCTAACGCCCAGTGACTATGTAGTAATTGTTAGGTTCCTTTTCAAGGCTTCAAGAACACCTCAGGGAAGCCGACCTGCCAATGTAACTTAATGTTAACACTGAACCCCGGCCAGGCGCCTATGCGAGCCTGCACGTAGGCTGAGCGCATCCACGGCAAGCAGGTGGTGCTGTCCTGGACAGCTGGGTCTAAAGTTCATGAACTTCTCATGTTATTTAAGTTACGCCACTCCAGGGCCGGGGAGATAGCTCAGCAGCTTAAGAGCCTAACTGGCTGGCCCAAGGTCCTGAGTTCTGGCCCCGGTACCAAAATAAATAGGGCTGGCCTGATAGCTCAGCAGACTAAAGCACCTACTTAGGCAGAGCGCAGTGGCAGGGGTTTGATCCCCCATGTGCCATGCCGGGCCTGCCCCCAGGGCACGCTCAGCGATTGAGACTGGGCATGGTGGCGTGTGCCTGTAATCCCAGCACTTGGGAGGCTGAACACAGGCGGATCCTACGAGTCCGATCTACATAGTGAGACCCTGTAGACACTGTCATAAATACAGAAAATAAAAATAGATAAAATTATAAATTACACTATTCTGAAGATTGCAGACCACAAATGAGAAGATCAGCACCCACAAAAGCATGGACCTTTCATATTTCCTTAAAAACTGTTTTTTCGGTATGTTAAAGAATTCATCCTAACAATTCAAGGATAGAAACGTTCCCCCCTTTTTATGACAGTACCTAGAAGGCATCATATCTCTAAAATCTTCTCCTGGTGGCCAGTCCTTAAGTTTCAACACCATTGGTTCTTTGTCGTTTTTTAGACGATCTGAAAGGTAACCAGCATAAATGATTATTTATAACAGATCAAAGTAAATGACAAATTAGCCTTCTAGTCCTCAACAATGTAAGGATTCATAATGTGGTCCATGTAGTACACAGATAATTTTTTTCTTCACTATCCCCCTCCTGCCACCTGCCACTTTATTTCTGCAATGCCAAGAAATCCATTTGGAGCCTGGAGGCAGCAGATAAAGATCACTACTCTGCATGGGGCTGTCGCCCTCTGAAAAGTTCAGTGCCTCTTCATGCCCAGTGCACTGAGGCCATGTATGTGTGGTAGCTGTGCCGCTCGGAGCCAGGCTGCTGCTCCCCCAGTGTCGTAAGAGCACTGAGCAGCGCCAGCTCCAGGCACCAGCAGCAACACACCTTCAGAGACCACAGCGGAGAGTAAGCGCGGTTTTGTGAGGCCAGCATGAAATGGAAATGTTTTGCTCAGGACAAGACTCCAACCACCTCATGTTCTGTCCAGGGACAAGGACAAGGACCAATGGGGGACATCTCCCCTCTCTCTTGGCTTTTGGATGGCACACACAGGGTTTCGTCAGAACTATCTGCCACAGAACCAGTACCAGTTTTGGGGGATGATTCAGTTCAAAAGCATAAACTTTGTAAGGCAAAGGCAAAGGCAGGAAGGAGCCAACTTGAAGTCTGAAATTTTCTGACCCCTGTTAGTCCTCCTTTCACTACTCAATCCTCTGGAAAGAGCTTTAGTACATACTCGGGACATCTTCAAATCCATCCCAGAAGTCTCCGACAGTGGCTCCTGTGATGATTTCATTGGTCCGACAATTAACCAGGTCAACTTCTTGCTCACCAAACTCTTTCCTAAAGGACTCGGGTTTCCAAAGTTCAGTGTTCAATTTATGGTGCACTCCTGACACCATCACTGGCTGAAAGGAAAGAGGGGAGACTTCAGTGTGAATTCCGGCAGCTCTGTCCCAAGGCCAACAGGCTGTTCCTCTCTGAGAGATGCTGGCCACTGCTGGAGAAGTGACAGCTTAGTTCCCTGAGCTTCCAACAGTAGCTCTACTCCTCTGTTCCCCTACCATGTGTGCTGTTCTCCAAGTAGACAGAGTAGGAAGCTCATAAACACAAGGCTCGTGCTTCCTACCTGATCCCAGCGCTCAGAACATGCACCCAAAACCCCAGACCCAGCAGAACAGGAAGGAAACAAGGGCCAGATGTTCACTATTCAAAGCATGCAATGCCACAGGCCTCTGGTCTGGCACTGCCAGGAGAACACAGACTTGGCTGTGTCAAGTCTTGGTTTTTCTAAAACAAACAAAGAATCCTGAACTTTGTGTTAAATAGCCTGACTTACATTTTTTGTCTTTTTGAGACAGGGTCTCACTATGCAGTTCAGGCTGGCCTTGCGTTCACTTTGTAGCCCAGCAGGCCTCCAACTCCTAATGATCATCCTGCCTCAGCATCCTAAGTGCTGGGACAACAGGTGTGTGCTACCATACCCGGCTGATTTTAAAATTAAGTACAAAAATTTAATACTTTTCAAATAAAAAAAATTACCTATGACAATAATTAATAATTAATCCAACAAAACCTGTTGATGGACTATGTATTCAGCCTGCCATTTTGCAGTCTCTGATTGTGCTTGAATAAATGAGTAAATCCTGTTGGTACACAGGTCCAAAAATCGCTTTTAGAATTGTGCTGTTGTTCTTAAACACTCACATTTTCTTCTTTGGCAGTTCCCCCAAATTCTTATCCAAGAGCAAAGTGTTCCTTTAGCAAGGACACTATTTAGCCAGAAAAAGCCAAAGATGCAGAAAACAGAACTGACAGAGGGGCGAGGGGAGGAGGAGGAAAAGGCAGAAGCAGGCCACCATTCACTACACTCCCCCCTCACTACCCAAGACCACAAAAGCTAGGACACTCATCAAAAACTCAATGATGGCTGCTGGAAACACTCACCCTGATGGGGACAGACAGTGTGGGAAGCCAGCTGCACTGAGTAAGCCCTGGTGTGATTATATTTACCCCAAACAACTGAATACAAAACTGGGAGGTAAGAGGAAATGCCACTGGTAGGGAAGCGGGTACTTTGCAGAGGTCTGCGAAGTAAACGAGCAAGAGGGGTCTGGGCTGGGCCGGGGCAGCAGAGACCCACGTTACCTGCCCTTGTTTCCAGCACTCCCTGAACACATTCCAGTTGCTCTTGTTGTTGGGATCTTGCAAGCACAACAAGCGATTATCACACAGCCAGTAGTGAGGAGTGTCAAAGCCCAGAATGCTGGGCTTGATGGTCAGTCCTTGAGGCCTCTTGGATAAATCAGAGGACGGCTTATTTTGCACCAAAGAAGCAAAGATGTCATCAAGGATTTTTGGTGTATTCTTGAGTCCATTTTCTGTCTGAAATGGAGAAACAACAATAGTCTTCAACACACCGCTCCCTACCATTAAATAATCCATTCCCAAAATGGCAGGATTGGTTTGGCCCCATTCGATACCCAGAAGTCAAGCCAGGATCCCCAAGCACCCAGGCAGGAGGAAAAGTGGCAGGAGAAAGTGGCCCAGCCCAGGCTATAGCCCTGAGAAGCCTACGTGCAGGGAGCCGGCCCCCAAGTGCAGCGTGTGGTTCCTGTTCTCCTCTCCTCTCCCAACTTCGCTTATCTCTCCCTGCCCTGGTTCTATTCAGCTACGTACAATGGGATGCAGACAACAGGACAGGCGCATACCTTCTCTGTAGAAGAATTCAACAGGTTTCGGAGGAAACCAGAGTTGTTGTTGCTCACAGGTGTCAGAATTGTGCTGTTGAAGGTGTGGAGCACTGAGCTAGATTTGTTCAGAGGGGGAAGAGGTGGAAGGCACCTGACTTCATTCTTTAAAGTTGGCATCACTGGCTGTTTCTCTAAAACCAAATATACAGATTTTAAAACGTTCTAAAAGGCAAATACTAGTTTTCCAAGCTAGTATTCATTTTGTAGGACCAAAACCCCCCTTTAATATAAACACTACTATATTCAGACAAGGATTTATAAGAACTATGTAAGAGTCTAGTATCCAGATACACGGAATTTTTCTTTCAGAGTGCCTCTGCACTTTTTTTTTTTCTTTCAGTCTTTTACTTCTTTATTCACTTGGTATAGGGTCTCGCTACACGGCTTGAACTTATAGTAATCCTCCTATCTCAAACTCCCCAGTGCCAGGATTACAGGCATTCACCACCACACCTGGTTTTGGGGCTGGCATGGCAAACCTAGGGGTACTTGCGCTTGCCAGGCAGGCACTTAGATCATGAGGTATGTCCTCAACCCCTAAAAGGAATTTTTAAGCTTTCACTTTCTATATTTGTTACGCAAAAACACCAATGATTTCTGATAAATTTACCTTGTATCTAGTAACCTATCTTGTCACTATAGGCTCTTTTGGGTTTTCACATGTACTGTCTACAAGTGTCAATATGTATCCTCACCTCTTTTTTTTTCCTGTATTTTAGGGAAGGGTCTGCAGGGTGTTCAGGGTCTCACTACTAGATCAGACTTGTAGTGATCTGCCTGTTTACAGCCTCCCAAGTGTCAGGAGCATGCCACCATACCCAGTATCAGTCGCCATCTCAGCAAGCCCCAGGGGCAGGGCCAGGACAGCAGGCCAAGGGATTGAACCCTCTGCCCCTGCAACTGCTTGCAGTCACTTTAATTTGTTGAGCTATTTGGCTGGCCCTTCAAAGTTTTAGATGTTAAAGTACATATACCTTTCTGGAAAAAACCCATTTTGTCCTGCTATGTAATTCCACTAAAACTTCAAAATGTTTGCAAGAAGGAAATCAATCTCCTAAATTAGGCAGAAAGCAAGATCACAATTCTAATCCAACTCTACCTGATGCCAAAGCACACTCTTTACCCTATCACCTAGCACCTAAGGCAATAGCACAGATGACAAGAATGAAACCAAAGGCCACATTTTTGGACACAGACCAAACAGGCACTATGTGCAGGGTAAAGACAGACAGGTAAAAAAAGTTACTTATCATAAGTCTCAGCCCAGCTCCATTCTTGCCAAACACGATCTCAACCTGGCCTAGAAATCCAAGATCTATCAGCAACAGCCCTCCTTGTTGGCACTGCACTGCACATACAGTGCCATCCGTGCAGGCCCCAGGATGACGGCCCGGACCACTTTTGTTGCAAGACTTCTGACCACCAATCTCACTGGCAACAGAGGCTGTGGATCCCTCCAGGAGGAGGGCCGTGCTGAGAACAGGAAGGTGGCGCCACTCACCCTTGTTTTCCTTATTGACATTCCCACTGGTCAGGTCGGCCAGCCAGTTCAAAGGCGATGTGCTGGCTGGACAGGCAGGCTTCATGCAGGCTGCTGGCTTCAAGGCTGCTTCCCCTCCCCCCACTGCTGGCTCCAATGCTGAGGGGCTCTGCTGGAGCATGGCACTGAGCGTTGGCCTCTCTCCTGCTAAGGAGGTCTGTGTGAAGTACAAAAGGAGAATTCCGTGTTAGCTAAAGAATGGCATTTTTAAAAAATACCTTCTCTGCCAAGATCCCCCAACATGAGATTTGTCTCCAGAGCAAAGCTGCACCACAGCTGCAGAACCAGCGCTGGAAGCCTGACGTTCTAAGTATTACTAGTGAAAACATAAGATAACAGTTTATATTCATAAAGTATTTCCCCTCCATACCTAGTCTTTGTACACATTATGTACATCTTTTTATACATCCCCCTCACCCCACGTATTACGTGGTTTTAAACTGGCAAGCTTGCATCAGTCTCCCTTGGAAAATTTGCCAGAATTCAGAACAAGCCCTCAAAACATGGTTGCTAAATAAATAAGGTTAGTAGGAAATGAAAGTTAGAATTTCAGAAGAGGATACCAAGAAAGGAAAAATGCTCCGCTAAGCATTAAAATGTGACACAAAGCTCCTAAAAATGTCAAACACACACTGAAAAGGACAAACTAAAAAGAGCATTCACTTACTCCACTACTTGACTGACAGCTTGTGCATAAATGAAAAGGAGAAAGGACTCTGAAGGTCCTGTGGAGGCCCAGGCCTTGCCTTCCCAGGATGCACTGCCATGCTGCCCAAACCTTGCATGCACGGTGATCCCTGTCACTGACAAGCAAGCCACAGCATACCGAAACCCCCTGTTTGAGCCCAAGGAGCACAACTAGGAAGCAGCAGGAAAATGTAAGTTCACCTTTGCTATCTTTGATACCCCATATAAAAGAATTTCTGATTCTTAAACACAATGTAAGATCACAATTACTGGCATGAGGGAAAAGGGGCCACTGAAGGTTGTGATGCAGAGGAGGGCGAGCTGCCGCCAGGAAAGGGCATGTGAGGGGCGGGCATGGGCAAGCCATCTCCACCAACTCTTCATGCAGCTTATGGATACAATAGATGTAATAATTTAACATTTTTAAAGCATATCAGAATAATTTTAATTGTGCAAAAGGTGAGATTTTAAAAACATACAAATTTGATAGTAATTTATTAGACTATATTTTTCAAAGAAACAAAAAATATGAAATCTACTAATAAAAACACATGAATAAGACCCATAACAGCAAATGTGGGAGAACAGGCTTTTGAACCATTACAATGAGTGAATTCTTTCCCTGACAGCTGTTGCTACTTTCCTTTAAAATACACTTAAGAGAGGGGAAAAGAAAGAGAAAAGAAAAAGTGAGAAAAGGAAAAAAAAAAAATGTAAATAAGGAGTTGAAGGGAGGTTAGGGGAATTAGGAAAAAAAATCAAGTTATATCCTGTACAGCTACAAACTACCAATGATGAATGTGATCATTATGTATACCCAAAATGTACCAATAAACTTAATTAAAAAACACCGACAGAAACCCTTGCGTTATTTGAAAAACAGAATCACATGGACGGCGAGTATGGCACAAGCAGCAATACCTGTTTTAGGTCTTCCTTTGAAGATGGCTTTGAGAAGAGTTTGAATTGCCTGTTTGAACAAGGACAATTCGCCTTTATTCCCCATTTTACTCTTACTGAATGAACAATGTCTCCAACATCATAGAGGGCTGGAAAAGAAGCACAGGCAAACATCTGAACGAAGATGTTAGGTACTCTGAAACTCGACATCACAGGGCAGAGTACAGGACCTCTCCTCACTGGCATGGCTCTCCACCCTGCCCTTTTATCCCACCTTTGATTTTGTTCTACAAAACTATCTTCAAGCCCTCAATTAGAAGGTGTCAGGGCACTTCTGGGCAATTTACAGAACACAATATAAAGTAAGGTTATCAAGTAACGACACTACGGACAGTGAAACTGAAAGACCAGCCCCTACAAGTTAACTGAGAGATGGGAATGAAAATCCCAGCACCCCGTGAAATACCTTTGCCAGGAATGATCTGAGTAGGCATTAGGTTTTCTGGCTCATGTATCTGACTCTTCACACATCTTAGCCAAGAGAAAGTCTTGTAGGTGGCCCCTGTAAATGACGGAGTTGCGGTGACTGCTCTTGGTGTGCGCTGCTGTGCCTCACCGCCCACCCACCACAAGCTAATCCTGGCTTCGTTCCAGCACGCCAGGAGCTGCAGGGAATCGAGTCAGTCCTCACCCTGCTGGCAGCTCTTCCTCTTCATGCGGTAGCAATCCACACACACCCCAAACCCACACCGAGGGCACACCCAGTGCAGGTTGAAGATGGTGGTGTCACACACGTCACACATTTCTCGAACACCTTTGACAGCTCGCTTCCAAGCAACCTGTCCTGCAAGAAATAAATCACTTAGTTGTGGGGAGGGGAGATCTGACATCAACTGTGAGGGGCAATTATTCCTCCCTGTAACCAGGATCCAGGAAACTGTGTAGTCGTATCATGCACGCTGGATTCCAGCAAAAGTGCTATCCTTCAGTTTCTTGTCGCAACAGCTGTATCCAGGCAATCACAGTCCCACCTCCTGAGGCTACCCCACCCTCGAACAGAACCCTGTTCAGCTGTGTGCTGTGTCACACAGCAGGAGAGCACACGGACCCCAGGCAGATATGCCCCACCTGCTTCTGAGCCCCACTGACAATCCGAAGGTGGCAAGAGTCAGGCTTCCTCCAAGGGAGAAGCCATTTCCTCAGACACACAAATCCAATAAGCAGCACAGAGCACCAGGTTATTCAAAGATGTCCCTGACCCAATGAAAACACCACAGTGCTGAGCGGGCCTGGAGCGGACCATCTAAGAACTCAGCACTCCAAAGGCAGTTCCTGTACTCAAATTTTGCCAGTGCCAAGTGTGATGGATGCATGTAGTGCCAACTCACACCAACAGACACCCAGCAGCCTGAGCCACAATCCAGGAAGCTACAAGCAGCCTCTTCCAGTCCAGCAGCCACAGAGGGGAGAGGCTCCTCCCCAACAGGGCAGGCCATGGGCCCCCCACCCCCACCCCCAAGGGAGGGGTACTCAACTGAGCGACCATACTGGGTACAGCAAGCTTCAAGATGTAGGAGCAAAAAGGGACACTGTGGCCTGAGACGGCCCAGCGCTGCTGTCCACAAGCCTCTCCCTTCCGCCTGACAGTCTCTTCCTGAACAACCCTGGATCAGCAGTGCGGCACTCTTGTTCCAAGGAGAGGGCTTTGTCCTAATTCTGTCGCTGGTGAGCTCATTCTTTCTGAATGACTGAATACAACCCAAGTGACCGGACTTCAGTACACAGCGAATTACTCCAAGTGCTAAGTGAACTTCTGACCTCCACTGTAATGGAACAGTCCAGACACAATACAAAGCAGCTTGAGGCAGTTTACAGATGAGACGTTATGGATTTCACTGTGACCACCTGGATCACTGCTTTATTAGAACAGTCTTAGATGCCTCAGTTACGCCCTTAACCGTTGCTACTGAGAAAACAGAGTGAAAGTCCAGTTATGGTTATGTGCTGCTGAAGCCAGCACAGAAGCAAAGTCTAACAGCACAGGTCCGCTTCCCAACAGCAGGCCCCGGAGAAGCCCTCTGGCGGGGCCGGGGCGCATGCAAATCCACTCAGTTGAGCTTCTCGACAGCAGCTTCTCTATCCATTCTAACTACATTGTCACAGAAGAAAGAGAACTAGAACAATCATACACAAGAAAGGTCAGTAATATTTAAATCTTTAAGGAGGGGAGAGATCCTTAATCATGGTCTTAAAACACAACTATTAATGTCTTTTCTTGTATTGGAAGAAAAAATAATCTGAAACAAAGAAGTGGATGTGATGGCACACACTTGTAATCTCGACACTTCAGAGGGTGAGGCAGGAGGATCACTGCAAGAGTTTGAGCCCAAACTCCAGTGCTGAGCGGGCCTGAAGCGGACCATCTAAGAACTCAGCACTCCAAAGTCAGTTCCTGCACTCAAATTTTGCCAGTGCCAAGTGTGCTGGACACCGGTAGTGCCGACTCACACCAACAGACACCCAGCAGCCTGAGGCACAATCCAGGAAGCTACAAGCAGCCTCTTCCAGTCTGAACTGCATTGTGAGACCCTGTCTTGAAAGAAGAAAAGAAAAGAAAGAGGAAGAGGAAGAGGAAGAGGAAGAGGAAGAGAAAGAGAAAGAGAAAGAGAAAGAAAAGCAAGCAAGCAAAGGAGGGGGAGGAGAAGAGAAACCTACGTAAGCCAACCATGCCGACCCAAGAGGGAAGCAACTGCGTTTCAAAGAAGTGCTTCCCAAGTGCAGCCATGACTGCATGTTTGTACCACCATGAACGGTTATCTAAGAAATGTTTTTAAATCTACTTTTGCCCAAACGTATTTAATAAACTTTGTCTATTGAAAATGTAAAATTTGTATCATGTGTCCTAAACAGATGGGGGAGGACCTGAGAGAGCCCTGACTGGTGAATCTCGACAGCCAGATAAAAGCTGCTCTTCCCTTCAGCGTGACTCAACCCGGACCAGTCACGATCCCACGCCCTCCCCCGCTTTGGGCTCCTGCTGCGGGTTCCTGTTCCTGGCTCTTGAGAAACAACAGAATCCACGCCTAATAGGACCTTTGTATTTAAGCTGCTATCAGTGTTTTGTAGCTATACCAAAATCATTAAGACCGGTGAGGATGCTTGTATTCAAGCATTCTTGGTTATGCAAAGTTACCAGAGAAATGGAAGGCCTTGCTGTGAGTTTTGAACCACTTGGAGACACTCGATGATGGATGCTTCTGGCTGGGCAGCTCTTTTCTACAGACACAGGGAGAGGCATGCTGACCTTCCAGAGTTGAAATGTCACACAGGAGACTTGGCTCTACCATGTCACCCACACGATCGTCTGTGGTTTCTAGGCTGTCAAGAGCAGTGCAAGCGCAGGCACATGCTCTCAAATTCTCACCTAACAGAGCTGGCTCCACCCGAGCTCGGGCCCTTTCTCACGCCTGGGACCCAGCCCAGCAGACTCAACTGCGGTGGTGGAAGGGGCAGCCAGGCCCTTATTTTCTTTGAAATGTATTCCCTATAAGAACATTTGTCTTAAATGAACCAACCAGCTGGAAGTCTCACCCTTGTCTGGCAAAGCTGCAATATGCTGGAGAGGCCAATATTCACCTTGACCTTTCCTAACAAAAAGGAGAGCCACTCCTTTGATAACTGTCCCAAAATAAACCCTAGAGATAAAGGGCTAGCTCAGATGAAACCTGTCACAAAAGGAAAAATGCAACCTCATTATACCAAAGTAATCTGAACTTGTGGATGAAAATGAAAGACATGCAAATAGGGATTTAGGTGTCACTCAGAAACAAAAATCAAGCCAGACTCAAACATCCTACCCACTAAGAGATGCTCTTACTGTGTGGCTCAATAGTTGACATAGCTTCTTTTTCAGAAATCACCATTTGACAGAAGTGGTCTCCAATGTTGGCCAAGATGTACTTTGCTGTGTCCAAATCAGTCCCCACAACATTTTTGGTCAAAGGTAGCCACAAGCCAATTGCTTCACTGTCATATTTGTTTGGTGTTAAGAAGCCTTCTACCCGCAGCACACCATGTTTATTGAATTGCAACCTAGGAGGAATGGGGAACACACACAGTTAATTTACATCTTCTAATTAATATTTAAACACGATTAAATCAACAAACATCTTTCATAGTTTTCTGTAATCTCCACAGCCAAACACATCAACTCCCTCACTTAAGAACGTTCCGGTTGTGGACTGTCAGACGTGACTGTACCTCACATCACTAACATTCGTAGACGTGAACATACTGCAGCAGTAGCTCACATAGGCCGGATGCTGTCAAACTGGCTGCTGTGTGCTTACTGTGCAGTGCAATAGTGTACAGGAGGGCAGTGCTCAGAGCCCAGGAAGCAAGAGGAAAAGCAATGGTGATGTGGAGGGGATAAAATAACTTATGTTTTCTCCTAAACACAAGCTACAGAAGAAGGAAGAGGAGGAGAGAATATTTTGCATTCAGCCAAGATATAATCATTTTGCCTCCAGAGACAAATGTTCAAGCTGATGGGTTTCTCTTAATAGCAAGAACGAGCACAAGTTATCAACAAGCACAAGTTATCACAGATGAAAGCTGCCAACCAACAGAAGTGATGAACAATCTGGTCAGATGTGAACACAAGCGGCCGGGATTCATCCCAGGCGTGCTGTGCTGTGTCAGGCCCGCCCCCGGGGTGTGCTGAGACAGCGACTGAGACAGGGTGTGGTGGCGCGCGCCTGTAACCCCAGCACTTGGGAGGCTAAAAACAGGAGAATCACTACGAGTCCGATCTACATAGTGAGATCCTGTAGACCCTGTCCTAAATACATTTAAAAAAAAAAAGAGAGTAATTCTCAGCAAGAGAAGAGATCTCGAGGTAGTCACTGGAACCATGGCCACGCTGCTCTCTCAGCACTCCCAGGAAATCTTAAGCTTCAGACTCCCAGAAAGGGAGGAAGAACTCAGGTGGGCCTCAGACCCAAAGAAGTGAGACAAAAAGCAGAACATGGTTCTGTATTCATGTTCAATATTCTACAACATTTTGGTTTTATTTCTTTAATAACTATGTATTAGTTTTAAATTTTCTGATATCAACTTTTTATGTGTGTGGTACCAGGGATTGAACTCAGAACCTTGCACTTGCCAGGCAGGCACTCATGCCACTGAGCTATCTCCAGCCCTAAATTTTCTGAAATACAAGTATTTCTGTAATTGCAGACATAAGAAATTAGCGTAAAAAATAGTGAAGCAGATGTGACATATGACAGTCATTAAGTCTTTCAGGAACAGAGAAGAACTGCTGCCTAATATGAAGAGGACTTCATGGTAAAGACAATAATTGAGCTTGACATGCAAGAAAAGGGGACATTAAGTAAGAGAAACTATGTTCAGGGTATAGCGTTCCACACAAAAACAAGAAAAAGGTAAACTGGGCAACCTAAGCTAAAGGATTCACATAGGGAGGACTCAGGAAGGCAGAGAGGGTGGCTGGGACAGCACGCTGCCAGGATTCTCAGCCCTCACTAGGCCTGGCGGCTAGCCAAACCCTTGAGATGCAAAGTATGTTTTAGAAAACATATCTGCCCAGAAGAGCGTAAGATAAACTGCCAGAAAAGACACGAAGAATTTGGTAACACGTGCACCTGTACTTCTTACAGTTCAAAGGAAAAGAGCGAGTTATTAACTGATAGCTCATGAAACTAAAACAAAAGATTGAAAGCCTCTTCAAAGGGAGAGGCAATTAACTGCAGACAGCTTCGCTCTCCCAAGCCCGAGCCCAACTCCTCTCCGTCTTCAGGAATTTAGTGGGAGACCTAGTTTGACAAAGCTCCTGGCAGCCTAACTCTGCACTCTAAGCATCAAGGACAAAGTTACATGATGATATTCTTTTGCCAACGAAGGGAGTCTGTTCTAGTTTTTACTAGACTGGCTTCCAATGGGCAACACTAAACAAAAGTACTTTTTCCTTTCTTTTCTTTTCTTTTTACTTTTTTCAAGTAGTCAAAAAAAAAAAAAAAAAAAAAAGGGAAAACTACCTAAGTCACAAAATCAGTGATTTGTACATGGTTCCAAAAGAGTATTTTTGAAAAGATCTAAAAAAATTATGCAGGATAAAAGGAAGGAGAAGTTTAAACACCTCCCTAAAATGCTTTTGCAACTGAACCCATCTCTCTGTCTCTCACGAACTGCACCTTCAGAGCACAGCCCCAGTGACAGCAAATGAGGCCCACACAGGAACGCAGACCTACAGAAGGCACAACCTACTGGGTCATTTCTCCAAAATATCTGTAACTACAAGTACATACATGGTGTAATATCTCCTGACAGGAGGGAAAACAGAGCTAACATTTATTGTCAACTACTGGACCAGAGGATTATCCAGAATATGTAGTAACATGTGCATGTGGGAACATCTGTGGCTATCACAGCTCTAAATGCTACCCACACACTGTATCATGTGCTCTTGCTATTTTCTCAGGAATAAATGGGACAAAGAGTATCTAAAAACAACAACCAAAAAAAAAAAAAACCTTCACGAGTCTAAATCTGAAAGTTATCAGCCCAGATATAATTAATGATCTAAAAGACCTGTGCATTCCATTCAGATCATAAACAAATCTTTTAAACTTAAAACTTAAAAAGAGAGGAAAAAAAATAAAGTCAACAGTTATGCCTCATGAACAGAACTAGTTAAACCTGAAAATCAGAGTTTTGAGAAAGTAGACTATATTTAGATACTTTACATAGAGTTGACCTATACCCAGAAAAACACTGGTCTTTTATGGCTCAAAAAACAAGGTTGGCCTTTCTTCACTCAGGCTAGAAGTTTAAACAAAGTGAGTGTGACTTTAAAAACATCATAAACATGACAATGTCTATAAATCACCCCCCACCAAAAAACGACTGGGGGGTGGGACTTTTGGAGAAAGGGTTTTACTCTGCTGTTTAGGCTGGGATCAAACTCCCAGTGATCCTCCTGCCCCAAGCCAGAGTGCAGGCATAACAGATGTGTGCCACCACATCTGGCCTCAAGATATATATAATATATATATTATATATAATATATATGTGTATGTGTATATATATACACATATATACATATATACATACATATATATATATATATATATTTTTTTTTTTTTTTTTTAAATTTAATATGTTTTTCCCCGCTTGCAAAGGGAAAGAGGCAAGAATGCCTGAGCCCAAACAGTGGGGCACAGGCACGGACATAGGCGCAACCTGCCTGGATTCTTCCAAAGTAAACAGATGTACGCTAGGAGACAACCAATTCTGCATTATTTCTAGTGCAAAAATACGCAATAATCTTGACAGCAGCAAGAGAAAAGGCTACCAATAGAACTGAATTGTCAAGCACTGACTGCAAGGACTTGGGGGTGCAGCTCAGGGGGAGACCATTTGCCCAGTGTACACACAAGGCCCCAGGTTTGAGGCCCCAGCACCACAAACAAAAGATTGCTATGATGACTTCTTATAGAAACATGAACATGTTTTCAGAAAAAACGTGATCACAAGGTTCCTACTATGCACTGGGCAAGTACAACTCACCGCAGCATATGCAGGACTTCACCAGGATATGCTTGAATACATTTATGATCATACAACCACTAAAAACACACTGGGGCTGGGGAGCTAGCTCAGTGGAATAAGTGCCTGGCAAGCACAAGGTCTTGAGTTCGATCACTGGTACCACCAAAAAAAAAAAAAAAAAAAGCCAAAACCCTGAATAGTTAATTTTTATTGAAATAAAACAAACAAAAAAAGCCACACTGAAAAGTTAACGGTAGTTATTCATGGTGGTTTTTCAGAATCTTCAGTATTTTTCTGCAATGTTAATTTTTGAAATAAAAGTTGGTGTTTTGAAGTTTCTTTGCGTTATTGTATTTATTTCTGGAAGGCAATGAAAAGAAAATGATACATAGCTAAGACCTAGTTTCCTAAATGCAGAGATTAAAAAAAATACAATCTCTACCTTTTAGATGTATTGCTGATAGAAAAAAAAAGTATGTTATCTGACCTCTTTGCAAACACCTCACCTCCTGAAGTGAAAGAAGCGACAGAACACAGGGGAATCCTTCTGCTGCTCCTTGTCCTTGCGCAGACTGTCCAAGCGGCACTCGCGGCACTTGGGCAGCTGGGCGACGATGTTCACACAGGAATCGTCCTGCACGAAGGCCTCGCCACTCTGCTGCAGCTTCTTGAGTTTCGCAGGGTCTGTTAAAACTGACTTCCGAGCTGGGGCTGCGAAAACAAAAGACAAAGCGAACAGAAGCTCTCAAGTTTCTGACCGGCTCATCAGTATTTGAATGAATCTTAAATAAAAAGCAATGTTCCCATCCATTCTTGATTTAGTTGTAACTTTTTTTTTTTTAAATGTATTTAGTACAGGGTCTACAGGGTCATTACACAGACCCAACTCGCAGCGATCCTCTTGTTTTCAGCCTCCCAAGCACTGGGATTACAGGCGCGCACGCCACCATGTGCAGTCTCAATCCCCATCTCAGCAGGCCCCAGAGGTGGTGCCGGCAACGCAGGCCAGGGATCGAATCCCAGGCCCCTGCATCTGCCTAAGCAGGCACTTCAGACTGCTGAGCTATCAGGCTGACCCTTTTAGTTGTAATTTATAAAACACAGCTCAACAGAAAAAAAAGTTGGAACTGGAAAGATTTGTTTTCTCTGCATTTCTCATTTAGTGAATCCATTTGGCAACTAGAATGTCCTAATTCAACAGTCAGGCTCACAATTCCAGGAGAGCAAATCCTTCACAGCCCTGGCTGAGAGAAACATACCAAGTAGACTTTCCCAAATCGGAAAAGTCTTAATGGAAGCTCACATGCAGACACAGGCGCAGCTCTTCAGAAGCCTAAATCTGTAACAACTGGTTCTGCCACTTTCCATACACAGAAAAGAATGGCCTGAAATGTTCTTTCTCTTCTCTTTCTTCCTAGTTTTTTGAGACAGAGTCTCACTATGTAGCCCAGGCTGATCTCAAACTAGGGGTGATCCAGAGTGCTGGGCTGGGATTACAGGCATGCACCACCACCCTGGCTGTGTATTTTTTCTAAAGTACACTAAACCAACACTCACCGTGGCTAGTGGGCACACGCATGTAACACATCTTAATTCTTTTTATGTCCCCTTCCCCTCCCTAATCTAACCTCTTAAAGTAGGACTAAAATACATTGTAAAATGCTAGCTAAGGGCTGGGAACATAGCTCACCAAAAGTGCCTGCACGTCAAGCTCAAGGTCCTGAGTTTGATTCTCGATACCAAAACAACGTTACCTGATGCTATTAGTCTTTGATCTCTCAAACATTTTCACTCAGTAAACAGTAAGAGAAGAAAGGAGAGAAAATAAGGAGATTACTACTTCAAAGATGGAACTTTCCTCAGATATTATAAGACATCAATCATCCTTTTGAGTTGGATCATGATTCCACCAAGTATAAGCAAAGCACAAGTCACCTAACCTGCTATGTCCTGGCTTAAGAGAAAGCACCTAGAGATCAGCAGGCCGAACTATCTAAACCCAGCTCTTCCCTGAGAAGAGCAGCAACTGGTCCCAGTCCCATCAGTGACCCTTGATTCAGAGCAAAGAAGAACCAAGAGAAAAAAGGGGCAGGCCTAACTTCTCATGAGACAACTCTATCTCGGGGGGGGCGGGGGGGGTGGGCATAAACCTATGGCATGCATGTTATTTTGGGTTCTTTTTTAAGGATAAAAAAATGTTATGTTTGAGGTTTTTTTTTGAATGAAAAACCTCAGTATTCAGTTTAATTGCAGGGTTGGCATTAGGTGATAAATGAGGCGGCTCTGGGTTGCAGTCTGGGCTCTTGACCTTCAAAAGGTTTGCCATTGCTGCTCTATCTAATCAGGAGAGGTAGCTAGCTATGCTGCCCCAGCTCTTTTGTTCATAGCCCCTAACGCAGCCATGGAGCAGAGCCCCTCTCTGCTGAGGCTTTTGGTACCCACAGGGAGTACGAGCAGGCGCAGCTCAGAGACCCCACCGGCTTGCAATCCCTCTCCGTCCCCAGCCAGTCACTACAGATGGCAGGATGCGCAACTAGGCTTTCCCTTCCTTTTAAAGTCCTGTTAAACAGGGAACAGCCACACGTCAGATCAAGGGAAACAAAGCTGGACTTGTGCATCTGTCATGTACTCGCCCAACTCGCTTTTTCATATAAATTAAAATGATTTGCTTCAAATCTAGCTGAGTGTGAGGGCTGATGACTCAAAAATAAAGAAATAGAACAGATTCATCATTATGAATATTCACTTTCTTTGGGGAGTTACATAACTCGTGAGGAACACTATAATCTTATGCAATTAATTTTACGTAAATTAATAGCTATTTTACTAAGACCTGAAGAATGAAGAAGCTGGGTTAGCAGAGTCCCTAGGCAAAGAAAATATGCTTTCTATTCCACCAACTCTATATTAAATAGGTCTGCAAGTCAAATCCAGCCACCCCGACCTCTAGTTTCAGAGGCCAAGAGTAAAAATAAAAAGCTAGTGAAGTTATGTTCCTTTTTTACCGATCCAAGTGAACAGGACTTGAAGGTTATTTAGCCCTCACTCTTTTGACATATTGCAGCTATTTCATTTTCCTAATTCTAGAAATTACCATCACTGGGTGCACCCTTAAACACCCCAATACATACAAGATGGGTATCCCTTATCCAAAACAACAGAAGTGCTGCAGATTTCTGAATGATTCTTTGTTACATATACATAACGAGATATCCTGGGGATAAGTCTTAAATCTAAATACAAAATTCAGAACATTTCACATACCCCTTAACAGGCATAAATTGAAAGTAATCAGATTCAATATTTTTAGTGCATCCACATTTTGACTGCAACTCATTACATGAGATGAGATATAAAATTTTCCATTTGGCATGTCGTGTTGGCACTGAGTTTTAGATTTGGAAACACTTGAGACACCGGATTTCTCAATTAGGTATGTTCTGACATCTCTAAGTTGCATGAAATACAGCAGCACTTTCCCTATACCAGGAATCTGGCATGGTTGGTGCTCAGGACCACGCTCTTGGCAAATGGTGACTCTGCCTGGCTTTCCAAACCTGTGCTCGCCCACAAGTCCCTTTCCCGAGTGATGATACAATTCTGCATCTGCATTTTAAAATTTCACATTCAAGATACTTGTGTATGTCATGTCACATCTTCTCCTCTCCCTACGTGCTACAGAAAGATCAGCAACAGTCTAAAGATAATCAATCACCTTACTACTATTCTAATATCATTACAATATCACAAAAATACTTCCTTACCATCAAAAACTGGAAGCCATCTAATCACCCACCTTAAGGAAATGCATACAGTAGAATCCTTGCAGCTTTAAGATGCTAACAGACGCTTATGCCAATTCACACAGAAAAACAATTGGCATGGATCCAGTTGATTAATACAGTTTATGCAAACTTCCTACTATTAGGACAAAACATACCTGCCACCTCTTACCTTCAAAAAATTAAGAATACTCACCATTCTGGATTTTATTGTTGCTTCTTGTACAAAAGCTTTCATTGTCTACTTTCGCTGAAGTCTCCTTTAAATTCTGTGGCCGGCAACCTAAAGTTGAAGATTCTACCTTGTTTTCTGGACAGCCATTAGGGCGAGCACTATTAGCACCCACTTTCACTTCTGGCTTACTGCAGAGAACATTAGATGTGGAGGGTGCAAGTTCCAGGTGCTTTTGCAGTTCGGGAGTACTGGCAAGGTCCAGTTCTGCCTTAGCAGTCTTTGTAGATAAGCCCTCCTTAGCAAGGCCTGTCAACGGATGTGGGACAGATTCCAATCTGTTTTCCTGATCACCGTTTGTCTTCAACTGGGTACAACCACTTTTGGGTTCACTCAGGATTTTCAAGTCTTCAGTTCCAATCTGAGAAGACTTCGAAGACAGCAACCCTGCTTTGCAGATGTCTGGTTTTATTCTCAGTATTTCAGGCTTTGTGTTTAGACAGGAAGAAAGTTCTTCTGATAAACTCTGCTTATGGCAGCTGAAAAACATAAGATGGCAAAGTAGCAACCAGACCGCTACCTCTTTCCACCTGAAACCAATTGTTTGGTTCCCTACAGCAACCAGCAGCAGAGAAAAGACTCTACTTATTGTAAGAGAATTTAGGGGAGGTTTCTATGAGTTGCAGTTACAAGTCATCAGTCAATTCTATACAAAAATATCTTAAACACTCAGAAAGATACAATCCTAAGTTCTATCTGAATGTTCTCATAAAGCTTTCACTACTTCAGTTCTCCTCCTTATAGCATAGTGAACCGTAGCTTTCTCTTAACGGTGTCACATGAAACCAACAAATATACTCAGCAATGAAAACGCTCAATGGATTTTCAAAGGGTCAGAACTAAAAGCCTGGGTAGGGCCAACTATGCCAGTCCCTCCACCTTCTTTTAATTTCAGAGAATTAAATTCTTTCTTATATAACAAAGATTAAATTTAAATTTAAAAAATAAAGCTAGTATTCTTATTTGCCAAGACTTAGACATTCAATCCCATGGTAGGCAAATGTATCAAGATGAAAATTTTTCAATGTTCTACATATTAGAAATACTATAGATCCCTTCAGAGGCAGTCACACAAAATGTAAAATAGAAACTAATTATAAACCATGAGCAGCACAAAGCCTTGTGCTGCTATGAACATCATACAGCATGTTCGGGACCAAAGCACACAGAAAACCCACCTCGTTCCGGGCCTGTTTACAGAATCATTTGGTCACACAACCCTTTCCCCCACATCTTTCCTGTGGGGGAAGATACCTTGAGGAGCTTGCTTCTCCCAAGTTCATCTTAGGGTTCTTCCCACCAAAACACAAAACTTCTATTTCCACTCATTTTTTCCTTCCAGCCTCACACAGGATTTCACCTGGGAGGATTTCTCATGTACACATTCAGGTTAGAAATCTTTGCCTAGCTGTCACTGCACTGAAGCTCCCTCTGAGGCTGTCCACTTTTCCCCCAGTGAACCAACACTCACCTGCTCTGCTGCCTTTCCGCAGTGTTCCAAACCTACTTTTCTCTAACAGTGTCCCTGACCCACACTTAAGTCCTTATCAGCCGCCTGTACCAGCCACTGTCCCTTCCGAGAAGAGAGCCTTGCTCCTCTCTCAAACTTGCAGCCCTTTAAACCTCTAGTCAAACCTGCCATTTCTTACTTGTCTGCTTTGGCTGTAAATTAGAAGCAATATCCTGATCACATACAGCTATTGCTCCTGTTTCTAATTTTAGAATCTCCTCTACTGCCAGACTTCTTACCTGTACTAGGGTCCCCTCACATCTAGGTTAACCCTCACTGAAGCCAGGTCTCCCTCTTCACATTCCCACTGACCTCAGCCTTCCATACACAATTATCTGTTCCCTTTTCCTTGAAAGCAGACACTTATTCTCCAAAGGTAAGCAGTGTTTTAATTGTGCCTTTGTACTATGTCTTCTGAAGGGAAGGCACAGCCCCCACCCCCTTCTCCGCAGTCTTCCATGACACTGCATGTGTCTTCTACACTTCTCTCCTCTTAGGCACCTAATCTATCTCTCCTCTTGGGAAATCTTAGAAAAAAACTTCCCTTGGCAATGCGAGACAGGAGTAATGAATCATACCTACCACAACTTTTCATTGCTATGATCAAACATCATTAACAAAGCTCTACTCACCCTTGAGGGAGTTTTGCTCCAAGGTTAGGTGGAGAATTGGCAGCCTGGGGAGTACTCTGCTGTCTCGGGTCCTTACTGGGTGGAGTTGCTGCAGTACAGCCGAGCAGGATCTCCTTAAACACTGCTGTGGGAACAGACTGTACAGGACACACACTGGGAGAGGCCTAAAAAATATCAAACCAACAGATATTAAAAGGGAAGTCTAAGAAATTTCCAAGCTAGCATGATTCAAGATGATTTCCTTGGTTTACTATTGCAACAGCACTATTCTATCACCAATTAAAGATCAGTGCAGTAAACACATGATAATCACAGTTAAGCACTTCTAACTGAAGGTTGTAAACAAACTGCTTCAGGTTTTCAGAAAACTTAAGCACTCCCATAAAAGATCATGAGCTGATCTTTTTTCAGACCTGTCATTACACTGGGAAAAGTCACGTAGCCATTACTGGAACAGTGCAAGGCACAGAAGTGAACTTCCAAGTGTCTTAAAGGTGGCAGCTTCACATGCATTCATTTTGACATGACCTGAGTGCCCACCAGGCACTTACTGCGCGGACTGGCAGCAGACCAGACCAGATTTCTGTAGGCAGTGGTGCCTACTGGGTGCCAAGATAGGCCTTTGCAATGCAAAAGGTTGAGGACATGCTTCTTGGCTCATCAAGTAACAAAGGCCATCCCCAAGCTGCAAAAAATATTCAGTCAGGGCAGGCCCATGGAAGACAGGTGGGACATCTTTTTTCCTCCCCTTCTCATGTAATTTCACCTCTACAAAAACACAAATACCGATTCACTTCTTACCGCTTTACACTATGCTGGCCATAAAAATGAATTTCCCACCACTGAAACAGGAAGAGAAAACCTCGAGACAACTAGATGTTCAATGGCCAAATCTCGTGTCATCCCTGCCTTCACCCAACTCTGCACCTGTGTATGCCAGGTACCTTTCTCTATCACCCCCTTCACACTGCAAGGACCTTCACCTTGTCACCAAATCTAAACTCAGAGGATATTTAAAGTGTCATCTTGCAGTAATTAACTTCTAAAATTTACTGCAGAACTTCAGTAGGTTTTTAAAACCTACAATTCTAAAACTATTTACATGTTGCTTACTCATGATTTTTTCCCCTAAACGTTTACTCTGGCAGCCTTGAAAGAAGTATCTAAACAGAAATAAGTGAAAATTAAGCCAAGCAGATTTGGTGTACTCCTGTAATTTCAGCTACTCATGAGACTGAGGCAGGAGAACTACTTGAGCTCAGGAATTCTAGGCCATCCTGGGCAACATAGCAAGATTCTGCCTCAAAAACCAACAAAATCCCACAGAACTACCTAAAAAATAAAAAGGAGTTATTCACTATCAAAGTTTTAGAATAACTTCAAATTATGTTTAAGTACTAAATTATCTGATCAAACTTTTTTTTTTTTTTTTTGGGTGCGGAACCAGGGATTGAACTCAGGCCCTTGCACTTGCCAGGGAAGTGCTTATTCCACTGAGCCATCTCCCCGGCCCCTGATCAAACATTTTTGTCAACCAAATTTTGTTAAATACTAGTTCTGTGTTCATCAAAAGATGTAGTATGTCTGCTCTTTGATTTGGTTTTAGTTTTTTGGAGAAGGATCCTTTACACTGCTCTGCAGCTTTTTCCTATCCCTTTAACTTAGGAAATTAAATTAGTTCATTTCTAAAAGGTCCCTTTAGGCCATACTAACTTACAATGCTCTAGAAAGCACCTACTAAAAGGCCAGCCTCCCCAAGTCCAAATGCCAAATCATTACAAGATGCTTACCCAAGGCCTGCTGTCACCATACACTGTCTCCCATCTACCCCTTTTTCTTACTCTGGACACATCTAAAGTTGATGTGTATCACCTTCCCTGAGGTTATTCTAAGAGTAATGCACTCATGAGTTACAACACAAACTTACACATACATTTTATGTGTACTGTGTCCATCAAGCTGCTCAAGTGAAAAATAAACCTCTCTCTCTCACTTCCTACATTCAATCAATGAATCAATCACCCCTGCTGCTATGTCAGAAGGACTCACTGCATCTCTCCACTACTTTGCATGACATGATCACCACCGTTCTCCTACCCTCCATGTCTCCTAATAAGCCTTTCTTCTATTCCTGCTCATCCTCCACCTCTTCCTGAACGTATACTAGCAGAGCCATCTGTGTAACGCCTGGCACTTTACGACCTTACAGGAACCCCCTGTGCCCCAGGCTCCCACCAATTCCCAGGCCCCTATCTCATTTCACTCTTCCCCGACAGCAGCCCAACTACACTGGCTTCTTCTTTGGGCTTCCAGCAGTAGAAGCCCTTTCTGCCTGGTCTTTGTACTTGCCATTCCCTCTACCTGCCCTCTTCAAAGGCTGGCTGGCCCCTTCCATTCATCCTCACATTTGCTCCAATGTCACTTTGCCAGACTCCTAGACTGTTCGTTCCAAAGTGGTGCTCCATTTATTCCTTATCACATACTCCTACGGTTATATCACAGCACAGGTCATACTGGGAAAGGACCTCCCACTGTCAGCTTGCTCACAATGGGCCCTGCATTCCTTATAGCAGAGGCCCTGCTCCTTGGTATCAGACCACATCAAGCCAGACATATGCAAGATGCTCAGTAAGTAAGATTGGGGGAATGAAAAAGTACTGTATACATGAACAAACACGGTTAGTACTTTGTATATTTATAAATAACCACAAATAATTCTTATAAGTTACCTGAAGAGACAGGCAGTGGTAATGCTTACCACTGTACGTTAGTGTCTCTCACACTAAAGATTTATAATTATTTGTTGGGAGGAGGAAGGGACAGAGGGGAAGAATTTGCCATTTTAATGATGGTGATTCACCATAACATAGAAAGGGGTTGGAGGGAGGGAAAACAGTGCAGTGGTTAAGAATATTTGATTTAGGGTCAGATCTTACTTTGGATTTAGTGTCTAACACTTTCAGCACATTAATCTCATTTATAAAATGAGAATAATAAAGCATGCTTTATGTGGCTGTGCATTTACGGCAGTCCTTGGCCCAAGATAACATCAATTTAGATAGAGATGGGCACTCTTACAGCAAAAACATTGTAGAAAGTTTCTTAGTCATGTCACCATGTGATAAAATTAGAAATACTTAGAGGCTTTCAGAAACTAAAGTCAATCCCTCTACAACTCTCTAAGGTTCGGCTCCAAAGGGTAGGCCTTCTGACTCCCAAGCCCATCTTCATGTGCACACCTCTGCACTGGCCTCTGACTCAACAAAGGGTCAAAGTTTCTTCTTACCTGAAGAGTTTTCCCTGAAGGTCTTCTATACCAGTCATGGCAATAGTTCCTCCCTGCCAGCAGACGGAGATAATATAATTGAGTGTACGATAGTATTCTAAAGAGGACACTGCTGGCTCTCGCCCCTCAGCAGACTCTCCCAATTAACCAAGCAACATCCGTCATAACTCTGTGGAAGAGTCTGCTAGGCAGAGAAGACCTTCAAGGAGCCAGATGCCACTGGCAAACAGGTTTATCTTAACCGAAAGCACTCAGTGAGGCACGCTGGTGTCTTGTTGACCTAATCCCAGACTCCTGGCTTCAAACACCACTAGGAAAGAAATCCTGTGCAGGTCAGTCCACCTAAGAAGGCAGTGAGGCCCACGCCAGGAGCAGCGGTTACTATACTCACCTTTTGCTCACACATTTGTATCAACTCGCTCTCTTTCCCCTGCTTCCTTTACCTCCTCAGCCCTCTTATAAACTAGGCCATGCCCAAAACTTGACTGATTACAATGACCTCCCAGGATGAGAAACAATACTGATACAGTAAATGTTCACAGGGGAGTCAAGGAGGTGACAAGAGAGTAAAATTAAAATCTTTAAACAAAAAAACTGAGGAAGGAGGGAAGTATTCCTAAGTATGAATGAAGTCTCTCAGAAATGCATTACAAGTGATATCTCTTTGCTTTACTATACTTTTCTGAGAAAGTTTTTTTAACATATTCCCTACCCTTCAAGTTCTAGTCAAGCAGATGACAGTATCACACATGTACATATTACCACTCTTCACAAGCTCGTCCTTGCAGGTTATAAACGTGCCTGCTCACTCATCTCTCCTGGTGCTAATCAACTCAGTTCTCTGAAGGTACGCCATTCCTCCTTGCAGACTTCCACCCTACTCACGCATCATCCCTCGGGCCACTGACACTGATGCTTTCTCCATTAACAGTATCACCGAGCCAGAACGGCCTTTTATCCTACACTGCTAACAATTTTTCCATACCAAAACCTGATAGGTTATAATTTTACCAGTTTGTCTCTCAGCTTCTAACACTGCATCACTTGGCAACATCCTCCCCGAGTTTAAAATGCAACAATCACTTGCCTGGCCTCCTTTGTCTTTACCTGTATTACAAAGCCATTTCCTTCTAGAAAAAGAAGCCCCACTTCAACAGTTCAGTTTCCTCTATACTAGGAGACTACACGATACAATAATGGCCACCTGACCATGTCACTTGTGCTTTGCAAGGTCGCTATGGCACTGCACGAAGCAGGCCTTCCACACGTGCTACCTTCTCCTGAGGCCGGCTGCCCACTTCCTCGGTCATAAGCTTGCACCAAGTTCAGCTAGTGCTACCTCTTGCTAAACAGCTCTCCGTCCCTATTTCCCTGCCTCGCGTCCAGCCCAACTCTGCCTCTGACCTTTTCCTTGTTTCTATTTTGAAGGCCTTTCCTCATTCATCATCTACACAGCCCAGCCAACAGCCTGAACTCAAAACCCCTAAATACTCTCAACCACCCTCCATGCCCAAGTACAAGATAAAACCCCAACTTCCTTTCTACCTCTGACTGTGCTTTTCTTTCTTCCCATTCCACAAATGCTCCAACTAGGGCAAAATTTTTCTTGGCAAGCTTTGGTCCAGGCTGCTTCCTGTGTACCTACACGGCTCCTGCTCAGGGCAGAGATTGGGAGAGACTGTCACCCTCTCTGGACTACACGTACCTTGAGATGGGAACTCAGTACCTCTCCATCTCCAGCACACAGTGCTCAGTATTTCCACATTCAATACTTAGCTTAAGGCAAAAGCGAATGACAATCCACAATAACATCTTTATTCTTTCTTGAACAACCTGAGCCTTCAACTAAGGGGTCAAACTTTTATGCTTGGAGAAGACCAGGTTTTAGACAGCATAATTTACATGGCCTTTGGTAAAGTGTTCAAGTTCCTGTTGCCTGTTCCCTGTCATGGGCTCAGAAAAGCCCATTGGCCAATCTAGCAATGAACCCGGGGTTCTGGCCCATTCTAAGCTGTCCTCCTTGCCTTGTTTCCCTAGGCCTCAAGGTCCCTCTCAAATATTAAGAGTCTTGAACAGTAGCATCCCAATGGATTTCAAAAGTCTAAGCTGTAGCCTGAAGCACAGGATCATAAAGCAGTTTTGTTTGGTGGTGCTGGGGATGGATCCCAGGGCCTGGTGCATGCTAGCCAAGCACTACCCCTGAGCTGCACCCCTGACCAATATTTTTTGATCACTGGAATGCAGGAAACTATCCATGTGACACAACTGCATTTGTCTACCTAAATTGTAGTTATTTACACTCCAATAGATCCACTGTCTGAGCTCACCTATAGAAGAAATAGTCTTAACTTCCCTGGTCTAAAAAATAACTATTTCAAAAGAGAATTAAATCTGGCACCTAAACCCATGTGGCATTCAGAGGTCTATACTTTTCTGGGCAGAGATTAATAACAGCAAATCATCTCCTTTGAACACTAGCTTGTCTATATGCCCAATCATAAGCAACCATGGAACTTCCTATTGAGAGTAAAGATCCTATTTTCAACATCCAATCAATGCAGAACTCTACAGCTCTTTCCTTTCCTCACACCATTCTTCCAATTTTACACATATATCTCAATTTACTTTCAAAAACACCTCCACCAAATATCAAAAAAGAAAAGTGTTTTTGCACAAAAAGTAGTGAACCAGAAATTTATATTATCTCCATCTGCTTGAGTGTAGAAATTATGGCCAAGACCTGGAACTTCAAAGAGCAGACAAGACACAGGACAGAGCAGAAAGCTTATGACCAATAAAAAAGACTGGCCATGCAATGTCAAAGAAAGCTTTATGCAGTGACAGGAATAAATCAAGGTTACCTCAGAGGAAGACTTTGCTTGTTTGGAAACCAAGCTTCCATTGTTCTCAGAAGACTTGCGTTTTACACCTCCCATTCTTGCAGAATTACCTGAAATTAAAAAAAAAAAAAAAAAAAAAAAAAGTTGAGTTTGCATTTCTATTTCTCTTAATATAAGAAGAAAAAGAAACAGAGGTTTTCCTCAATGTATCTTACCACATGTCACAAAATTTTCATGTACAACTTCAACATGAATCAGTGATGGATCAACAATTTTCAGTGCTGGAATCTTAAAAATAAAACAAAACACTGAAAAGTTTAAGCATGCTTGGGAATATGGTGAAAATTACTTTATTAACATAATAGGGCCTAACAATACTTTTGTTTGTTTGTTTTTGGTGTTTGAGATCTAACCCAGGGCCTTCACACTGAGCCACAGCCTCAACTCTCCTTGCGCCCCCTCCTTAAAATTTTGTTGCCCAGTTTGGGTTTCAACTTGCAATGCCCCTGCCTCAGCCTGCCAGTGCTGAGATTAAAAACATGCAACAGTTATTAAAACAATTATAATCATTTCTACTTCTGCCCTAACATTTTATAAAGAAAGGGCTTAGGCTCCTGCTGAAAGATAAACATTCTGGAGTTCTCTCTTCCACTAAGTTACCTCACATGCAACTGTTACTGTCTTTACCTCCTCACAGTTGACTTGAAGTGTTTTTGATGCTGGGTTTCCATTTACAACAGTTGCTGAAAACCACTGGGTAGATGGGTCCAAGCTGTAAATTTTTACTTCTGAGCCAACTAGGTTTTTGTCTCCTTAGAAAGAGAAAAAGTTTTAGAGCAGTCTGTATTATCTCCCATTAACATTATGTTGAGATCCATCTTTTCCTGCATCTTTTTAAAATATGCCATAGTCAACATGAACGAATTATCATAAACACAGGACAGATATTTCAGCAAAGCTAGGAAAATGTAAACCTTTTATTTGTAAGTTCCATTTTCCTAGACATTTAATTAAGAGACTGGAAATATATTTATTCTAGCATATTATAAAGGACCAAGAATTACCGAACAATTTATTAGAATCATTTCATTATCGTGTGTAGATTTTTTTTTCATGTGTAGATTTTTATAAAAAAAAAAAGTTCACAAAGAACTGCCACATTTAAAATTAAAAAAAAAAAAAAATAGGAACTTTTTATGAGCGTGAAACGAAGAAACTCACTAGCAGTGAGCAGGAAGGTAAAGACAATCAAATAAAAGCTTTATCGGTTTTATAGTCAGGAATACCAAACATCAAATTTCACATTAAAGTATCAGTTTTTAAAATATCTGTTTTGCTTCCATGGTTTCTTACAACCCCTGACCTTTCCAAACTTAAGAACATTTAGAATGTGCTAGTTAAGTCCTTCAAGTCATCTAGCTGCATGGGAAAAATAAAAACATGATTTTTTACATTTTTGAACTTTAAAATTCTTTTCACATTTTCAAAATAAATTTCAATGACAGAATGAAACAAGCTGAATCCTAACTTCTTACAGGGTAATTACTGATCAATTCACGAACTGTCACCAAGAGATCATCCACATACCTTGTAAGAGATGGCTTTCATCTAAATGTTTCACAATCAAGGCTTGAAATTCCTTACTGACCTTCTGATTATCGGTAAGGGAAAGCCGAAGACTGTTTACATCCTATAAAATCAAAGATCGTTACATTTTAAGAAGTGTTTTAAAATTCCAGTGGTATATTAATGAGTTTAATCAGAGAGGCTACAGTGGCTTCAACTAGCCATTTTTGGCGCCAGACCATTCCAACTGCAGTTGGACTCACACAATCACAGGTGGAAGGCAGACTGAAGCGAAGTCACTCCACGCCAGGAATCTGAGAAATACTAAGCGGCTCAAGGCACACTAGGACACATGACATCACCCTGGTTATAGAAAAAGCATAAGCAAACACACTAAGCTGCCAGTCCAAGTAAAAACACTGCATATCCCCAACACTGGGGGTGAGGAAACCACACATCCAAATAGAAGGGGCAAAACACAGAGATAAAACACACAAAAGACAGAACACTATCAATTCATTTCCACTGTTATTATTAACTCATATCACACAGATTCACTTTATTTAGCTACAATTCCAAATGCATTCTTTTACAAAAGGTAAGGATGGTGAGGAGACAAACACAGAATCCGAAGGATTAGCCTAAGGTTTCACACTAAACCAGTTTTGAAATATCCAAATTCTTGGCAGCAGCTTCATTCCTGGCACTGTTCCACAGTCTTCTGGTTTTGCGTGCACACCCAGTTATGACAAACGTACACAGAAACTGTCAATAGGAACAACCGGCCAAGTCCAAATGCTAACAAGGCAAAGCAAAAACAGTGCTTAACACAGAAGCCCTTGCAATATAAGGCCTGCATACTTTCCTACCACTGGAAAATGTATACATAAGGCCAAGGCTGGTTCTTCTCCCAGCAAACAAATAAAAATGTATTCTTCTACAGTTTTCATCTCAAGAAACAAAAACTTAGAAAACAAGGCCCAGAAGTAAAGTCTATACTTCTCAAAAAAGCAGAATTTCCACACCATCCCTATATGGCTCTTGGTCCTTAGAAGCAATATATTCTTCTACCATATGCAGGTAACTTGCATCTGAAACCATCTTCCTCTGTTTCATCTACTTCAAACGTAAAATCAAGTCCACATCATAGTCATTTTCCCTGACTTCTACACTACGCAAAAGAAAAATGCAAATAGATCGTGCCATGGACTTTCCAAAATAGGCCAGCTATCCTGTGACCTTCGACCCCAAACTGCCTTTCAGCAAATAACAGGTTTCACAGTACCACACACCACAGAAGAGTCTCAGGTCTGAAGTCACACACAACTGGGTGAGACAGATTAGTAAGTTTCATAAATGGTGATGAATGGAAATACAAAAGCAAAATTATTCTGCATGCATTCCATTCAGCATTTTCACAACAAAGAATCACATACAAGCAAGATCCAGGATCCTAAAGGTTGTTGGAAAGAATATATAGGTACACTGATTCTCATTCTTTACAGTACTGGCAGTCTATCAGGTTGGCAAAAATACTGAATACGGAATGAATCATTACCATTGAGAGGAACAGAGGAATCCTGTGAGATTCTAGTCACATTCTCATCAATAGATCAATATAAAAAAAATATTTTTTAAATGTGGATTTCTGTTAAGAGACACCTTAATTAATACTGAAATGCTGATTCGTTAATCTTGAACTCATGGCCAAAAGCACTAGAATTCATGGCCAAAGAATGTTTACCTAACGCATGTATTTCTTACCCACTACTGCCTTCTTGTACTTACACAGACCAGACAGCTCTTTAACATTAGGCCTACTGGGATTTAAAACAGTAAAGTCACCAAACACACACAGGTAACACTAGAAAAGGGGCAAAGAAGGATACCTGCTTATAGTCCGTGAACTGAAACAAGAAAATAGAGACCAGCACCTTATTTGACCTCAAACAGGGACATGCACGGGGCAATTACAAGTACTGCTGCTCTGTGTGTAACTACAAAGACCATGAGCCATCAGAAGTAATGATTTAGAGATTATAAACACATGTGAGCAAGTAGATCAATTCACATGGGCTTCATGAATAAGAAGGACTACGTGTGTGTATGTACTCATACACAACTATGAACGATAATTTTGAACAACTACGTGCACATCCCCTAGTTGTTTCCACACATACCTCATCAACTATAGTGCCTCTGTCCTTTCAGCTCTGAATATTATTACCTCAAAGTCTAACACTGAGAGATGCTATCCAAGAACTCTTCATGGGTGGACTCTTTTCTCTATCAGGTATTTGAATGAGGGCAATCAACATCAGTACCTTGCTTCTCATGTTAAAAAAAAATCTGTGCATCTATTTTTATGGCTTTAACACTGTTCCTATGTCTTACCTGTATAGGCTTCAAAAGGTCTTTGGAAAGAAATATGCTTTGTTGCTCTCCTAGGAAGCGAATGGAAGTTACACATCCCAAACCAGCTTTGTCCAACAGAGATTTGTACATCTAAAACAAAAGAACATGTTTTGGCATCATAACTGCTACCAGTACTATTCTGAAAATAGGAGCTGGCAATTTTCCACATACAAAGTGATAAGCCATTAAGTATTTTATTTACTGTTAAGGATCTCGTAACTAAGCCACAAGATCATGTAGTTCTTATTTGAACCCAATACATATTTGGGAGTCATTAACATATGGGCCTACAGATCCACGGTTAACCAAGAAATATATGAAAAAAAAAAGTATGCATGCACATTCTGGGAGGCAAGGCTACATTTTTAGAAATTTCTAAATAGCTGGAAAGAAAATACAAAAGGCAAGCTACAACTTCAATCATAATCCCATACCATTCAAGTATCTAGCAGTTCTTCCCACTGTGGGCAAACTTTTAGCTTTGCTAGCTCTATGTCACCCTCCAATGTGGTCAGCGCTCAAAGGGGTCCCCAGCTTTCCTACCCATCTGTACACATACAGCGCTTCCCTTTCCAGCCTCAGTCTACAGCCCGCACATCCTCAACAGTCCTCTCCAGTCACAGGAATCACTCCTTTCCACCAACTGCTTGCTGGATTACTACGTCTGTGTGACCGCTCATTTCCGACCCCTCACCCAGACATTCCCAGAGTTGACTCCAACCCATTTTCCAGTGAAGAAAGGAAGGCCTTTGAGACCCAAGGGCTTGGGAGCGGATCACAAGGCTGACAGAGGATGCTGAGTGCACTTCTCTTTTTGCTTCAGTACTGGGGACTGAACCCAATGCCTCATGCAATTCAGGCAACTGGGCATTGAGGCTCTTCTACCCTGTCACAGACATGGACCAAAACAGACAAAACCCTCTCTTCTCATAGTTAAGTCAGCTTTACTCACTATTGCAGGCCACTGAGTAATTCGTTCAGCAATTGCAGGTGACTGTCGCTCAGCCAAAACCAAATGATGCTCTACTAGAAATGCTCTCCTCTGAAGGTTGTAGACTTCCATCCATCTTCTCTTCCTCCAAGATTCCCCATCAAACTCCACACACACCTAGGCAAAGTGGGAAAAATTAACAAAAGTAAACATTACCAACACTGTTGAATTATACCCTTATTATCCTACCTAAATCTTTAGACATACTGTCCCCTCCCAATTCCCTTTATGGCTCGCAATCAAGTAACTACAAGGCGTACAGGGGTCATCCGTCTTCTATTTCTTTGCAACAGAACACAGGTTCTACCACATCTTCCCTAGAATGACTCATCTTTCTGCCCTGTACTCAGAACAACCTAAAATCCGACTCTGCCTTTAGCACCAGTTTTCTTATCTAAAAGAACCAGGCTTGGATCCTAGCTGTGCTGATGTTTCCATGACTTTCTATGCCTAAAATAAAACATATGATTAAAAGAAAACCAAGCCAGGCATGGTGGTGCCTGCCTGTAATCCAAGCACTCAGGAGGCTGAGGCAGGAGGATCACCATGAGTTCAAGGCCAGCCTGGGATACTTATTAAGATCATTTCATAAATAAATAAACAAATTAAATTACACTGCAGGTTAAGGACCTTTGCTTAAATCCAAGTCCTCTGAAACTTGTTTTACTAACTTCAAAGTGAAAGCAGTAACATCAACCTCCCTAATAAGTAAGAGTTTTTAAAAATAATGCATGCAAGGTATCTGGTAAGACAAGTATCTGGAGGTCTTAACTGTAAGACCTCCAAAGTAATTTAAATCTTATTAGCATATCATTTCATCAGCTGGAATGAAGAGGGTTTTCAACATTATTATATATTTATTCAGCATGTAAGAAAAAAAGAAAGTGAAGGCTTAAGCAGTTTGCCAAAGCTCAAGCAACATCACAAGCACTAGCAGAGGCTGGGAGGCCGGGCATGGTAGCGCACACCTGTAATCCCAGCACTCAGGAGGCTGAGCCCTGAGTTCAAGACCAGCCTGGTTCAAGGCCAGGCTGAACTAAACAGCAAGATCCTGTCTACAAAAAAAGAAAACAAAACAAATCCCGTGTTAGCAGATCACTATCTAAAATTCAACATGACTCGGCCCAAAATTTGGATAGGGTTGCTATCCATAACTCAATCTGTCAGTGCTTTTGAGAAAAAAAGTTTAGCTCCTAAGAAAGTGGCACTTGTGGAAACTCCATAAAAACTGGTTTAAAAGATAACTGCAAAAATGTACACACCATAACCTGAAAGTTGTATGCTTCTCTCAAAACTCTTCCAAAGGTTCCCTATTAACACCATGTACGCCTGTCTAGGGTGGGGAGTGTAACTCTGTGGTACAGTGCTTGCTTACCAGGGGTCGAGCCCTGGATTCCACCCCAGCACTGGACACACACACAGCCAGGTGACCTGGAGTCTGAGATTCTATATTTAAGAGCAACCTTCCCAAATAGCCTGCAGACATGTCTATTAAAAGATGTCTTTTAAGCTGAAGTGCTTGACCATGCTATGCAAGTTGATACACTCTATCAACTAGTTTCATGGGTCCTTCCTGCCACCTCCCTGGGCCTACAAAGCAACGTTATTTACTATGTCTCACACTAAAGGCCAAGAAAAAGCCAACTGATTGTGATTTTTTGCTTTGTAAATTTCAAATCTGCTATTCTTTTAATAGGGTATTTTATAAGTGTGTACTTTATTAGCCTACCAACTATCTGGACTAGATTTGGATATTTCAAACTAATTACTTCTAACTAATTTTACTTCAACAGGAAATTTCTTCTGGATTTAACGTTATAATTAATCAAGCTAATCTCGGGGCCGGGGAGATGGCTCAGTGGAATAAGCCCTTCCCTGGCAAGCGCAAGGGCCTGAGTTTGATCCCCAGTTCTGCCAAAAAAATAAAAATAAATAAATCAAGCTAATCTCTCAACTTCACAATCCTAGCACAAATTCATCTCACCTGCGTATGATTATAAAACTCATCAGAATGCTAAAGAAAATGTTTCCAAGCTTAAAAGTAGAAAAACATAGAAAATAATGGTATTTTTAGTTAAGAAATTTTAAATTATACACCAGCTGTACAACGCAGAATACAGTACAACTTCACTGCTCTTCAGACTAGACGTGGTCAAGGCACCCAACCTGACGCTAACAGGAAATGATAGAGAGATGGCAAAGACTTGCTAGATCCATGCAGATGGGCCATGGAGAGCAGAAGACTTAAGGAAAAGGAAGAGCAGAAAAAGATAAAGACTTACTTAGGCATGCTAGGGAGGGAGGGCACTCCCAGTATACCTAACAAGGTGAACGAAACCAGTTGGGAAGGAACTTGCTTCATACTCTAGTAAAAAGTAGGATTAAAATAAGATTGAAGCGGTACTTCTAATCACATTTAATTAAGCTCTGTGGATATTCTAGGCATAGAAAATGCCTCTGCTCTATATGTACATTATTTTTAAAATGATTTTGTGATTTCTTCATCCATTCATGCCAATATTTGGCGCACATTACATGCCAAGAAATGTTCTCAGTATTAGGGATACAGAAGCTGTCAAAATAAGAGTGCTCTGATCTAATTCTCCCTGAATATTAAAGCCCAGTATTTAGGGTCTGGATATAAACTCAGACAACTTAATAAAACTTCTTTAAACCTCAGTTCCTGACACTAAGAAGCAAGTTTTAACAGGATATTTGTGAGGATTAAGGTACTTGCCACATAAGAACCATTTGATCACTTATCTACAGTTACAATATCTTCAACTTAACTTCACTGCAATCAAAAAGATACATTGACTTTTTATCATCTAAGTGGCTATTACAAAGTCTTTTCCTAGGTGAAACAAAATTAACAAGCCTCTGTTCCTTGGTATTATTCTCAATTAAGCAAGCCAGCCAGAGATAGGTAATAAGGGAAGAATAGTTGCATAACACCTGAGTTTTATTATTCATACTCATCTCAGCCTTCAATCCCAGACCTTTGAAAATCTCAATGACACCAACTGAGCCCAGATGTAAGCATGGTCTTAAGTTTTTCTGTCTGCATCTCACCAAGCACAACTGATTTATTTTTGTTAAATACAACATGTTCCCTAAACTGGGGCCAGTAAGTTTATCTACTGCTCAACTAAGGAATGTAGTGGTAAATCCTGGTTAGGAAAGAGATTTGTGTGTCACATTAAGAGATGGACCAACAAATCTGCAGGGAAACCCAACACAACCAAAATTGTTCTTGCAGTTCCAGTTGTCTCCAAGTTAGGCATTTAGTGCAGTGGAGAAAACATGGCCAAATCCAGATTCAAGTTCTCCCTCCATAGTAGCTAGTCAGGAAGGTCCTCGGAAAACTACTTGCTCATTCTGAAAAGTGAAGGTATCACTTCCTCCTCAGGTTTGGGGTGGCAGGGAAGTGGGGATCAAAAAGAAAACATGTTACAGACCTCTTAAATTGCTACCTAAACTAACAAGTCTTCCATTGCTGGCAGGGAAACAAAGAGCCTCTTATCATTTGCTGAAGAGCTAAAGTTTACAAAAATCTGTTATTTCCTTTCATACGTGATTAAACAAATGTACTACAGAAAATTTTACTTGACAGATGAAATAAACTATGACTATGATCTGATACACAAAGCTCATCTTACACAGTTATTAAGGGAAAGGAAATAGTTTGGCCATCTCTGCACAATACACTGTCTACACATGAAAACCTGATGTGGTGCAAGAATGAATGGATTGGCAAGAAAAAACCCACCAGACTTCTCCTGGTACTTTGGCTATGCTAATTCCCAAGTATGGGACCTCAGGCAAGAATACCTCATCATCTCTAGGCGGGGTACTTTCACAAACAAAATAAGAAAGGACAGCCAATATTAGAACCTACCCCAAAGCACGGGATAGATAAGATCAAGGCTGTCAAGTGATGGGCTCCCTGTTAGAAGGTGGTTGGTTAAGTGTTAGGTGCTCACACCTCCTTTCCAACACGAAGAGGAGGCACACAGTGGAAACTCTAAAACTGTACAGCATATCCTCTCCCCACTGTCACTCTGCAAGTGTTCTGATGAAGTGTTTCCGAAAGCAGCATATGTTACACTGCCAACACTAAATCTTGTAGCATTTATCTATGCATAGTTTTAAGAAAAAGCAAAGATGATTGGTGACCAAGCAAGATCCTGAACACAGGCATTACTTGGGGAAACAGTTTCTGCTCTGACAAGCTTCCTTCAAGTTATCACCACTTTGGAGTCTTTGTTAGGGACCTTTTTTCAGTTATTTTTGCACAAAGAAGTCTTTGTTGGCCCAATGGTTTCCTCGCTGGTTGTTCCCAGACAATTTTTTCACACCCATACTTCTATTTGAACAATTAGGATTCATCCCTTTTTGAAAAGATATAGCTGGAAAGGATTCCGACTGTCATTCTGATTTTGAAAATCACTGGCCGCACTTGTTCCCACTTCTCTCCCTCTCCCAATCACCCAAGTAAAACATCTCCAAGCCGATCCTCCACCCTACCATATAAGGGGCGGCTCCACCCCATCCGTCCTTATATGGTCATATTCCACACCCACTTACACTCCTCGTAGACAACTAAGAACCCATGCCTGCCCGCCCTGACCCACCATAGACCCAAACAGAGCTAAGCTCCTCCCTCTGTGCTCATTCATTTTTAACAATTCTTAAGTTTTTTTGCCTTTTTTTTTTTTAAAGTTGGATGAAGAAATGGATAACCTCTAAAACCATCTGAAAGCACTTTTAAGCCCCAGCTCTACATTCTTAACGAGGCCAAATGTCACCCATTCGCCCAGGCCAGAACCCACAACAATGCTCCTCCCTTCAGAGAAATAAACACAGTCCTACGGGGCACAGTGCCGGCATTAATGAAGCGTGTCTCAACAACCTGGGGCCCATTATTAAACACGGGCAGCCAAGAACTCTAGGCCAAACCCACCTCGGATCTACACAACCATTTCAAAGACTTTCAAGGTCTAGTTTTCTGCACCTTCAGATCAGATGCCAACTTTCGTAGGACGCCCATTTGCAGAAAAGAGAGGGAAGGGGCCGACAGTCGCGTTACCAAGGTAACTGCGACCTGTCCGGCCGCCGCGTCTAGGTTCAGCTCGGCCGGGGTGCGGCTGTTACCTTCAGATCTTTCTTCGTCACGTCGGTGTGCGAGACGGCGCGAATGGTCCCGGAGAGCCAGGGCCACTCGGCGACACGCTCCACGTCCCAGCTGTCGCCGCCGCCGTCGGCCGCGGACAGACTGAGGAACCGCTTCCCCACCAATACCGGCCAACTTTCTCCGAGCGTGAGCACCATGGTTTCCACGCCGGCAGGAAGGGCTCCTCCCTGGAAGGAGCACAAAAACAAAACGCGATGGGGGCGGCCGGCGGGAGCGGGCCGGAGCCCCGCGGACGCCGCACCCGGAGCTGCGCCCGCGCCTCCCGCCCCCTCCCTCCCCCACCGCAGCCACGGCCCGCGCGCCGCGTGACCCTCGCTCCTCCAAGTTTCGCGTACCCCAAACCCCACGCCTCAACGCAGAGGGAGTGGAGGGCGCGAGTGGGTTTTCGGTTCAAGTGGATTCTCAACTGTTCGTCCCTCCGCCCGGAAAAGAAAGGGCGCTCCCTACACGGAGGCCCTGTCCCAGGCGGCGGGTACCGCCCCGGGCAGTCCGCGGGGAGGGTGGGCGAGCCCTCGATTCCACACCCGCCCCGCCCGAGCCCCGAGTCCCGAGTCCCGATCCCCGCTCGCTGGGCTCCGAACCCCGGGGCCCCTCGTCCCCGCCTACGCCTAGGCGCGGGGGCGACGGGATCGGCGCCTTCGCCTTTCTTCCTCTTCTCCCCGCAGCCGAGGCCGTGACGCTCTTACCCCGCCTCCCGCCTCCCTGAGTCACCGGCGGCAGCCGCCGTTCTCAGCTGCCTAGCCGACTCTATCTCTGACTTGGTTCAAGAGCTCTCACAAGACACGCACTGCCTCCCGGGCCCGCCCCCTCGGAGCCGCTTCCGCCGCTCATTGGCTGAATCGCGGGAGGTGGGCGAGGTTCGTGGGAAAATTCCTCAACGCTATTGGCCGAGCTGTTAAGGGTGGGGCGAGAGAAAAAAACAATTCCTTGGCTACCTCCTCCCTTTCCCCTCCCCCTTCGACTCCCGGGCGACCCCCATTAGGTTAGAGTACACAGCGCGTAAGCGAGAGATCCTTCCGCTAGCGGCCCATTCTTTCCATTCGTTGCCCCACGGTATGCAAAAAAGTCCCACGAAATCGGTTATCAACTTTGAGGGCCGGAAGGAAACTGCCCTGGCGCATAGCTAATACTGAATGGGGAGACCCAGGACTTCAAGTGCCTATTGGATTACTCTTCAAGTGCGTAGGCTGTCGACCGAAGATGGGCCTTCCACTCGGCGGAAGAATCTCACAGGAAAAGGGTGAGGGAGGTGCATTGTCGGCGGGGGAGGGAAGGAAAGAGGACGTGCGGTTTCAGGCGTACTCAGCTAGAGGGAGGAGCCACAGTGCTCTGGACGCTCGTGCGCAGGCGCCTCGCTGAGCCGACGCTGGAACTTGGGCTGCTGGGTGAAATGGCCGCGGGAGGCGCAGGCGCACGTGGTACTAATCGTGCAGCCTCAAGTCCGCCATTTTGAAGGATAAATGAAGAAAGGCGTGGAGTTACAGGGAAAATGCTCCTCAAATCTAGAGCAGAAGAGGCCATTCAGTACAAGGTGGAATGTAACTTTTTTTAATGCAAGGAGAGAAGATAAAAAGGTGTTCTGAGACAAAGATATTGAAGAGTTGGTGAAGGCCCTGATGAAGCAAGAGGTAGAAAGAGGTGACTGTGAAGGACAAAGGAGATGAAAGTTGATTGTGTGCGTTGGACCAAAAATTTTTTGGCTGAATGAAGAAGAAATGGAATGAAGGAGTTGAAGTTATTTATATAAATAAAGGCTGATGCTTGTCATAAAACTGTTTAAATCCTTAGATTGGTGAGTGAAGAATTCATACTTAAAATTTTACGAGGGTGAAAATAAGAAAAGTCAGTAGTTCCAAAATGTGTTGATTATGAATACAAATGATTAAGGGTTTTCATGTTAATATATGTCCCAAATATTGTGACCTTAAATTTTTAACGGTAGCATTGACTCAAATTGGGTTTATAATTTACAGGCCATTAAAAAGGTGGAGACAGTACAACAAAGAGAACCTACCCAATTAGACAAATGGCAGAAATGGAAACAAGAAAAACAAAAGAAACTAAAAGTATGGTACAATAAAATGAGGAAAGTCTAAAATTCAGTATTTACAATAAATATAAATGGATTAATTTCAATAATACATTTTATGACAGTTTGGATTAAGAACAAAATCCAGTTGGACATTTACCACAAGCAGTCTCCTACAATGTGGAAATCTCGGACTAAAAATTTTAATTGTAATCAGAGGAAAGCAACTGCCAGTGTTAATATATAGTTACATGTTGCTTAACAATAGGCCTATGTTCTGAGAAATAAATTGTTAGGTGATAAAATGATTTTTAAAATTTTAAAGTGTTTTTATACAATGTAGAATGGCTACAATGTCATTAGATGATACAACCTTATGGGACCACTGTCATACACTTGGCCTGCCATTGACCAAAATTAACATTATTTGATGTGTGATTGTAATTGAGAAAGCATCAAAAGAGAAATCATAGTAATAAATGATGGAGGCTACAAATGTAATGTTTACTTATTTTCACTCTCGTAAAATTGGAAGTATGAATTCTTCACTCATTAATCTTGTTATGGGATTGAAAATATAGCCTAATCTAATACTGTAAGAACTACAAGGGGCTGGGAAGCTAGCTCAGTGGAATAAGGTCCTGAGTTTGATCCTTGGTACTGCCAAAAGAAACAAAAAAATTATATGAGAAAATTTTAACCACTTGTAGTCAAAGGAGGTATATACATTGCAGATACATGTACCTCAGGTAGTTTTTTTGTTTTTTGTTTTTTTGGTTTTTTTTAGCAAGGGTGTAGAGGACTTAAATTACACAATTAAAAACAAGTGCTAAGGGACAAGTAACACCAATCTTCAAAGAATATATTCTGTTTTCTATGCATTACTCTATTACTTAGAAAACACAGACAGGGCCGGCCAGATAGCTCAGCAGATTAAAGTGCCTGATTAGGGAGACACAGGGACTGGGATTTGATCCCAGGCCTGCTGTTCTGGCCCTGCCCCCAGGGCACACTGAGACAGGGGTTGAGACTGGGCGTGGTAGTCCACACTTGTAATCCCAGCATTTGGGAGGTCGATAACAGGAGGATCATGACGAGTGTGATCTGTGTAGTGAGAAAGGCATGGAGTTACAGGGAAATGTACTAAAGTATGTTTAAAAAAAAAAAGGAAAAAATATCTGGTATGTTTGATGAAACTTACAAAGCCCTATTACTACGAATCCAAACCGGACAGTGCAAGAGAGGAAAACTACAGTTCAGTTATATTTATGGACCTATTTTTTTTTCCCATAAAACATAAGCAAATTGAATCACACAGTATAGACATGATTAGGTAGGCATATCAGGCCAGGGATTTAGCTCAGTGACACAGTGCCTGTCTGGCAAGTGCAAGGTCCTGAATTCAATTCCTGGTACTCTCCCCCATCCCCCCCAAAAAATAGGGTTATCAGATTAATACAAAGTTACTTCAAGATTAGGAAACTAGGGGCCAAGGAGATGGCTCAGTGGAATAAGCACTTCCCTGGCAAGTGCAAGGGCCTGAGTTCAATTTCCAGTTCTGCCATAAAAAAAAAAGATTAGAAAACTAGCTGGGTATGGTGGTACACACTTCTAATCCCAGCAATCAGGAGGCTGAGGCAGGAGGATCATCATGAATTTGAGGTCACTTAAGGAAACATAGTGAGTTCAAGGCCAGCTGGACTACAAAGCATGACCCTGTCTCAAAAAAAGAGAAACTACTACAACCTACCACAATTGCTAAAAGAAACATTATGTTCATGCACTCAAACTGAACACTTAATCATGATTTGAAAAGTATTTCTAAACTATCTAGAAAACCTAGAAAATTAAACTATACACATTTAATAACCATTCATGAGCTTTAGAAAAACTTTAAACTTCTTAGAATCTTAAGAATACAAGATACCATCCTAAAATACAGTAACACACATAGAAGAGATCTATGAGGTTACTCATTTCAGTGTTGTTTGAGGATTTGAAAAATGGAAATAATGTAAATGTACTTTTATTGGTAAATGAAATGTGATACATATGTAGGAGCATTTGAAAAATATCTTGATGTACGCATATAGATTACCAAAACACATTGTGAGTATAAAAGAGATTTTCATTTGATATTATTTAATAATATGCATATATATATATATATATATATATACTATGAAATAGATATACTAAAACTTATAATCATGATGTACTAAGGGGTAAGTACTAGAACTAGTGGCATTTGTCACAGATGACTAGCATTATTTGTAGATCCCTGTTTTGTTTTTTGTGTTTTTGAGACAGAGTCTTGCTATGCAATTCAGACTGGCCTTCAGCTCACTTCGTACATACGCTAGGCTGGTCTCAAACTTTCAAAGATCCTCCTGTTTCTGCCTTCCAAATGCTGGGATTACAGATGTATGCCACCATGCCTGGCTAATCCTTGTTTTTTGTATTTAGAATTTTGACATGTTTATGACATACATATTTTGATATAAGTAAAATTTTAACATTTCTGGTATGCAACATGTACAGTATATATTTTGTTAGATGAAGGCTTGCTAAAATATATCTAACATATACATTATTTCATATATCATTTTTGTGGTGGGAGAACTTAAAATGCATTCTTAGAAGTTTTCAAATATACAATATACTCTTATCTTTAGTCTCAAAGATATACATAGATTTTTGAACTTTCCTTCTAGCTGAAATCTTGTGTCCATTGAGTAACAGATCTCCAAACTCCCACCTCTCTGATTCTCTCATTCTATAAGATGAATGTGTTCACACATTATTTTTGTAATTTAATGTTAAGATTCTATTAATGGAATCTACTACATTAATGGGTTAAGGAGAACACACACATTTATCTCAATGGATATACAAAGACCATTTGCTAAAGCTTTAATTCCAATTATTATTTAAAAAAGAAAAACTGTTCCCAAACTACAAACAGAAAAAAGTTTCTTAACTTGATAAAGATTATCAACCAGAGCTGGGCATTGTGGTGCATGCCTGTCATCCATGCACTTGTGAGGCTGAGGCAGGATTGTTTTGAGTTCAAGGACAGCCTGGGCTACAAAATGAGTTCAAAGCCAGCTTAAACCGCATTAAAAAAAAAAAAAAAAAAAAA
>NW_004524738.1:1889008-1895336 GCF_000260255.1 Octodon degus
AAAAAAAAAAAAAGAAAGATCTGCCAGAAATACATGTAAACATCATATTTAATTATAAGATTATAGGGGCCAGCCAGATAGCTCAGCAGACTAAAGTACCTGCTTAGGCAGAGTGCAGTGGCTGAGGTGACTGAGCGTGGTGGCACGTGCCTGTAATTCCAGTGCTTGGGAGGCTGAAAACAGGAGGATCACTAAGAGTCTGATCTGTGTAGTGAGACCCTGTACTAAAGTACATTTAAAAAGTAAAAGTATTTTTAAAAATAAAAGGAAAAACAGTATTTTTGTGAGTGTACATTAACAATCCAATACAGGCTTTGTGGTCCACTGGTTATCCATGAAGAAAAAATAAAATCAGGTTCCTATGTCAATATTTACAAAATAATTAAATTATTCCATGTGACTCAAGAGCTAAACCTTGTAAAACTCTAGTGAAGTACTTTACCATGACATGCCCTTTCTCTTTCCTTCTTCCTGAACATTTCAATCTGAAAGCTAGTGGGAGGGGTAGGGCATGGTAGATTTTCATAAGGAGAGGCTGCCTGATGTGAATACTGGAACTCAAAGGAACAAGGCATAAGCATTAGAAATGAGACCCCAGGCAGGAGGAGGGGAGACCATGTGGCCCTGGCATGGAATGTCGGAATCCAAGGAAGGTGAGGCTGGCATTCGTGCAGGGACAAAGATCAATACCATAAAAGCAAGAGAAGAACTGGGACCGAGACATATTCTAGAAAGAATTTCAACATGGAGCACCACTGAGTGAAACCAAAGGATATGGTGGGGTCAAGATGGAATATTGACCCTGCCAACAAATCTATGTAGGCCTCGAATTGTTGTGCAAAACCACTTCTGCTTAGTAAGAGTCATTATCCAAGTTCCAACCTATATGTGCTGGTCAACCATACCACTAACTAACCTATCCAAGGGACATTAGAAGTTTCCAGTAGCTTTAAGAAAGTGAGCAATTGGATGGGCAGGGGAGATAGCTCAGCAGTCTAAGTGCCTGCCTGGCAAGTACAAGGACCCAGTTTCAATCCCTGGCACCACATACCATGCGGGCCCTAGAACCCTGGGTACGGCAGGCTGGTCACCAAAACTGGGTGTGGTGGTACATGCCTGAAATCCTAGTACTAGAGAGGCTGAGACAGGAGGTTCACTTCGAGTCTGAGCTGTGTAGTGAGACCCTCTACCAAATACATTAGAGAGAGAGAGAGAGAGAGAGAGAGAGAGAGAGGAGCAATTGGAAATTTGAAAATTGCTTGGACCTTGATTCAACTACAAAACCATTAGAGTACAGTTGGGTTTTTTTTGGCTTAAATATGCCTTTATTGAATATGATGAGAAGAAATGGTGTTTTGTGTGGACACGTGAATGTCTTTTGCTACTTTGTAATGGGATGCATCTGTGAGAATGAAGCCAGCACAGAGACGAAGCTTCTTGCCCCTGTTTAGAAGATTGTTTTCTTGTTGAGTGATAATTTATACCCAGAGATGGGCATGGATCTTAAGTCAAGTTTTATGTTTTACAAAGGCATACATTCAAATAACTCATACCCCTATCAAGATATAGAACAGAGATCAGCAAACTACAGAGAAAGTCCAATTTGACCCACTGCTTAATTTGCTACAGCCTTGAACAACAGTTTTTACACTTCAAAGTGGTTTTTTTAAAGCCAGAGGCCAAGTTTTCTGTAGCCCGTGAAAATGATATAAAATTGAAATTTCGGTGTCTGTAAACAAATTTTTATTAGAATACAGCCATTCATTTGTGCTTCATCTGTAGCCCATTTCATGCTACCATGGTAAAGTCTCATGGGCTCCATGGAGAGTGTATGACCCTCAAAGCCTAAAATATTCACTCTTTGGCTTCTTGAGGAAATGATTTGCAAAACCCTGACACAAATTTCATCACCACTGAATGTTTTTGTGCTTTTTTTCCTAGTCAAAACCCCTCCCCACGTGACTTTGTTGCAATTTCTACCATCATAAATTGGCTTTGCTTGTTCCTGAATTAATGAATTGGATTTGTGGGGTTTTGTTGTTGTTGTTGTATTTTAGGGAAAGATCTACAGGGTGTTCAGGGTCTCACTAGTAGATCGGATTCGTAGTGATCTGCCTGTTTACAGCCTCCCAAGAGCTGGGATTACAGGTGTGTGCCATCACACCCAGTCCCAATTGCCCTCTCAGCGTGCCCGGGGTGTGGGGCCGGCATGGCAGGCCTGGGGATCGAACCCCCAGCCCCTGTGCCTGCTTGCAGGTCTTTAATCTGCTGAGCTATATGGCCAGCCCTTGTATTGGTTTGTTTTCTTGTTTGTTTCTTCAGTTCTGGGGATAGAACCTAAGGCTTCACACACACTAGGCACTGGACCACAAAGCTACCTCCCCAGCCTTGAATTTATTTAAATGAAACAATACAATAAGCATTGCTTCTTGGGCTGGGGAAAAACCTTGGGAGTCTAAACGTGTGCCTAGCAAGCACAAAGATCTTCAATCCCCAGTACTGCATGCTGTGCTGGCCTTGGAAGCCCGGGTACACTGTGCCAGCCCTGAAACTGGGTGTGGTGTTGCACGCCTATAATCTCAGCGCTGGAGAGCCTCAGATAAGAGTCCAAACTGAGTAGTGAGACCCTCTACCAAATAAATAAATGATAAAAAGAAAACACTATTTTTAAAAAATATGCACTGCTTCTTTCCTAGCTTTCTTTGCTCAGATGTTTTTGGGATTCCTTCACATAATCACATCCATAACAACTTCATTTTCTTTCCTTGCGGAGCAGGATTCCATTGTCTGACTATGCCATAGTGTGTATGTTTAGGCTCTGTTTTTTTTTTTGTTTGTTTGTTTGTTTTTGTTTTTGTTTTTGTCCTTAGTCTGTTTTAGGTCTTGGCTGTAATGAATGTTTTGAGTCCACTATGTTAGTAGCATTTAATTTGTTTGCCTGCTCTGCCCTATCTTTATATTTTACAAGTTGTTTACTCTTTCTGCCTGAAAATCCCGTTTTCTATCACTTCATAGGCTAACAATTTATTCAGTCATTTAACAGAAGGAAGACCAGTAAAAGTAATAATATGCCAGATGTGGCAGTTCACACCTGTAATCCCAGCTGCCCTGGGAGACTGAGATAGGGTGATCATCACTTCACGGCCAGCCTGGATAATTTAGCAAGACCCTGTTATAACATTTAAAAATAGGAAGGGCCAAGTATATAATTCAGTACTCTTTGGGTTCAACCCCTGGTCCATAAAGGAAAGGAATAATATGGTACTTGTTAATTGTACATTTCTGCCTATTGATAATATTAAATAAAAATTTTGATGTTCTACAGAGTTACAGTTCATATTTCTGTGTGATTTTTTATATATTTATTTTTTTATTGAGAAATAAATATGAATGAGACAGTTTCATAGCTGATTAATAGGACAGTTTTGATAGTCAATACACTGTACATTGTCATCTTCTTAGTGGTTATCCATAGTACAAGAAGCAGACAGGATATTCCATCCAAAATTTCTGTGTGATTTAATTAACAGCAAAACTATACAGAATGTCAAGACACTATTCTTTTCTTTTTAATAAGAGCAGCTCAACAATATTGGATTTGGTTTGTATCTAATACAGAGAACTTTGGAGGAAAGTGTGAAACGCCACTCTTCAGCAGTGCCAGTGCTTATCTCAGTATGGTTGTAACTGAGGATATTATTAGTTTTTGCCTTACTTGATTTGCTTTAGAAAATGCATCAGAGCCATTAAACTGATAGTGATATTGATTTTGAGGAACATAGACAATTCATGCACAACTAGATGGAAAAATACCTTTTGTTCAGTGCTGGGGATCAAACTTGGGGTCTCACACGTGCTAGGCAAGTGCTCTACCACTGTGCTTCCCGCACAGCTCTGAAAAGTAATTTTTACAGGCAACATTCCCTTATGAAATGTGAGCATTCAATGTTAATGCTGATTTGTATTTAATGTAACGGAGCAAAAGAGGACAACACTGAAGTAGGAAGGGTGCACTGACAGCAAAGCTCTTACATAGAGTCCACCGAAAAACAACTATGCGCCTCAGAAGGTCTTCATACTATTAAATATTTGGAAGCTCGTGGCCACCACTGTGGACATCTTCTGTAATTCTAGAAGACAAAGATAACTTGCATTTAATCCCACAATGCCTCAATAAACAATATTAAGATATTTATACAAATTTTTCTTTTCCTGATTTTTTTTTTAATGACCCTGTTTTTCTCCGTTGTTTATATTACAGGCTATACAATGTTGTGAAAGGATCCCGCACCACAGAAATGGTTGTCACTGCCTTAGGACTTCAGGCTTTTTTGTTTTTTTCTTAGTACCAGGAACTGAAGGACTTTAGTTTAGAAAGAACTAATGAACAGCCTAATTGGAACATTAGATTTCATCTTTCAAATCTGTGGTCTTATTTTTTTCTTTTCATAGGAAAGGTTTAATCCGTTTATTATAAATAACTCTAAACTAGCCAGTTTTGCAACTTTCAGGTAAAATTCAGCACCTCGTTTGTACAAATGAGCTCCTTTTAATAGAGTTGTAGTTGAGATCTGCTGGAGATAAAGTCTTTGAATTTTTGTCTCTTTAAAAAGTACTATGAGGAGGGAAAGGAGAAGAGCTAGGAAACATGACAATGACAAGTCATACAGTTATGTGTAGAAGATGGGCAAGGCAATGATCCTGAGAATCTTCAGAAGATTTTTGAATCTATCAATTAATTGGAAAGATTCTTACCCTGACTAACTATGTATACTGACACCTGTGAACTAAGCAACTGCACTGAAGATGGCAATTTGTAATAGTAGGTTCATGCTTGGAGTGCTGGTCATCCTGGTCTTCTGAATACAGGTTGCTCATCATGACATGCCAGTTGCTGCTGTGCTTTCTCTCAGGTCGATGACTGTTCAAAAAGAAGGGAGTGGTGAATGAAGGCAGGAGACAGGAAAAGGAATGTTGTGGGACTGTCCTGCTTCAAGCTTGTATATGGTTAGATTTCTGGACTTATGTGTAAACATAAGAATTATATAATTCTTGGGGCTGGTGAGATGGCTCAGTGGTCTAAAGCACCTACTTAGAACAAGCTTAGCAAAGCGCAGGGACCGCGGTTCAATCCCCCAGCACCACATGCCAGCCAGCCCCGCCCCCTGGTGGGCTGAGCTGGCCACACACACACACACACATAAAAAAAAAATTAAAAAAAAAAAGAATTATATAATTCTTTATGCTATTTTTAAAATATATTATAATTTTTAAATGTTTTTTCATCATATTCTTCAGGGACTTAAAGTTCAACATATCAATACTTGATGAAAAATACCTGTTCCATGTTATGCCTAAGATGTTTGATATTCAGACAGATAGTGAGGTTAAGCTTAACAGCCTAGGTTGTATGGTAACAACAATAAACTTCTCTTCTGGAGGGTTAACAACCTAAGTTTGCAGACTAAAATTAGAGAAAAAGGAGGGCTGCAAGGAAAGCCAACATTTTGGCCCTAGCCTTCCAAGGTTATTTAAGACTCAGGATATATGAGAACTTGTACTGTAATGTCATGTAACTCAGTAGTGTCCCAAATTTTCTGATCAAGGAGATTATGGTGCTAAAGAGGAAAGTGATCAATGATGTAGAGTGTGCCTAAGGAGAGTCACATGGAGAGAAAACATTTTCTCAAGCTTTCACAGAGAGCTCATTGGCCAAGCAATGGCCGTGACTCATCCACATGGCTGACACTGACAAAGGATCTACAAGCTGAGGTATAGGATCTCAGGATAAATCCTGAGGGGATTTGACTGCCCTTATCAGATCCAAAAGCTACAACACTTTTTACGTAGGTCTTGCTTTACATTGGTTTTAACCATCTAGCAGAAAAGTATAAAAAACGAAGTATAAGAAGTAAAGCCATGGTGTTATGTTGAGCCATACAGGACTTGGCAACAATTTCTGACATTGCCAGTGAAGTGGAAGCCCCAATACTATTATGGACTACTGGGCTCTTTTAGAATATTTTGCTGAGTTAACACACCTATAATATTCAAGTGATGGAACTAAACATAAAAGGGTATACAGATGAATGTCCACTTTGTATCTGTGTATTCAAAATGGTTAGGATAGATATATAGTTACATTCTCTTAATGAACAGAGAGATTTGTTCTAATAGTGTTTGTAAATAGGATATCACGTCCGCATCTTGTACAGCAAATAACCACTAGGAACAATGTATGCAATGTGTTAATTATTGAAACTGTCCTACCAATTTGGTTTGAAACTGTCTCATTGCTATTTGTTTCTCAATAAAATTATGGGAAAAA
>NW_004524738.1:1896016-1897862 GCF_000260255.1 Octodon degus
AAAAAAAAAAAAAAAAAGGTCCTATTTTCAGGCTGGGGAGACAGCTTGGCGATCTAAGCGCCTGCCTGGCAAGTGTAAGGATGTGGGTTCGATTCCCAGTACCACATACTGTGCCGGCCCCAGAACCCTGGGTGCACCATGTCAGCCCCGAAACTGGAAGTGGTGGCACATGCCTGGGATTACAATCCCAGAGCTAGGGTGGCTGAGACAGGAGGATCTCTTTGAGTCTGAGCTTTGTAGCAAAACCCTGTAATAAATAAAGAACTAATTAAATAATTTTAAAAATTAAAAAAATAAGTCCTACTTTCATTTTCACTTTTTTTTTATGGTCCAGCTCAGCCCACCCAGAGGGCAGGGCTGGCACAGCATATGGTGCGGGGGATCGAACAGCGGTCCTGAGCATTTGCCTAAGCAGGCATTTTAGACTGAAGAGCTATCTCGCCAGCCCACTCATTTTCACTTTTGACCAACATTTTGCTAGATATAAAATTTTAGTTTGATAGGTTTGCTTCTTCCTTTCAGCTATAAAGATTTTGCCAATGCCTTGCTCCTGGTGGAAAGTCAGACCTTAAAATCATTCCCCTGTATACATCTGTCTAAACCCACAAATCAACTTTCAAGATGTTCTAAATCTTTCCTAGGGGTGATTTTCTTGATTCTGATGTGCCTGGGGTGATTTTCTTTGCACTTACCCTACTGTAAGTTTCCTGAGCTTCTTAGATCCGTGGGCTAGTGACTTTATTAATTTAGAATATGTTTTAGCCATTATTTCTTCCAGTGTTTTCTGTTTCCCTCTATTTCTCCTCACTTGAGAGACTGCATTTGTGTATAGGTTTTCTTCTCCTCAAACTGTTCAATATTATCCTATACATTAGAAATTCTCTTCACCTCTCCCTTCCCCCATTTATGTTTTACTTTAGGTAATTTTTAAGACTTGTATTCAAGCTCACTGATTTCAGTTTAAACTGGCTTTAAAATAGTTCGTCAGGGCTGGCCAGATAGTTCACCAAACTAAAGTCCCTGCTTAGGCAGAGCGCAATGTGTTCAGTCCCCAGGGTGCCGTGCTGGCCCCATCTGCAGGGTGCATTTACACAGCAATTGAGACTGGGTGTGGTGGTGTGCGCTCCCAGTGCTTGGGAGGCTGAACACAGGCAGCTCGCTAAGAGTCCATTCCACATAGTGAGACCCTGTAGACCCTGTACTAAATACCAAAAATAAAATAAAATAGTTCTTCATCTCTTATACCTTTCATTTCTAGCATTCTACTTGGCTATTTGCTGAAGTTTTCACTCCTCCAGGGAAATTCTCAAGAAGGGGTTTTTCAACCATGTCAACTAATTTATACCTTATGTAAAAGGGCATCCCTTAAAGGAACATAAGCAACTTTAAGAAAATCTGCATTTTGAAAAATTCTTCTGATCAACTACATCATGGATTTGTGAATAGGAGCAGGTTCAGCAGCAACAGGGAATTATTTTCTCAGTCAAGGGGAGGTGTTGGCAGCAGAAGCCAGCTGAGTGGCAGTGCGGGAGAAGAAAAAACAGGACGAGGCATGCCAAAGTGCAAGAGGGATCCACAGTGACTCTTGATTTTCTGTTCTGAGTCATTTGTTAGATCCTGGTATCATCCACAAGGTAGGAATGGTAGAAAGTGACTTAGTGCAGGTGTGAGTTGGCCCGAGAGCACTTACAGCACAATGTTAAATTTCTGAGTGGCATAGAGGGGCCATTTGACATTGAACAGATTTCCTGAACATTTACTATGTGCTCACACCTATTTTTAGGTATAGAAAATGTCACCACAAATATTTTTCCCATAAAACATGGGAAAAATTCTTGCCTTGCTG
>NW_004524738.1:1897994-1911033 GCF_000260255.1 Octodon degus
GATGCAGGATCTCACTATGCATCTGGAACTCATGGTGATCCTCCTGTTTTCAGCCTCCCCAGTGCTGGGATTACAGGCAAGTGCCACCATGCGTGGACTCAGTGGCTGGCTCAGTGCATCAGGGGGTTGGACCAGTGTGGCATGTGGTGTTGGGGATCAAACCCCACTCCCTGTGCTTGCCTAAGCAGGTGCCTAGTCTGCTGAGCTATCTCGCCGGCCCTAATAAGTTAGTATATTATAGAGAGTATCAGCAAATGTTAAGTGCTATGAAGAATAAAAGTAGCAGCAGAGAAGGTGACACTTGACAAGGAACTGAGGATGGGAGAGGCTTGGCTATAGCTTGAATGTGTCCCCCAGAAGTTCATGCGCTGGAATCTTGGTTCCCAGTACAATAGTATTGAGAGGTAGGAAATCTTTAAGCAGCAGGGCTTCATGGGAGATTGTAGGAGCACCATCCCCAGATAAGTTGAAGGCAGCTCTTGTAGCACTGGTTGGGTCTCACAAGAGCAGGTTTTACAAAGTGAGACCACAGGAACAGAGTAGCGAGTCCCTGAAGAAGTTGGCAAAATAATTCCCACACCAGTTATACTGTTGAAAGAGTGGACTGACAGCTCCCAAGGCATCCCTCAGCTTTGAGTAACATCAGCACCTTCCAGGTGATTGCTAAAGCTGTAAGAACCATCCTAGGTCCCCGTGGCATGGACAAGCTTATTGTAGATGGCCGAAGCAAAACCATCAAATTACTAATGATGGGGCCACAATTTTGAAAGTTCTTGATGTCGTCTACCCTGCAGCAAAGACTTCAGTGGACATTGCCGAATCTCAAGATGCTGAGGTTGGTGATGGCACCACCTCTGTGACACTGCGGCCTGCAGAGTTTCTGACACAGATGAAACCCTGTGTGGAGGAAGGTGTGTACCCCCAGGTCATCATCCAAGCTTTCTGCACAGCTACACAGTTGGCAATTAACAAGATCAAGGAGATCACTGTGACCGTGAAGAAGCAAGAGAAAGTGGAGCAGAGGAAGCTGCTGGAGCGTGTGCCATGACAGCTCTGAGCTCCAAGCTGACCTCCCAGCAGAAAGCCTTCCTTGCTAAGATGGTGGTTGGTGCTGTGATGATTCTAGGTGGTTTGCTGCAGCGTAAGATGACTGGAATCAAAGGGGTGCAGCGTGGAGCCCTAGAGGAGTCTCGGCTGGTGGCTGGTGCTACATTCAAGACTTTCTCTTATGCTGGATTTGAAATGCAACCTAAAAAGTACAGTAACCCCACAATTGCCTTATTAAATGTAGAACTTGAGCTGAAAGCTGAGAAAGACAATGCTGAAATCAGAGTCTACATGGTAGAGGATTATCAGGCAATTGTTGATGCTGAGTGGGACATTCTGTATGACAAGTTAGAGAAGATCTATAATTCTGGAGCCAAAGTTATTTTGTCCAAACTGCCTATAGGAGATGTGGCCATCCAGTACTTCACTGATAGGGACATGTTCTGTGCCAGCCATGTGCCTGAGGAGGATTTGAAGAGGACAATAATGGCCTGTGGAGGTTCGATCCAGACCAGTGTGAATGCTCCATCCGCAGATGGAGCCGCTGCTAGCTGCTCGAAGAATTCCAAATTGAAGGTGAAAGGTGTGATTTCTTCACTGGCTGCCCCAAGGCCAAGACTTGTACCTTCACCCTCCATGGTGGAGCTGAGCAGTTCATGGAGGAGACAGAGCAGTCTCTACATGACGCCATCATGATTGTCAGGAGGGCCATCAGGAATGACTCAGTGGTGGCTGGTGGTGGAGCCATTGAGATGGAACTCTCTGGGTATCTTTGGGATGACTCAAGGACTATCCCAGGAAAGCAGCAGCTATTGATCAGGGCATATGCCAAGGCCTTGGAGACTATCCCACACAGCTGTGTGACAGTTAAGGCTTTGATGCCACAAACATCCTGAACAAACTATGGGGTCAGCATGCCCAGGGTGGCATATAGTATGGGGTGGACATCAACAGTGAGGACATTACCAACAACTTCGAAGCTTTCGTGTAAAAGCCAGCTATCATGCAGATCAATGCCCTGACAGCAGCCTCTGAGGCTGCATGCCTGATCGTGTCTGTTGATGAGATCATCAAGAACCCTTGCTCCACCGTGTATACTCCTCTACCAGCGGGCTGGGGCCAGGGCTGCCTCCCTTGAGATCCCACCCATCACACGGGCTGGCAGTTGGCTGCAGGTGTGCTTGTCCTCCCTGACTTGGCTCATTGGTATTATAAAGCAATGGCAGTAATTGGTCTGTTCTGTTCTCACTGGAGGCTATTTAAATAAAACTTAAAGACTTAGGGGAAAAAAAAAGCTGGGCCAGCCCAGGCCTTGGCTCCTTGTGCCTGCAGCTGGTTCCCTTTCTGCTTCTCAATGGCCATGTTGTAATGTAACCTGGGATCCTCACTAGGACACTGGTGCATGTTATTTGGATCCTCCAGCTAACAGAATTGTGAGCCAGAAAACTTTAGAACTTCCAAACCTTAGGCATTATTGTTCTTACTCACCCACATTTGCAGTACATAATGATCACATTTATTGTGGGGAGCTGGTACATGTACAGAACACATTTTAATTCCTTTCCAATTCCTACCCCTCCCACCCCTCCTTGCTCCTTCCAACACTTGGTCCCTTGCTCATTTGAAAGTGCTCTACTTCAATTTTTCCTTCAATCCTCCATGACCTCCATTATGTTATAGTAACATGAAATGGACTGAGACATAGCTATGTGGGTAACTGGAAAGGGGGGGGGGCAGCCAATGCCTCAAGGGAGGAGAGACCCGGCTTATCCCACAGAGGCCAGGGTGGCCATGGGAGAGTGAGCAGTGGGCAGTGAAGCCAAGCAGGCTGCAGAAGGCCTGAGTCCATCCCCTCAAGCACTATAGGAGCTTGGAGCTAAAATCTGAGTTATATAGGAAACCCCAGAAAGATTTTCAGACAAGGAAAGGAAAGATATGTCCTAGTGGCGCATGGGGAGGTCCTGCAGATCTGTTTCTTGCTTCAACAGCATTTGGATGGAACAGACCCGGGGACTCCTTCTTTCATCTTCCCACCCATCTTCCAGGTACAAATCTCAGGACCATCTTCTCACCTATCTCCTCTTTCAAGGACCAGACAACACCTTTCTTTTGTGGGTAGCTCCTTATTGCTGATCAGCCATGACCTCTCAGATTCATCAGAATTATTCCACCAAAGTGGAGGCTGCTGTCAACTGCTTGGTGAACTTCCACCTGTGGGCCTCCTACACCTACCTCTCTCTGGGCTATTACTTTGACCGAGACAATGTGGCTCTGGGAGGCATGGGCCATTTCTTCTGTGAGCTGGCCAAGGAGAAACGCAAGGGTGCCGAGCAACTCTTGAAGATGCAAAACCAGTGTGATGGCCGTGTACTCTTTCAAGATGTGCAGAAACCATCTGAAGACAAATGGGGTAAAACCTTGGATGCCATGGAAGCTGCCCTAGCCCTGGAGAAGAACCTGCACCAAGCTCTTCTGAACCTTCATGCCTTGAGCTCTGCTAAGACTGACCCCCATATCTGTGATTTCCTGGAGAACAGCTTCCTAGGGGAGGAGGCGAAGCTCATCAAGAAGATAGGTGAGCACCTCACCAACCTCTGCACGCTGGCAAGGCCCCAGGCTCGGCTGGGTGAGTACCTCTTTGAAAGGCTCACCCTTAAGCACAACTAGGAGGTCACAGAGCCTGATGGTCTCTAAGAGGCTCCTGCATCACCCGTCATTAGGGCTTTGCCTAACCCTCTCCCTCCAGCCACTAGGCAGCTTTCTCACCTTTCTGGAGTCCCCTCCAAATCCTGGACCAAAAGAAAATAAACCCCTTTGCAGAAAAAAGAAAAAAAAAGGAGAGACATGTCCCATGGTAGGATTTGACTGGAATCCCCTTTGGGCAAGAGCAGAAATCAGGAGTGCCTTTGGAGGCAGCAGGTCTGGTTGAGAGAGATGGTGGTAACAGTGGAGGTGGTGAGATACACTCAGGTTATAGGTGTGTGGGGTTGTTCATGTGTTGAGATGGGGTTTATGTTGCTGAGGCCGGTCTCCAACGTCTAGTCTTAAGCAACCACACTGCCTCAGCCTCCACAGTAGCTGGCACTACAGTTCTGTGCCACTGTGCCCAGCTTTGTCTTTTTGATGATGGGTTGGATGTGAGGTGTGGGGCATAACAAGTCATTGCAAAATACAAGCCAACACACCTCTCCTTTCACACAGAGGCCTTGTTCACAGATGCGCTTCACGAGTGGTTTTCCCATGTGGTGGTGCTCACCTCTGCAGCTCACCACAAAGCTTATTCCTGGGGACGTAGGAGCCTGATGGCTCCCATTATGGCTCTTGTAACATGACCACAAGACCCTTTATTCAAGTTCCTTATCCTCTTAGCACTACCTTTAAGGAGTTATGTGCTTTCTGTTTTGTTCCTGTGTACTGCATAATATTTTTGTTGTAATTTGAGTTTTATTGTGTTTTTGTCCTTTGGGTTTTTTTCCCCCCTACAGCTATATAGCTTCATGTATTTGCTTTTAAAGACTTTTTAAAGACTGGTTCAATGAATATTAGTTTATAGTGACCTGTGGTATTTTCATTTTCTTTTCTAAGGTAGCCCTTTGCTACATTGCCCAGACTAGCTCTGAATGCTTGTGCTCACCTGATCCTCCTAACCAGCTAGCTGGGATTACAGGTGCATGCCACTACACCCAGTATCTCAAAATACTAATACCTTTATTCTTCCTGAAATTTCTTTTCCTTTTTCTTCTATTAAAGCACCCACCCACCTTCCCAACACATACCTATACCACACACACACACCTCATAGTAACTCTCTGTGGGAAGATTATACATCCCTGTACTTTTGTTTTTTCTTTTTTCTGCTATTGGGAATCAAACTCAGGGCCTTACACTCCCCAGGCAGGTGCTGTATGAATGAGCTATATCCCCGGCCCCATTCTGGTACTTCTGAACTCAGAAATACTAAGATATGTTGTTCATTGCCCTGAGGTAGAAGCTTTAAGAACTAGTCTAGGATTCTCTACATCTCCTTTTTTTCTGCCACAATGACTGACAATATTTCAAGAATAATGGAAGACAAAGACAGTCTACTCCTCAATAAATAGAAATGGAGAAATTATGGTTGTTGCTGCTCTCTGGGGGGTCATTTATTGCCCCAGCGCAGTGTGGCCCAAGTTGAATGACACTTCACCTAAGGACATAGCTCTGGGGCTCAAACCAGGGCAGTGCAGCGCAGCTCCCTCTTTGTACAAATGAGTTGCAAGTGAGGTGCACACAATAGCTAACTTTCCAATCATTCAACCTAACTTCTGCTACAAACCTCTACTCTGTGAGGTTGCTGTAAAATTCAGTACAAAATTGGATCTATGACACTGAGAGTGTCCCTTGGTAACTGTTGGGGATCAGTTCCAGGACCCCTGTGGCTACCAAAATCCACATGTACTCAAGTCCTTTGTTCAACACGGCATTGCATCTATGTATAATGTATAGACATCCTCCAGTACACTTTAAATCATCTCTAAATTACAATAGCTGGTATTACATAAATGCTATTAAACAGTCCTTGCTATAATGATAAAAAAAAGTTTGTGTATATTCAATGCAGGTATGATTTTTAAAATATTTTCAATACACAGTTGAATGAATGTATAGATACAAAACTCATGGATATGGAGGGCTGGCTCTTAGTTATAAGTCAGTAGATATGAATTGGGCTTTTGGACTGTGTTAGTTGGTATACTGTGTCAACTTGACTGAATCAGCTCTGCCAGTTCTGGTCGTGGGAGCCCAGCCCTGCTCCACTTCCGTGGAGAAGTCCCAGTCCTCGGAGGAACGTGATCTTCACAGCAGCGCCACTTTGGAGAAGCTCCCATCTTCGCTGTAAAGCGCCGGTCAGCGTAGAAGGATGAGAGAGGCTTGATGGACGCCGCAGCTGCTGCTCCTCCTCTGCTCTTCATTGTCTTCTGCTGCACCAACTGCTGTCGTTTGCCTTGGAGCCAGCGGAATATGGACTGAACCCTCCAGTAACTGTGAGCTAAATAAACCTTTCCTTCCTTCACGTTGACTGTCAGGTATTTGTCTTAGCAATGAGTAAAAAGATAACTAAGCCACGGACACATATTATTTTTCTGTTTAGATGACTCCAGTGATTCCCATTGTGTGTAGAATGAATTCCAAATCCTCCCCACAGTATATGTGACTTGTGTGCCGATTCTGCCACCACTCTGGGCTCTTCTCTTTCCCTGTCATTGCACCCACACAGGCCTTCGCCCACTCCCTGGTCACACTACGCTGCTCCTACCTGGGGCCGTGCATTTGACGTCCAGTCTGGAACTCACTTCTCCCAGATCTTCCCACGCCTGGCTTCCCTTCCCCCTGTGGGTCTCAACTCAAGGGGCACTTCTTAGTTCTGCGGAGATAGCTCAGTAGCAGAATGCCTGCCTGGGCATGGAGTACTATCTAGTGGGGAGAGAGAGAAAAAAATTAAGTTTATTATTTACCTCCTTACTCCTGGAAAAGCTAATCTTAAGCAGCTCTCTCAGCATGAACCTACAGCACAATATTCTATTTCTGAAACTTATTGCTATCTGAAATTCTTTTGTTGATTAGCTGTTTTTTTCTTGTTTTTTTTTTTTCCCTTTTTTAAATCCAGCTCCACCCCTGTCATACACCAGAGAGATGAAATACACGTGACTTGCTAACTGCAGAAAACCTGGCGGGAAATACAATTAACATCTTGATACATATTGTCAGAATAGTTTCCAAAAATTGGAAAACTCAGCTTCTCTCACTGCACTCTCTGAGTACTGCTAAGGAGCAAAGGATCTGTTTTTGTTTACCTATTTATTGATTGTTAGAGAGTAAACGAAAACAGGACGTGTAGGCCATATCCATTGTCCATTGATCAATCCTTCAGGGAGTTAGTGCTTGTCTTGCTGATTTATAAACCATTTTTATAATGATAGATGGAATTTTTAAGATCAATAGCCTACTGGGAGTTTGAGGCCTGTTTTAAAATATCTCACTGGAAACCCCAGATACATGCATGCTTAGGAAGATGGCTTTGGCTTGTTTGTTTGTTTTTATTGGAAAGAAGAGTAAGTTATTACTTATTAATTTTAGTTTAATAAGCCACCTCAAGGGGATAAGTGTAGGGGTGGTTCAATGGAAGCCTTCACAGTATAGTAAGATACCCTGCTAAGAACAGAGACTGAAATCTACCATGGGAATCTGGCGGTTGTAGATCAAGCTTCAAAACAACCTTCACAGTAGGTTCTAGCTAAAATTGCAAATCCATATGAGGCCAGGATCCAACGAAGTTACAATTAGTAACTCCTGGGCTAATTTAAAAGGTAGGATACTGGGGGCCGGGGAGATGGCCCAGAATAAGTACTTCCCTGGCAAGTGCAAAGGCCTGAGTTCAATGCCTGGTTCCACAAAAAAAAAAAAAAAAAAAAAAAAATGTAGGCCACCTATAGTACCTGGACTCAATGTCTGCTAATTAGGTAAGGTCTGCTTGGAGACTGCACAGGTGTGCTGTTTGCGTGAAGGTTCACTGGCTGCTATTTTCTCTCTGCCCTTGCAAATTTGCCCCTTTAGGACTCACTGCCCCTGGAGGCGGGGCCTTCTCCTGGGGAGGAGATTGGAGGGGAGCATGGAAAAGAGCTTGGGGCATCTGTCGTCCACTCTTGCTGTTTCCTTACTGGGCCTTGGGTAACTGTGGTTCTCTCTGGGAAGTCGCAGTTCCTGTTGGGAAGTCAGAGCTGCTCTTCCTGCTCCAGTAAGCTCTCCTTCCTCTCGCCCCACCAGGCTGCGTGTGGCAGTGGGTCAGTGTGGTCCTAGAGGCGGAGACTTCCCTGTGGCTGTGGCTCCCCTTGTCCTGCTCTCACTTTGTGAATGGTCACTTTGGTCCCACTCCTCAGTGAACTCGTGTGAATGAGATCTGGTAACTGATGAGGTGATGTTCCTTATTAGCAGTAAGAAAGGAAAGAAAAAAAAGAAAGAAAGGCGGTATTGTAAGAAGGAGCTCTCCACTCACAATTAGGAAAGGAAAGAGACAAAAAAGGAAGGAAGGAAGGAAGGAAGGAAGGAAGGGAGGGAGGGAGGGAGGGAGGGAGGGGAAAGCAAGCAAGCAAACAAACAAACAGGATTGACTTGCGGGGAATCAGATTCTGTTGCTATAAAAGAAATCAAAGTGGGGCTGGAGAGATGGCTCAGTGGAATAAGTGCTTCCTTGCAAGCACAAGGGTCTGAGTTCAATCCCTGGTTCTGCAAAAAAAAAACAAAACAAAAAACAAAAAAACCAAAAACAAAACAAAAAAACGAAAACCAAAGTAAGAGTTTATTTTAAACAAAATGATAGTTTATTTTTCAATTATTTAAGAACCGTGTCAGGAAGGCCCACCTGTTCCCTTCCACATGCAGCTTCCAAATTGGTACCTTTAGTCCCGGCCCTCCCTTTAGTCCCTGACTTGTAGTACTACCAATTGGTGAATCATCAAGTATCCCAAGAGGAGCTGGGCATGGTGGGACATGTCTGGCCTATAATCCGAGCAATCGGGAGGCTGAAGTATATAGGATGCTGGCCTGAAGTACAAATGCTACAAACTAAAACACCATCCTAAACAAAACGTGTCCAAAGAGGACACAACCTCTTAACAATCAAACTCACAAACCAAGCAGTGACGAATCCTATGACACAATGCCCAGCTTTCTCCTCTCCCTGCAGTGGGAAACACTCAAGATTTTGCAGAGCCCATGGCCTCAGCCTGCCTTGGAACCAGATGGACCACGGGGCTCAGCTCAGCTAAGGAGGAGTGAGCAGAACCGGCACGGGCACCTCCAGGTCCTTCCTTAGAAGGGAAGACAGGAGTTCTCTTCTTCTCCACAGCTGGAGTGTTAGCAAGTGCCCTAGTGCCCCAGATAGGATGGCTCCTGACAGGCCTTGCTGGCTAAAGCCGGGGAATCCTCAGGCAAGCAGGTGAGCTGGTGTGAGGGTAGGGACTGAAGGTGCCATCTTGGAAGCTGTGTGTGGAAAACAAGGGGTGGGCCTTCCTCAGTGATTCTTAAGAGTCTGCGAAATAAACCTCCATTTTCTTCAAAATAAACTCTTTGGTTTCTTTTATAGAAATAGAATCTGCATCCCAGTTAAGGAACCAACCTTCCTTCCTTCCTTCCTTCCTTCCTTCCTTCCTTCCTTCCTTCTGTCTGTCCATCGCTTTCCTTTTCTAATTGTGGGTGGAGATCTCTTTCTTACAATATTAGAGCAAAATAAAGATTTCTGTTGTATGCACTCATTTGTATAATATTTTTAGTACATGGCCCACAAGTTTACCTTTTCTAGCCAAGCTACATCTAATTATTTAATCAAAAGAATTGAAAACCAGTACTCAAAAACTTGCAGATATAAGCATGCAAAATTCGTCAAAAATATAAAAATTAGAAAGGAGAAAAAAAATTAAATCAGAAAAACTAATCAGAAGACAACAATATGTAGTATAACAACCACTGTTGAACTCATCATTTTATTTAGTGAAACTCTGTATCAGTTCTAATTTTTTTACTCTTCAAAAAATTTTAAAACCCCTTTCACACAAATATTCATGGCAGCATTATTCATAAGAAGCAAAAGGTAAAAACAATTCAAATGTCCATTGACTAATAAATGAATCAACATAAATATGGTATGTTTATATAATGGAATACTGAAATATGAGAAGTAATGAAATACTGATAAATTCCATAACATAGTTGGACCTTGAAAATATTATGTCAAAGAAACCAGACACAAAAAGCTGCATAATATAGGATTCTATTTATAGGAAATATCCTAAATATGATATTCTGTAGAGACAGAAAACAAATTAAAGGTTGCTAGGGGTTGGGAGTAGAGAAAGGGGAATAACTGCCTGATGGGTTTAGAATTTCCTTTGGGGTGATGAAAATATTCTGGATCTAGATAAAGGTGATGGGGCATAGTGTTGCCAATGTACTACTTACAATGAAGTTGCCAATGAAGTTGTATACTTCAAGATGAGTGAGATGGTGAATATTATGTTAGTTTCAATGTATACACACACACACACACACACACACACACACACACACACACACACAGAGTCTATTTAAGTGGAACTGAGAAAGTATAGGAAACCACAAGTTCCTTTCTCCTTCCAAAGGGCTCTCCTTCCTGTCATACCTTTCTTATGACTTCTAGGAGAGCTGGGCCATGACATACACAGGACACCTTGTCTCACTGTCTTTTCCCATAAGTCTCTGGGCCTCCACTTCTCCACTCCCTGGGGTTTGGGAAGAAGTTCTGTTTGCCACTGGATTGAGTGCTGGGGCCCTTTTGTATAGGTCAAAGATCTAGAGCAGCAAACATCTGATAAACTGTAGTCCTCCGAGGCAGAGCTGAATAATCTGCCCCTAGTAAGAGTTAGATCTTAAACCTAAACACATTAGGATGAATACTGGCTTAATCCTTATAAGAGATTTGGTAGACAGCATAATGGTCCCAGAATGATGTCTGTGTCTTCCTTGCTAAACACCTGAATATATTATCTTACATGCAAAAGGGATGCTGCAGATGAAATTAAAATAAGAATTTTGAGAAAGGGAGAATATTCTGTATTATCCACATGGGCCTAATAGAGATACGAGGGTCCTTATTGGGACTCAGAAGGACAAATTCAGAAAATGTGGAAAAGGGGAGAGAGAAACAGACAGATGGACAGACAGACACAGAGACAGAGAGACAGAGAGAGAAATTGAAGATCCTGAGCTGCTGGCTTTGGAGCTGGAGGAGCAGAGACAGAAAAGACCACAGACCAAGGAACGCATGAAGCTAAATTCTCCAAAAGGGACACAGCTCTGCCAACACTTTAATTTGAGTCGTATGTAGGAAAAAGGATGCACTCTGAGACCATAATGTCAAGTGAAATAACTCAGACACACAAGCTTAAATGTCACAGAGTTTCTCACATCCTAGTTGTTCTTTCCTTTTGAAAGAAGGAAAGAGAAAAAAGAAAAAACCATATACATAAGATAGCTGAGATAAATGTACTACTTTCTATTAGTTCATTGGGCCTACATTGTTTGATCAATGTTGCATACCTGTATCTTCTAATCTGAGCAACTACCATGATGATAACAATATGCAATACACTAACCATGGTCAAATTTTCCGCTATCTTGTTTTGAAATTCTGTATCATTGTTTTCCTCTCTTTAAAATAAATAAATATCTCCTGGTTTCTCTTATTATGAGAAACCCAAAGTATAAACAAATTAAAGAGCAAAATAAAAGATAGGAAAGATAGGAAATAGGAAGCAGAGAGACTGAGATTTGTAAAGGGGAAGAGGACCAGGGATGTCAGAGAGGGGACAGCTAGAAGAGGAAACCAGATGGGCATGGTGGCTCACACTTGTAATCCCATCGCTGGGGAGGCTGAGACAGGAGGATCTCTACGGTCTGAGCTGCCTAGTGACACCCAATATAAATCAAAATAAATAAATAAATACTAATAAAAATTACAACCCTAGATAAACATTTTAAAACTTCTAAGCTCCAAAACTACAAGTAATACATATGTGTTGTTTTAACCAAGAAGGAAAGAAAAAGCAAAGCCCAGGTGAGCCATTTTTATTTCTCCTTGAAGAAAAATCCCTAAAATAGTTTAAATAGTTATCACAGCCTTTTCTTCCCTGTGAGTTAATAGTAAAGTAAAATTTGTGGATTGCTTGAACCCTAATGTGTAATCTTTATCTTGCTAAATCTTCAAAATAATCTTTTTTTCCCCATAATTTTATTGAGAGACAAATAGCAATGAGACAGTTTCAAATCAAATTGGTATGACAGTTTCAATAATTAACACATTGCATACTCTCTTCCTAGTGGTTATTTGCTGTACAAGATGCAGACATGATATCCTATTTACAAACACCATTAGAACAAATCCCTCTATTCATTAAGAGAATGTAACTATATATCTAGCCTAACCATTTTCAAACTAATCTTACAAGGCAAGGATAATTATTGTTAAGCTCTGGTTAGAAACGCGAAGCTGAGAAAGCCTAGGAACCTCGTGGAGGAGCAGGGCCAGGCAGGGTGAGTGTCTGTCCTGGCGCCCGTGCTGTTGGTCGCCCTCGCTGCTCGGTGCAGAGCGCTTGTCTAAAGCATTTGTCTCTTCCTCGCGCGATTATTGACAGCTGCAGCTGCGGCCGGCCGGGCACCCGCGAGGGCGTGCGTGCGAGGGGCCTCCGGGAAGGCCAGTTGGTTTGACAGATTTGGGCTGTCAGCTGCTATAACTGCAGTGCGGTTGCTCCCGGGGTGCCGCCCCAGCTGGGAGCACCCCGGGAGCAACCCAGGGGCGCCCCGGGCTGGGCTGCTGCTTTCTTGACCTTTCTGCCCTTCCCGGGTCCTCCTGGAGCTTCCCAGCGGGCCTCCTTCAGCCTGAGAATTTCCTCAGGATTTCGTCTGAAATACTTAGTCTACTTCGGTGGTGTCTTTGTCTGATTTTTGTTCTGATTTTAAGACTTCTGAGCTCAAGAACTATTTGATGTGGCTCGAATTATTTTAAACTGTACTGTATTATCTTATTTGTTCATTTTCTAAGTCTTCTGTTTTCTAATTTATCTATTTAACCTTTTCTATTTCTTTTGTTTGCTTCTGTAGACTATGATTTTGAAAATAATGTGAAAAATACTTTTCTAACATTTTGTTAGATTTTAAAAATCATTTTGCCTATTTTCTTTTACTATTTCTTGTTTCACTCTGCTTGGCAGATACTACTTTATCTTCAACATTTTTGATCGTCTGATTTTACTTGTTTAAATTTGTTTTGACTTTTAAAATTCTTTAGATTTTTAATTATTTACTTATTCATATTACTTTTATAATTTCTACCTTTGCCTTTTATTCTCTGAACATATTATACTGTTTTTGGGATTTATTTATTCACCCTTAAAGGTTACTTAGGTTTTTTTGTTGACATAAA
>NW_004524738.1:1912198-1915905 GCF_000260255.1 Octodon degus
TGCGTCCCCTACAGCTCAACATAACAGCATGGCTTTACTTCTTATACTTCGTTTTTATACTTTTCTGCTGGATGGTTAAGACCAAGGTAAAGTAGACCTATGATGTAGAGTGTGCCTAAGGAGAGTCACATGGAGATAAAACATTCTCTCAGGCTTTCACAGAGAGCACACTGGCCAAGCAATGGTCGTGACTCATTCACATGGCTGATGCTGGCAAAGGATCTACAATCTGAGGTACAGGATCTCAGGAAAAGTCCTGAGGGGATTTCACTGACCTTATCAGACCCAAAAAACCTCCCGTTGCTTTGACTGTGGCTCTCTCCCACGGCCCCTTCCTCCCCTCATCCCCACGCACCCATCCCTGCCAGGAGGATCGCTGCCCTCACTCAAACGTCTTCCCCTTTCTGCAGAAACCCTTTCTGCTTTGAGGCTGAATCTGCCAGCTTGCTTCGCCTTCTGTCCTTCTTCCTGTTCCTGAGGCACATCCGATGAAGAATTTGGTTCCTGTGTGGCAGTTTTTCTGCTGTTACCCAGGTGATTTTGGTGTCCATGTGAGGGACCCCATGGTCAGTCAATGCCAGGCTTCTCAGTTCTACAGTCAACTCCCAATTCCATTATCTGGGATTTTCCTAGTCACTAGTTCCCCTAAGAGCTAGCTGATCTCTTTTTTTGGTACCCGTATGTGGCCTTTTCTTACTTTCTATTACATTATTGAAATGAATCCTTGCAACATCCCTTTGAAGTGAGAATTTTATAAAACTTGCTTTGCAAATGAGAAAACTGAGACTCAGAACCCTAAAGCAAGTTTAGTAATATCTTTCAAAATATAGGTAAGCATTCACCCTCATTGTACAAATCTGTCTCTGTCTCTGTCTCTGTCTCTCTGTCTCTCTGTCTCTCTGTCTCTCTGTCTCTCTCTCTGTCTTTTCGAGACATGGTTTCCTTACATAGATCAGGTTGGCCTCAAACTCACAGCAATCCTCCTGCCTCAACCTCCCGAGTGCTGGGAGTACAGGCATGCACCACCACGCCAAGCCACAGATCCATTTTTAAAAGTTTATCCACTCAGGCTCACGTAAGAATCTTTTTTTTTTTTTGTGCCTGGGATCTAACTCAGGACCTTTCACTTGCCAGGCAGTCATTTTGCCATTGAGCTATCTCCCTAAGTCATTAGGGAGAAAGACATTACAGAAAGATACTCTTTACTGCTAGTTTAAGCAATTGGTAAAATAAAAACAGCTCTACTGGGATACTATGCATGTAGGAGAAAGAAAAGAAGTGACTGGGGACAATGGTCAGAACACATTATAAAATGAAAATCCAGTGTAAAACAGCATGTATCATTTACTAGCATTTGTATTATATGTAAATTATATATATCTATATCTATATCTATATCTATATATTACAAGTATTATCTCAGAGCAAGAGGCTAATGGTTCAGGAAAGAGAGGTAAAATTATTTTTTTCTCATATCTTTGGGCTGTTCATTATTTCTTAAAAAATCTGATGTATAATGTGCACATTTTACTTTTTCTATTTAAAAATTACTGAAAATTTCTTCAAGTGTTGTGAGTCTAGCAATAAACATTGCTTGATAGAATTCAATAATTTCCACATACTAATTTGCCATAATGTATCTCTAGGGTCAGAAATTATTCATAGTGAACTCCCAGCTTGCTCTGCCTCAGCTGAGCAGCACACAATGCCAGGGCCACTGTCACTGTGCTTGTGGAAGCACGCAAACATGGAGCTGAGGGGACAGAACTGCGAAGGCTGGTGGTGGGAGTGCAGCGGGGATTATTTTTGTGGTGATGTTTATGTTCTCTTCCCTCTTGCTCCTGGAAAGAAACCCAGTATTTTCAGCAAGCAAGTAGGTGTGAATCTCAGGCCATAAAGGCATGCCTGTAAGAAATGTAAGCTTGTTGACTTTCTATAATTCACCTAAAATTCACTTTCTTTTCTTTTTTTTTTTTTTTTGGTACGGGGAATTGAACTCAGGGCCTTGTACTTGCCAGGCAAGTACTGTACCACTGAGCTAAATCCCTGCCCCTAAATTCACGTTCTGACCTAGCAGAAGATCTAACTTGAATCCTAGGCTAGGGTCCCCATTCTTAAAGTTGTGTTTGGGTTAGGGACCTTGTACTGGCCCAGAGATAGATATATCTGGTGCCCATCTGGTCCTTGGTCCCCAGATCCAGGGCTCTGCTGCTCCCTGCTCCATGCCTACAAAAGACTCTGAGGCTGTCACAGGCCAGGGAAGACCTGGGTAGGAATACCTACAAAACCTGAAGACCCACTCCTCCCTTCTCTCAGTTTAAATTCCCACAAGGTTTTGTGCTTATGCCCGTAAAATTTTCTTTAGGCTTGTGGAGTACTTCTCTTTTTACTGTATCATGTATTTGCCTTAACACAAGAAGCTCACTTCCTTAACATCTCTATGCCTTGGTTTCCTTATCTACAAGATAGATAGAAAAACAACGTTGCTCTAAACTTGCTGTTATCAGAATGAAACTTAAGTGTCAGGGCAGTTCCTGTACAGACATAGTGAACACACAGCCCATGAAGCTAGAATGATTTGTATGCTTTTAAATGTTGGGGGTGGGGGTGGATCAAAGAAAGAATAATATGTTAAGAAACTAAAGTATGTGAATTGAAATTTCAGGGCCCATAAATTAAGGGGTTTTTTTTGTTGTTGTTTTTTGTTTTGTGGAACACGGGGATTGAACTCAGGCCCTTGTGCTTGCCAGGGAAGCACTTATTCCACTGAGCCATCTCCCTGGCCCCAAATTAAGTTTTATTGGAACATGGCCATCATCACTTACTTACAATATATGGTTTCTATCAGATTACAACAGCCAAGTTGTTACCTGTGATAGAGGTCACAGGTATGGCCCACAGAAGCTAAGCTGATTGAAAAAGAAATATACAAGTTAAAACTCAAAGGATGGAAACAATAATCTATGTAACAGCAACCTGGAAAAATGCAAGAGTAGCTATCTTAATTTTAGATGAAGTGGGTTTCAAGCCAAAACCATCAGGAGAGGCAAAGAAGTTGATTACATATTAGTTAAGGAAACAATTCAACAGGAAGAGACAACAATTATAAACGTATATGCACTGAAGCAGCACGCCCAACATTGTAAAACAAATACTACTGGATATAAAAGCCGAGATAAGCATCAACACAATTATAATTGCAGACTTAAGACACTACTGAAACAAAGAGGTTGACTAGATTAAAAAAGAATCAACAAAGAAATATCAGAGTTGACACAACCTTCAAACAAATGGACTGAGGTAGCTGCAAAGTGTCCCACACAATGATAGGTTATACATTCTTCATAGTAGTACAGGGAACTTTCTCCAAAAGAGACTACATAGTAGCCAATAAAGCATGCTTAAGTACATGAAAAAAACCCAGAATTATCACATAAAATCAGAATTATCACATGCATAATATTAGATAATAGTACAATGATACTAGAAATCAAAGAAACCACAGAAATTAAGAAAACACATAGAGATTAATAATCAATAGATCACAGAAATTAAAGTTCCTAGAATCGAATGATAATATTAGTGCAACATATGAGGGAAAGGAGAAGGAAGGGATATATGATAGTTGGGATAATTGTACTACTTATTTCTACTGGTCTATTGAAAGGGACAGTTAATGTTTAATTTTTTAAAAAAACTTTTGACCT
>NW_004524738.1:1916280-1920212 GCF_000260255.1 Octodon degus
CTTTATATCCCCATTTTTTGTTTAGTTTTGTCAGAGATGGGTGTTCTATTGCCATTCAAATATTGTAGGTGTATGAATTCAGCAAAATAATCCAATATAGTCTAGTAGTCCATAATAGTAGTGGGTTATCTACGGAACAGGCGATGTTAGAAGTTATTGGCTTGAGCCTTTTACAGCTCAGAATATTAATATGGTTTTACTTTTTATACCTCATGTTTATACTTTTCTGCTGGATGGTTAAGACCAAGATAAAGCAAGACCTATATACCAAAAAATGTAACTTCTGTATCTGACAAGGTCAAACAAATCCCCTCAGGATTTATCCTGAAACCATGTACAGCAGTTTGTAAATCTGTCAGTGTCAGCCATGTGAAAGAGTCACAGCCATTTCTTGACCAATTTGTTCTCTGTGAAAGCCTGAGAGAATGTTTTCTCCTTGGGCCCATTATACATCATCAATCACTTTCCTCTGTGGCCCCATAATCTCCTTGAACAGAAAATTTGAGGCTCCAGATATGAGAGAACCTGTACTGTATCATCCTGTAACTCAGTGGTGTCCCAAAAAAATGCTTTTAAAGAGCCTAAGGAGCACAATAAAACAGTTCTAAGAGGGAAATTTATAGCTATGAATGCCCACATCAGAAAAACAGAGCAAGCACAAATAAATAACCTAATGATACACCTCAACATCTTAAAACAAGAACAACCCAAATCCAAAGCTAATACAAGGAAGGAAGTTATGAAGAGCAGACAAGAATTTAGAGACTGGGTGTGGTGGCATGCACCTGTAATCCCAGCACTTGGAAAGCTGAAAACAGGAGAATCACTATGTGTCCAATCTACATAGTGAGACCTTGTAGACCCTATACTAAATACAAAACAAAAAAAAAAGATGAAATGAAGACTTAAAAAAAAAATCTACGAAGAATCAATGAATAATGAACCCCATGAGAAAGAAATTAAGTAAACCATATTCACAATAGCATCAAAAAAATTAAATACTAAAAAAAAATTAAATACTTAGGAATTAAGCTAACCAAGGAAGTGAAAGGCCTCTACAATGAAAAATTACATAACCCTAGAAAAGGAAATCATGTGGATGTCAGAAAAGGAAAGGTATCCACTGTTTCTCAGTAGGCAAAACCAATATAATCAAAACAGCTATACTTCTAAAACTGATACATAGATTTGACACAATCCTAATCAGAGATCAAACAATAAAAACACTGGCAAGGCTGCAGGGTAAATAGGTCTCTTCTGCTTCATTGGTGGGAATGTAAACCGGTACAACCACTGTGGAAATCAGTACGGAGGCTGCTCAGAAACTAAACCTACAGATTCCATTTGTCCCAGATATTTCCCTACTAGATATCTCTCCAAAAAGAGTTAAAGACATCATATTACACAGAAATATGCTGTACTGGTTGATACATTGTGTCCACTTGAGAAATTTAGAAGTTTAATGAAGCGATTCAGCAGGGATCCAGGATTCTTAGTTTGCAAACATCCTCATCCTGTGCAAGAGGAGGGCATGGACATTGTGAGTTCTACCCTCAGTGGAGGGTAGCTTGTTTACAATATGAGGGGAGGGAGGCTGGCTAGAAGCCATAGCTGCTGCCCCTCCCTTTGCTCTTTGCTGTTTTCCACCACCATGAACTGCTGCTGTCTGCCATGTGTCGCTCCCACAATCTGTGAGCTAAATAAACCCTTACTTCCTTCATTTTGGGTGTCAGATATTTTGTCCTAGCAATGAATTAAAAATAATCAAGACAGAATTTGATACCAGGGGAGTGGGGTCGTTGCTGTGGCTAAACTGGACCATGTGGATTACAAGCTTTTGGAAATGGCTTATGGGAAGAGATGGGAGAAAGGTTTGGAGATGTCACCTACAAGCAAAGCACTGGAACAGTTTTGGATATTCTGTTTTGGAGATTCTGGTCAGAGCTCAGAAGACCAGAAGACTGATTAAAAACCCTGCCTATAAAGACCAGGCTTCTGCTAGGAAGAAGGACTGGGTTGTTGGACTCCAGATGATTTGTGTTATGGCTTGGCAGAAAGTTTGTCTGCATTATGCCCCTGTCCAGAGACTGTCTGAGACTGAGATTGAACACAATGGACTAGTTAGTTTTGCAAAAGAAATCTCAAGGCAGTCAAATATTTAGGCAGTAGCATGGCTGTTGTTGGGGGTTTTTACTCAGATATATATTGAGAGTCAAAAGTAAAGAGCCCAGCAGAAAGATTAAAAATGTTGTGAGTTTGAAATAAATAAAAAAGGGGGGCCATCAGATAGCTTAGCAGACTAAAGCACCTGCTTAGTCAGAGCTCAGTGGCTGAGGTTAAATCCCAGGTGTGCCGTGTCAGGCCCACTCCCAGGGTTGTGCTGAGACAGCAATTGAGACTGGACATGATGGCGCATGCCTGTAATCCCAGCAGTTGGTAGGCTGTAGACCCTGTAGACCCTGTACTAAATACATTAAAAAATAATGAAATAAAATAAAATGTTGTGAGTTTGGCCAGAAAGAAAGCTCCAATAAAGCTGTGGAACACAAAGATAGAGCTGAGAGGATCTCCATTGCTGAGAAGGAACAAGAGAGTAGAAAAGATGTCCTGAGGGCATCACAGAAGGTGGCAGGTTCTCGCCCTTTGCAGCCTCAGAATTGCAAGGGTGAAGGACTTTGAGGAGAAAGCTGCAGAGCCCCATGTTCCAGGATGGAGGTGGCGGCCACACCAGATTCCAGAATGATGCTGGCATAGAGAATTTGTTCCTAGGAATCAGGATCAGATTCTCAGCAATCCAGGCACTCGATCCCTACAGCCAAGAGAGAGGACAGCCTGGCTACTGCTCCAGCTGGCAGCAGCCCTTGGCAGCGTCCACATGCTGGTGGTTTTAGGGCATTCACAATGCAGGAGTTCTGAATTTAAAAAGGTTTCTACCTGGATTCCACAAGGCCTGGAAGGACAGTGTACGGCTTTGAGTGAGAAGCCTATTCAGTGGAAACCTCAGAAGTTTGAAAAAGCCAGGAATGTGGATTGTCTACGGAGAGCTGCAAAAGAGAGCAAAATGGGCCTGAGAGAGAAGCCATGGGAGCTACTAGAAGAAGTACCTTTGGGGTGGAGCCATGTAAGGCTTTGGAGGTCACAACTCCTTACAGGTCTCATCGGATGTTTCACATGGAACTACAGGACTTAATGTTTGCCCCTCTGGATTTTGGACTTGTTTTGGTTCCAATTGTTTTTGCTGTGTATACCTTTTGGAATGGTAATGTTCATCTTGTGCTTTTAAATGTTGGAAGTGTTTAACTTCATTTGTACAAGGGCTCACAGCTAAGAGTTTGCCTTAGATCTTGGAGGAGACTTGGGACTTGGACTTTTCAGTAATGCTGAAACTGTTAGGACTTTGGCAGCTCTTAGAGATAGACTAAAATGCCTTTTACGTAAAAGAGATGTGTGTGTGTCTTGCGGGGGGATGCCCAGGGGCAACATGTCATGGTCCTAATGTAATAGGATGTTCAAATTGTAAAATGTTAATAAATGTGTCCATGTACCTGGAAGCTGGTTTAAGGAAATGTGTGACTGCCAAGTTGACAAGGGGTGGATTGTACTGGTTGATACACTGTGTCAACTTGAGGAGTTTAGAAGTTTAATTAAGTGACTCAGCAGAGAGCCAGGATTCTTAGTTTCTAAACATCCTCATCCTGTGGAAGAGGAGAGCATGGACATTGTGTGAGTTCTACACCCCAGACCAGGGCAGCTTGTTTACAATATGAGGGGAGGGAGGCTGGCGAAAAGCTGCAGCTGCTGCCCTTCCCTGTGCTCTTCACTGTTTTCTTTCTTTTCTCTTTCTTTCTTTCTTTCTTTCTTTCTTTCTTTCTTTCTTTCTTTCTTTCTTTCTCTCTTTCTTTCTTTCTTTCTTTCTTTCTTTTTTTTTTTTT
>NW_004524738.1:1920312-1929768 GCF_000260255.1 Octodon degus
AGTGACCTGCCTGTTTACAGCCTCCCAAGAGCTGGGATTACAGGCACCACCACGCCCAGTCTCACCCAATCTCAATTGCTGTCTCAGTGTGCCCCAGGGCCGGCATCGAACCCCTGGCTCCTCAGCCTGCTTGTAGGCACTTTAATCCACTGAGCTATTTGGTCAGCCCTACTGTTCACTGTTTTCTGCTACCATGAACTGATCCCCTCTGTCATGTGCCACTCTGCCTGGGAGCCAGTCCAGTATAGACTGAAACCTCCACAAACTGTGAGCTAAACTCTTTGTTTTCTTAATTTTGGGTGTTTGGTATTTTGTCCCAGCAATGAGTAAAAAGTAACCAAGACATATGCATACTCATGTTTATAGCAGTATGATTTACAATATCTAATCTTGGAAGCAGCCAATATATCCATTAACAGGTGATTGGGTAAAGAAAAGGATAGTTACATATGATGGAGTACTATGTGTTCCACCATAAAGAAAGATAAATGAGTCATTTGTAAAGAAATAGATGCACCTTGAGACTATAATGCTTTGTGAAATAAATCATAAATATTTCATGCTTTCTCTTGTATGTGAATATCTATCTATCTATCTATCTATCTATCTATCTATCTATCATCTATCATCTATCTATATCTATCTACATACCTATCTATTTATCTAGATGTATCTCTATCTAAGAGACAGATCTTTGGCATAGAAGGGGATGGAGAGATGGAAGAAGCATAGAGGGTTGAGAGGAGAACATGTCATAAAAGAATTGAGATGTGTTATGCAAATGTACTAATTCCCAACAGTCAGTGTAAGCATTATGCATTGCAAATATGTATTAACAAAAATAATTAAAAAGAAAGAAAGAAAGGAAGACTGATTTCTGCTTGTTTTCAAGTTTCCATTGCATGAATATTGTTTTCCATCCTTTGATTTTTTTATTGAATGTTTTTCTTGTATACTACATATGAATGGGTTTGTTTTTTGAGTCAATCTGCCAATTTATGTCTTTTGATTGGGGAGTTGAGACCAATCACTTTGAGAGGTATTACTAAATGGTATTGGCTGCTTCCTGTCATGGTGTTATTTTCCAGTTGCTGATTGCCTTTTCTTTTTTATAGGATTCTGATTTTTTAGATCCTCAACAGCACAGTTTATTCTCTGGCATCTTGGTGCTAGCCATCCTAGTGGGAGTGGAGTGGTATCTTGTGATTTTGATTTGCATCCCCCTGATTACTGATTTTAGCTTTTCTGTTAATGCTGCTTGGGCTTTTGTATAGCTTTTTTTTTCTACAGAGGATACATTGCCCATTTTGAGATTGCATTGTCTTCATTATTGAACTGTAGGAGTTCTTCATACATTCTAATATAGATGAGTTATTAAGCATAGGATTTACAAATATTTTCTTTCAACCAGTGGGTTTTATTTTAGTGTTTTCAATGATGTGTTTGTTTTGTTGTTGCTATATTTAGGACAGGGTGTAGAGGGTCTCACTGTGCAGATCGGACATATAGTGATCCTCCTGTTTACAGCCTCCCAAGTGCTGGGATTATAGGCGCACTACACCATGCCCAGTCTCAGTCCCTGTCTCAGTGTGCCCCAGGGGTGGGGCCAGCACAGCAGGCCAGAGGAATGAACTCCTGGCCCCTTGTCTGCCTAAGCAGGTGCTTTAATCAGCTGGGCTATTTGGCCAGCTCTAATAATGTGCTTTGGAACACACAAGTTTTTTCTTTTTAATGAGATTCAATTTGTTTACTTTTTATTACTCATACTTAGGGTGTCATATATAAGAATCTATTGACATTCAAAGGTCATAAAAATTACACTTATATTTTCTTTTATCAGTTCTCTTTTCAATAGTCTTCATTTTTATACTTTGTCTTTGACTCATTTGGAAGTTGTTTGTTTGTTTTGGTTAAGGACAGGCAGAAGCTGGATTAAATCTAGGGACTTGTGCATGCTAGCCATGCACTCTACCACTCAATTATATGCTCAGGTCTATTGAGTTAATTTTTATATGTGGTGTGAGGTAGTGAGCAGCCAACTTCATTCTTCTTCATGTGACTATTTAGTTGCCCAGGACCATTTGTTTAAAAAATTAGTCTTTCTCCCTGCAATTCTCTTACTAATCTTATCAAAGATCAGTTGGCAATAAACACTGGCTTTATTTATGGACGCTTGATTGTATTTCATCAATCTTTATGTTTTATTGCAAACTACATTGTCTCGCTTGTATTGTTTTGTAGTGAGTTTTGAAATAGGGAAGTTTGAGTCCTTTTTTGTTTTCTTTTTCAAGATTGATTTGACTATTTTGAGTCCCTTTCAATTTTATATGAATTTGAGAATCAGTTTGTCAATTTCTACAAAAAGTACACTGGGATTCTGCTCAGACTGAATTGAATCTGTAGATAAATTTGAGGAGTATTGCTGTAAACAATATCATCTTCCAATCCAGGCACGTGGGGTGTTTTTCTGTAGTTAGCCCTTTTTGGTCCTCGTCTCCATCCAAGAACTTTATATTTGTAGCCCACCAAGTTAATTCTAATCTTCCACTCCCAGTACAACCCACAGTGAAAATAAAGATGCTAAAACATATTTATAATTATGAGAAGCGAAGGGGTCCTAAGTCCAGCCATGGTGATGGCTATCCAGAACAAAGACCTCAACCCAGGGCCAAACCAGATTTTATTCACTCATGAAGGAGGAGTGGCTTGAGGATGAATGACTGAAAATTGCAGGAAGTAGGTGAGTACTGTGAGCTGGGCTAGGTAGGAGGCCTGCATTTACCTCTGCGATATGCAGAGAAGGATATGCAGAAAAAGTGATTTGCATTATACTATTGAGATAGTATCTAATGTTTTGGGGTCTGGTGCTTCAGCTCTGATGTGTAATCTTTCAAGCCCCAGGAAGTCATAGTCTCGATCTCAAGGCTCAGTCCCAGCCAACAGTGTGGAGCACTGGCTGTTTGTCCTGTCTCAACCTAGCTCATACTAAAGAGCAGCAGGTGGGTTATCCAGAAAATATGCCTGCCATCTTCAAAGACTGTCTCCAGCACCTCTGCTAGACCAGTATGCATTGCTTAAAGCCAATTGAAAGGATAAGGAAAAGTCCTAGCCAGTGCTGTACCTATTATACATGGATATAGGATCAGGTGCAGCCAAAACGGAGACAACTGCTCTTCTTTCAAGGAGAGTCACCCAAATGGTCCTCCACATTTTTCCATCTATATAAATCTTTTGATTTCTTTCAATGATTTATAGTTTTCAGACTATAAGTATTGTGCATCTTTTGTTAAGTTTATTCCAAAATGCTTTATTATTTTTGATGCTATTGTAACTAAGATTGATTTTTTTTGTTTTGTTTTGAATTATCCATTGCAGGGGCTGGGGAGATGGCTCAGTGGAATAACCGCTTCCCTGGCAAGCGCAAGAGCCTGAGTTCAATCTCTGATTCCGCCAAAAAAAAAGAAAGAAAGAAATGAATTATCCATTGCAAGTATATTAAAATGCAGTTGAGTTTTCTATTTATTTTATATCTTAAAACCATGGTAAACTTAATTATCCTAGTAATTTTTTAGTGGATTCCTTAGAATTTTATGCACAAGATTACATCTGCTATGAACAGAAATAGTCTTATTTCTTTTCTAGTTTGGATAACTTTTATATTGGTGAGATTTCCGTCACTGGAACGTAATACCTGCTGCCCAAAACTTAAAGAAGGAGAGGTTTAACCTGGCTCACGATTTGGGGCATTCAGTCCATGGTAGGCAGCTCCAGGCAGAAACATCATGATGGAGGTTATGATGGAGGGAAACTATACACCTTGTGGTGGTTAGGAAGCTGAGAATCAACTAAGAACCCAGGGAGGAGGGTGTATGTGCCCAGCGACATAGCTGGTTGGGGCACCTCTTCCAACCCACCTGCTAACAGGACATTCAGCTATCATCTCATCAACAGATGAATACAATGATGAGCACAGCACCCCCAGGAGCATAGCACCCCCAGGAGCATAGCACCCTCAGGAGCATAACACCCCCAGGAGCTAGTTCCATTCTAGAGCCCACGGGACTTTGCGGACATTATAGCTCTAAACCATAATGCTTTAATGTCTCACTCTTGCCTAATTACCCCCTAGAATGTCTAATACAATGTTGAGTAGAAAGGAGAATGGATATCTTTGTCCTGTCCCTGATCTCAGGGAAACACGCAATCTTTCACCAGTAAGTACGATGTTAACTATAGGTTTTTTTTTTTTTTTGAAGCATTCTTTATCAAATTAAGTTCCCCTGTATTCTTAGGTTTTGTTTGTTTGGTTGGTTTTGGTAATTATTTATTTTATTATGTATTTGGCACAGGGTCTTACTATGTAGCTCAGACTCCCAGGGATCCTCCTGTTTTCAGCCTCCCCAGCACTGGGATTACAGGCATGTGCCACTACACCCCAGTCTCGGTGGCCCAGCAGCTCCAGGAGTGGGGCCAGTTTGGCACATAGTGCTGGGGATCGAATCCTGGTCCCTGTGCTTGCCTAAGCAGGCGCTTAGTCTGCTGAGCTATCTCACCAGCTCTTTTTGGTATTTTTATCATGAAAATGTTTTGAGACTTTATTCAAAGGTTTATCTGTATTTACCAAAATAACCAGGCAGTTTTTGCTTTTTTCTATTGATACAACATAATACATTAATTGATTTTGGGGTGTTAAGCCCATCATTTCTTCCTGGGATAAATCTTACTTGCTGATGATATAAAATTTTTCTTATATGCTACTAGTTTATGTCTGGTGACATTTTATTGAGCAGTATTTGTGCCCCAATTCATAAAAGATCAGTAGTTTTCTTTCTTGTGGTATTTTTGTCTGGTTTAGATATCAGGATAATACTGGTTTTATAAAACAAGTTAGGAATAGTCTCTCCTCTTCTATTTTTTGGGAAGAGTTTGAAGATGATGTTAATTTCATGCAGGCATGTGTGCATGTCTGTTCATGCTTGCATGATATTAGGAATCAAACTCAAGGCTCAGTGCATGGTAGGCAAGCTCTCTAGCATTAAGATCCATTCTTAACTTCTGACATTAATTTTAAAAAAATATTTAGTAGAATTTAGCAGAGTAGTTACCTGGGCCTGGGCTTTTATTTGCAGTCTTGATTACTAGTTCAGTTTCTTTCTTTCTTTCTTTCTTTCTTTCTTTCTTTCTTTCTTTCTTTCTTTCTTTCTTTCTTTTTTTTTTTTTTTCAGTACTAGGGATTGAACTCAGGATACTGCACTTGCCAGACAAGTGTTTATTCTACTGAGCTATCTCCCTGGCTCCTAATTCAGTTCCTTGTTACAAGCCCATTAAAATTATCTAGTTTTTTTTTTTAAGTCTGTTTTGATAGTTTATTTTTCTAGGAATATGTTCTTTTTATCTAAGTAATCTAATATGTTGGCACACAATGATTCATAGTATCCCCTTATTATTTTTATTTATGTATGCTCATTAATAATAGTCTCTCTTATTTCTGACACCTGTCATCTGAGTCCTCCCTCTTTTTTTGTTGATTAATCTAACTAAAAGTTATCAATTTTGTTCATCTTTCAAAGAACCAAGTTTAAACATGACTGATTTTTCTTTTCTTTTTTTTCTATTCTCTGTGTCAATAATTTCAGCTCGATTTTTCAGTATTTTCTTCTTTATGCCTTAAGTTGTTTGGTCTTCTTTTTTTTTTTTTTTTTTTGGTATCTTAAGATAGAATATGAGATTACAATTTTATTTTTTAATTTTATTTTTTTTTGCAGTACCCAGGATTGAACTCAGGACCCTGAGCTTGCCAGGCAAGCGCTTATTCTACTGCGCTGTCTCCCCAGGCCCGAGGTTATAATTTTAGATCTTCGTTAGAACTATACACTTCTTTGTAGGTACCATTTTAGCAACATCCCATAATTTACAGGGTGTTGCTTCTTAGGGGTTACATCTGTTGGGAAGGAGAATTCAGACAGGGCTCTCTGAGTCTCTCTTTCCATGACTGCATCCCGATATTCACTCCACGAATCGTCAGCTGATGTATCCTGGGACATAATTTTCTTCAAAAACTAAGCCAGTAGCATTTGGCTCCTTTGAAGGGTAGTTCCCAAATTCTTTGAGATTTGTTTTGATCCCGGGCAAGTTATTCCCAGCTGTTTCCCTTCACTATCCTTTCAGGAAAACCAACTGGATTCCAGTTACCCTATATGTCCAATGGGTCTGTAATCTCCCAGCGGCCTTTCACCACAACCTCTGCTGTTTATTTTCCTCTACTGTTTTTGAGTCACTTGCACTTCATACTTTACTACAAATAAAGCCAGTTCTTTAAGAACAAATTAGGAGATGTCTTGTGGTCTGTTTTTCCTCCTGGTGTGGGTGCAGTCTCTGGGCTGTATCTCTAGAGCTGAAGTTGGAGACAGTGCTGCTCTTCTTTCTGAGTGGCACCCTATTTAACAGCTGAGGTTTTGGGGGACATAATTTTTTTTTGTGGTACCAAGGATTGAACTCAGGACCCTGCACTTGCCAGGCAAGTGCAGATACCTCAGATACTCTTGGCTTATTCCTCCTGCCATGAAATCACTGCCATGTGAGCTGGGGTAAGAGCAAATAGCTTAGTTTGGTCCAGTATTCTCAGTGGTGTTACACCCAAAGTAAAACCTTCACCTCATGAGTGGAGGTTGGATAGAAGATAGACGCCTCCGCTGGCCAATCTGGGACAGGTAGCTGGAGACAGATGAGGAATGTTGATGTCTTGCCCTTCTTAGGAAGATGTCACTATCAGTGAGAGGTGGAAGGGGCAGCTGTGCCCTTCAATAAACAAGCCTAGAGTGGAGGTTCTGTCTCACTGAGTTGAGAAAGTGGAAGCGTAGGGCTTGACAGAGAAAGTGGAAGCATAGGGCTTGTGTAGACTCCAGTATGACAGACTCTAGTTATTTGCACTGAATTTTAGTATTTTTTTTCTTAAATAAATATTTCATTTGTTGTATGTCCTTTGGATCATTACCAGAGGTTTTGAATTGTTTGTTTGTTTGTTTTTTAATAATTTTCACCACTGTCACTGAGGAGTGTGTCCACAGAGCTCTGCAGGCTCTCAGGCCAGGAATCTTTCTCTCATGACCTGTCTTTGAGTTCCCAGATCAGTGAGCCTTTGGCTGTGGGCTCTCCTTGCATAGAGAATGGGAAGAAGGTAGCCTACCTACAGCCACACGCTCCCATTGGCTGAGTGACAGTCTTGAGAGGGGGGAGAACTGACAGACAGAATCAGCTGGGAGCTATTAGGAATCACCTCCACAGCAGCTGGGGGTCAGACGTCTTTACCATTTAAAGGGGATCTGAGTGAACAAGAACAGAGGTCCGCCTCTACAGTGAGGTGATCTACGGCATCCACTCTCAGGGCCATGTGAGCATAGGCTTCACTCCTGAAAGTATCTCCTTAAATGTTGTCCTTTAGAGGGCTGCTATAGATTGAATTTTAAGTATCTCCTAAGGGTCATGTGTTAAAGGCTTGGGCCTCAGGGCATGATGCTTTGGGAAGATGGTGAACTCTTTAACAGGTCAGGCCTAGTGGGAAGCTTTCAGGCCACTGGGCACATCAAAGGGGATTGTGAGATGGGACCCTGGTCCCTTCCTGTTCTCTACTGCTTCTTCCCCATAAAGTGGGTACTTTAGTTTTGTTCTGCAGTGAACTTCCACCGTGATGTGTTAGCTTTGCCACAAATGCAAATACATTAGGCCATCTGACCAAGGATGGGAAATGTGCTAAACTAGGAGCCAAAATAAATCTTTTCCCTTTATAAGTAGTTGAGAGGATTGTCATGATGATTGAAAACTAGAGAAGAATGTATGCAATGTGTTAATTGAAACTGTCCTACCAATTTGGTTTGAAAAATAAATAAATTAATTAATTAAATTTAAAAAAAAAAGAAAACTAGAGTGGTGGTGGTCATATAGGGCATATGAAAAGTGACTGCCAGGTAATCCATATAATAGAAGGAAAATATAACCCCCAACCTGCTAGATATCCAAAATGCTGGCAGGATATTCTCTAAAATTGAGGAATGAATTCTAGGAACCATGGAGGTTCAAAGTAGGAAGATTTTATTAAGAAAAAGAAAGCTTCTGCCTAAGAGGGACAGAATGGGGCCTGGAAAGGGGGTTGCCCAACGACCCTGCTTCTCAGGGGTGTTTCATCAAGCAAAGCCACGAGGTGAAGTGGGTTCAAAGTGAGACAGAACTATAATCAATCAATAAAATTACAAGTATAGTCACTTAGATAATATTGATCTAATGGAAAAATCACAGGATGGTTGTGAGGTGGGACAAAACTATGATGAACCAATACGATTGTAACAAGTATGATCACTTAGGTAATATTGATTAAATGGGGATCAAATTGGGAAGCAAATCAGTAAGCAGGCACCCATGGGAGGACAAAGACTTTGCTGGGAAGGAAGACTTTCCTCCCAAGATGATCGATATCTAGTTAGATGACAAATCACTGCTATAAATCCCTGGGGAAGTACATGGGTGTAGTCCATCCTCTTTTCTCGAAGCCGGGCTTTCAGTGAATGCTCTCCCAGCCACAGCTGTCCTCTGTGCTTCCCTATAGAGGGTCCAGCCCTGTCTGACTGCCTACAATATTTCTAAATAATTTAGCTATCTATCATAGGGACGTGGGAAAGGAAGGGCTAATGAACCAAAAATCATGAGGGCAAAGAAACAGGTCTTAGCAAGTTCTTGGAAAAGGGGGACACAAAAGAGGAGGCTGAGGTGACATAAGTAGGCTGGGGGCAGCAGTCCTAACATGAAAGGACAAGGAGAGGAAGCAGTTTGGAGGAGAGTTCTAATCCAGACAGCTACAGACAAGCTGCTGGAATTCACTGGCAATCTAAGGCAGAGACTCAGCAGAGAAGACAGGTGGGGAGGGGAGCACTGTCCCTGGAGGTAACGTCTCCAGGACAACGATGAGTGGAATCACCGAGTGCAAAACTGGAAGTTTAAGAAATGCTGGACTGGAGCTCTTGAAGGGAGGCGGCAGCTGTGGCATCTGTCTTACGGATTTACTGTGAAGGAGTTCGTTCAGTGATTGACTAGATCCACTCACCATCAATGTATTGACTCATTTGTTCAATTAGCATCTCTTGAATAACTAGGATGCCCCAGGGCTAAAGATGCCAGGAAAAGTCAGATCCTAATCTAGTCCTGTGAAATAATCCTCTAGTAAATAAGCAAGAGGTAAGAAAAAGTAGACTGCGAAGAAAACTGCGCGGTGTCTCCTGAAATGCAATGGTGGTGTTCGCAGGGCATTACTGCCGAGTGGGCGTTTGAGGACCTGGTCACTGGAGGAGTCATAGGCGGGGGGAGGCGTGACGTAGTTAGTGGAGCAGGCAAAGGATGTGTGCTGTCAGGGCCAGAATCAGGATGAGGAAGGGCGCTGCCAGTCAGTTTCCCAACCATGACCTGAAA
>NW_004524738.1:1930863-1931865 GCF_000260255.1 Octodon degus
CCCACTCCACGGATGAGGAAGCTGGCTGAGGAAGTGAAACCCAATTCTACACAGCTGTTACCTGGAACTGGGATTTAGAACCAACGCTGGCCTCAGGCTCCTTAGAGCATGCTGCCTCCTTGTGGACTGCAGATTGCTCCTGGGGCAAAACAGGAAGCGTAAAAATCCAGTTCTTGGAACACATCCCAGCTGTCCTAGAATCAAGAAAGGTGAACAGCAAAGGTATGGACAAACCCAACTCCCAGGAGATTTGTTTGTGTGAAGACAGACTTAGAGATACTTGTTTATAAGTGGAAACTAGCCTTGATGGCCTTGCGGCTGATTTGCTTTTTAGGGGCTGTGGGAGCCTGGACAATGAGGGACACAGAAAAGAAGACAGTTACTGAGGACAGTGCGAAGACTATGGCCATAGGGCCAGTGGGTGCAGGCAAAGAGGAGAGGTGGAAGACCAGGAGGTTTGCGGAAGCCCTAACCAAGTCCCTACCAAGTCCTGAGGTTTATGTGGCCTCTTGACCACGAGCCCATCCAGTCATGGCAATTGTGGACTCAAACTGTCTCAATCCAATGCTTAGCATGAGATAATTTCTGTGTTTCTGACTGAACTATGAAACCAAGAGAGATTTATTAGATAGCTTTAGAAGAACTAGTAACCCTCAGAGTGCTGCCCCTTAAATTCTCCCATAATACATAGGAAGAAGAAGGTATTGCTAGATGTTGCCACACCATGGAAAACTAAGAGGAGCAGGTTATCAGTAGCCAGATGAATCAACTATGAGCTAGGTAGGGTTAGTCTTTTAGAGAAAAAAAAAAGCAGGCTAATGTGTCTGACATTTACCACAGCTGGGCCTCATGAATACTATATTTGAAAAAGCAAGTTTGATTCTTCTATGCAGGTTAGATCCTGTAGCTCATCCACTCAAGGCAGAGGCAAACAAATCTAGCATTTACCGCACTAAATCCCTTAATATTTCTTTATGCGCATTTGTGCATGCTTTATTTTTG
>NW_004524738.1:1931965-1932938 GCF_000260255.1 Octodon degus
TGAGCTAGGTAGGGTTAGTCTTTTAGAGAAAAAAAAAAGCAGGCTAATGTGTCTGACATTTACCACAGCTGGGCCTCATGAATACTATATTTGAAAAAGCAAGTTTGATTCTTCTATGCAGGTTAGATCCTGTAGCTCATCCACTCAAGGCAGAGGCAAACAAATCTAGCATTTACCGCACTAAATCCCTTAATATTTCTTTATGCGCATTTGTGCATGCTTTATTTTTGTGTGCCCTTCCTTTGTGCTTCATTCCTGTCACACCTGTGTTCCATATCTATGCAGGTAGGTGCTGCCAATCCTGGGAAACACGGCATCAAGTGAGTGTTATGTGTGTATACACCAGGGGATGGAGGCTGGGAGGAAGCAAACATGCATGTAGAATAGTTTGGAATATTAATTCTAGGAGTTAAGAATTGTCTGTAGGAAAAACCCATAGGAACTCACAGGAGTCCATGCAAGGAACATTCCAGAGAGTCAGAAAAACACAGAGCAGAGCATGAGGAAGGTACCCCATCAAAAGCTAGAGTTTCCTTGGGAAAGGGAATGAGGTGTGGGACTGAGAAATCAACGTGGTCCGAGCTGTAGCTCCAGAAGAGAAAATCAAACACTGCAGAGAAGGGGACCAAGCGCCACTGACCCTCAAACACTGTGTGACCACACCTTGCTTGCTTGATGTGGAGCTAACATCAGATTTACAGCAAAGAATAACATCATCAGATTTACAGCAAAATAATAAATAGGGAAAAGGAGACAGCACTGCAAAGAATTGAAAGCCTAAGGAACAGACCATAACCACATATGTTCCGTACACTGAATGCTAGAGGCTAATGCCGTGGCATCCTAGCTGAAGCTCTGAACATAGTGACCATGCACAAACTATTCCACCTTCTATTGAAGCCAGGTGAATCTGGGTAATGTGTGGCACATGGTCCAGTTAGTGAATGCTATAAACATAAGCCCTTAGTATATT
>NW_004524738.1:1935376-1936598 GCF_000260255.1 Octodon degus
TTTTGGCCCTAGCCTTTCAAGGTCAGTGAAGACTGAGCACATAGGAGAACCCATACTGCAACATCATGTAACTCAGTTGTGCCCCAAATTTTCTGATCAAAGGGATTATGGAGCCACAGAGGAATGTGATCGATGATGTATAGTGTGTCCAAGGAGAATCACAAGGAAAGAAAACTTTCTTTCAGGCTTTCACAGACAGAAAACTGGTCAAGCATTGGCCATGACTCATCCACATGGCTGACACTGACAAAGGATCTACAAAGTGCAGTACAGGGTTACAGGATAAATCCTGAGTGTACTTGACAGACCTTATCAGATCCAAATGTTACATTTCTTATTATATAGGTCTTGCTTTATCATGGTCTTAACTATCCAGCAGAAAGTATAAAAATGAGGTATATAAAGTAAAGACATATTAATATGCTGAGCAGTAAAAGGCTCTAGTCAACTTCTGTGGACAACCCCCTACTATTGTAGACTACTGGACTGTGTTGGATTGTTTTGCGGAATTCAAGCACCTATAATATTTAGATGCCAATAGAATACCCATCTCTGACAGGACTGAACTGGAGAGGGGGGATACAGAGGAAGGACCACTTTGTATTTGTATATACAGAATAGGATAGATGTATGGCTGCTTTCACTTGGTTCAGTGAGAGGAAGGATTTGTAGTAGTAGTGTTTGTACAGGATGTCCTGGCTGATTCTTGTGCTGTAGATGACCACTGAGAAGATAACAATGTGCAATGCATTAATTATTGAAAATGTCCTATTAATCAGCTTGGAAAAATATCTCATTGATATTTGTTTCTCAATAAAATAAAAAAAAAAGACCAGCCTGTGCTTCAAAGTGAGCTCAAAGCCAGCCTAAACTGCATAGTAAGACCCTGTCTCATAAAGAAAAAATATAAATGAAAAAATAAAAAATATATCTTTTGAAACAGAAAACGTCAGTCTAAATTGATGAATTCAACCAATGGCTTTATGGGAAAAATACACTAATTCTCTAACATCTCTGCCAGAAGACAGAAGCAGCAGGAATACTTCCTTATGTAGCCTGTGAGACCAGTAGCAACCTAATAATAAAACCAGACAAAGAGGGCTGGAGAGATGGCTCAGTGGTCTAAAGCACCTACTTAGAACAAGCTTAACAAAAGCAAAGGGACTGCGGTTCAATCCCCCAGCACCACATGCCAGCCAGCCCGCCCCCTGGTGGGCTGAGC
>NW_004524738.1:1936698-1947236 GCF_000260255.1 Octodon degus
AAAAAAAAAAAAAAAAACAGACAAAGACATTAGAAGAAAATGTAATAACTGCAGACAAAAATTTTGTCAGAAGGGCCAGTGAGCTAGCTCAATAGATTAAGCGCCTGCATAGGCAAGTGCAGGGACTGGGGTTCTATCCATCCCCCTGCCTCAGGGCATGTTGAACTGGCCACCGAGTCCAGGCATGGTGGCGTGTGCCTGTAGTCCCAGCACTGGGGAGGCCTAAAACAAGAGCATCACATGGTGAGACCCTGTACCAAATACACACCCAAAAAGTGTCGGGGCAGCTGGGCTGGTAATGGATCACACACACAGAGCCGAGAGCATTGAGCACCGCAGGAATGCCGTGAGGGCATGGACAACCCCAGGAGAACAGGTGTCCAGCCTGGGGAGCACAGGTGTGAAAGGGGAGCTAGTCGAGCAAAGGTGTGTCATGTGACATCAACAGTCACATGTAAAAAAGAAACGCACTAAGGCGATGGAGCAGTTCCTTTGCCTCCCACCTGGAGAGAGGGCTCCACCTGACCTCAGCTTTCTGTATAGTATATTGTTTTTGTTTTTATTTCTCCATCCTCTTCCTGTCCTTCCCTCTGGGGAATATCCAGAGCTATGCTGGATGCAGCAAAATTTCTCACGAACACGGGGCAGAAGTTTTCAATAAAATAATAGCAGTATGAGCCAGACAATGTATAACAAGACTGCGTGTTATGACTAAGTAGGACTTATGAAAGGTATGAAAGGCTGGTTTAAGATTAAGATTAATTGATGTAGATCAATTAATTAATCTACATCAACAGGCTAAAGTAGAAAAATACATGATTATGTCAATAGATACAGAAAAAGCATTTGACAAACTTCAATGGCCATTTGTGATAAAAACTCAGCAAATTAGGAATAGAAAGAAATTTTCTCCATTTGATAAAGGACACCTACAAACACCATAACAACTATCATATTTAATAATAAGAAGCTTAAAGCTTTTCTGCTAGGAGCAAGGCAAGGATGTTGCCTCTGAAGGAAACAGCAATGATCTTTAATTTAGGGGAACAGAGGGCTACAAGGCCTTCTTGGTTGGGCCCCTCTGGGTGGATCCCAAGGTCATAGCTGCCAATATGTGTAAGCAAAGCCAGGCAGCCCTGACTACGTCAACTGGGACAGTGACAGAGCCATGTTGGATTTCATGAGGTGCACTGAGTGCTATGAGGAGTCACACAAGTGGCTGGATGACCTAGATGAGAGCTGTCCTACATCAAGATCATAGACAACATATAGCTGACCACATGCACAGCCAGATTGTTTATTACCTCATGAACATCCATGTGACCCTCACTTCACCTCCCTCTGCTGGCCTGGGGAGAGCAGGTCAACTGCAAGGGCCAGGTTGGTGGTAACCAGGAACCCAGGGGTGGTGGGTTGCCAACTGGTGGGTGGCTAACATGTTATACCCAGCTGAATTGAATTAGCATGGTGCAGGGTGGGGGGCCCAGCTGAGGATGGTTGCCAGCAGCATGAGAAAGCTGAGAAGCTGTTGAGATGCTGTTGGAGCTGCTGGAAGCTGCTTGTTCTCCTGGGCTATTCTGCTGGAGGACCTTGTCATGCTGGCTTTCCAGGTAAAGTCGGTTGTTCTTGTTGGAGGAGCTTGGGACCTCACTGTCGCTGAGAATAGCCGTGGTTCACTTTGGGGGAGCTCTGGTCCTCACCTTGAACTTCCTAACTTCAGAGGGGAAGATGTGCACTGCTCAGCCTCCTAGAGAAGCTTGCATTGGTTTTCCTGATGAGAACTTGGCTTTCCTCATCGCTGGAGGAGCTCAGGACCTCATTGTCACTGAGGACGGCTGTGGTAATTTTTGGGAGAGCTCTGGTTCTTACTTTGAGCGTTGTTTCCTGGCTTCAGTTCAGCCCCCTCAGCCTGCTAGCACAGATCCTTCATCCTGCTGGCACAGACTTTCTAGCTTCCACCACTGACCTTTGGGCCTTCCCAACACAGATCCGTGAAGTGGGCCTGCATTGTCACGGGCTCTAAGCCTCCAGTGGGACTTGTGAGAAGCACTGCTGTGAGCTCTAGGTCTTTGGCTGTACTCGTGCAGAATACTACCACAGGATCCAGACCTGCAGCTGGTTTCTTTGGTCTTTAGTATGTGGACAGATTTCCTACACACTTGTATATGGTTCTTCGAGTGATTCATTATAAGATAATCTTATAAAATTTTTGTATTGTATTGTGCCCTTGCAAAACCTCAAAACACCAAGATTTCTCTGTGGGGCTGGGAGTTCACCAAAAGTCTAACCCTGTTCATCAGTGACCAGAGCGCCCAGGATCTGAGGGTCTGGACAAGCCAGAATCAGGATCTGAGGGTCTGGACAAGCCAGAACCAGATTACCCTGACAGCTGAGGTGTGTCCTCTGGGCTGTGAAGGTCCTTAGTGAGGTTGATTGGGACATATGTGAGAAATTTAAAGTGCCCACATGCATACCCCAAAAAGGACTCATATAAGAACTTGGTGCCGTGACTAGAGTCTGTAGCAGAAAGAGGATGTGTTGGTCATCTGTCACCTGCCCGTGATGTGCTGCTTGCCAGGCCTACTTCCCTGAGAAGGTGGCACGAAGCTGCCCTGCCTCAAGTACCCTAAAGCCCACAGTCCTGAAGCTTGCCCCGTGGCTTATAGATGTTGAGTCCATGTTCCTGAATGTGCCAGCTGTGAACAAACACACATGAAGACAGGCCTCAAAATGTGGACCTCTCTGTCAGGTGTGGTGGCGCATGCCCGTAATCCCAGAACTCGGGAGGCTGAGTGTGGTGGACTGACAACAGGTGGTCAACTTGTAGCATCCAGCTGAACTGAATCAGAGTGGTCCTGGGTGTGGAGGGCCCATTTGATGATTGTTACCAGCATCATAGAAGGAGAAATGAAGAGGAAGAGATGGTGCTGTCGGTTCTCCTGGAGAAGCTTGTCATGCTGCCCTTCCTGGTAGGAGCTCAGGATCTTGTAGCTGAGGATGGCTGTGGTTCTCTTCAGTGGAGCTCTGGTCCTTACCCTGAGCATTGCTACCTGGCTCCAGTGCAAATCCTTCATCCTGCTGGTGCAGACTTTCTAGTGTCCACCACTGACCAGTGGGCTGTCGCACTGCAGATCTTTGGTATAGATTTGCATGAGACACTGTCATAGGCTCTAGGCCTCCAGCCGGACTCCTGCAGGACACTGCTGTGGGATGTGGCCCTCATCCGGATTCTTTGGATCTCTATTATGTGGACAGTTCTCCTGTACTCTTTCTGCATTTAACTCTTTGAGTATTATACAATAATCCTATAAATTATTTGTCCTGTATTCATTCCTTTCCCTTGCAAACCCTGACTACAACACTGATACAGGATGAGCACTGTGAGTTTGAGACCAGCCTGAACTTCGTGGCAAAAACCCTGTCTTAAAAAGATAATAAGAATAATGTGGACATCTCCCATCCCCCAGAAGAAGCCCTTGTCATGGTTCCTGCCACCAATAACCGTGTCTCATCCACCGCTGTGCCTCGGCAGCCGTAGCCCTCTGTGAACAAGGTCACCTCAGGCCCCCATGGTGTGTGCAACAGTCATCGCTCAGGAATATTCTCAAAGCTATGCGTGGCTGACCCAGACGCCCCAGCCTGGCCCACCTACCTGCTTGTTGATGGCAACCGATGCAGGCATGGCAGCCGACCTGGCACTAGAGCCGCCAGGCCAGATGACGCCATGCCATCAGGTAAGGTTTCCAGGCCCCTGGCCCCACTGCTGTAGCTTCCCAATGGTCGCTGTCTGGCCTGTGACGTGTGCAACCTACTTACAAAGCAGTTGATCTCCCCAGGATGTCCCTACTGTAGCCCCAGGCGGGCCAGGAGACCCCCACAGGGCTGCTCCTTTCCTCTCCTCCCTGTTGAGTCAGCGGCCAGGCCTTCCTGAGGCCCTGAGCCTCTGCAACCTTTAGAGGAAGACTCCTCCTTGTCCTTCCTTGTTAGGAACTGAACAGTGGCAGCCTCTGTTCAGACCCTTGGGTCTGTGTCACCAATTCTTGTGGGCACTCATGAAAGCAGAGTGCTCACTTTGGAGCATCGTGATGCTGAGGAAACACGTGAGAAGGGCAGCACTTGTGGTCTCCTCTCCTCAACCGTGTGTGCAGTGCAGTCGGGGCAGCTGGTGGCCAATACCACTGCTCTCACGGTGGAGCCACTCCAGGACAGGGCATTTCTATGTGTTGCCTTCCTCACACATTTCTGTGTGTGCTCAGGTGCGAGGCTGGGCCTCCCCTCTCCAGGAGAAATATGAGTGACCTTCCCAGTTATACACACTGGTGGCCAAGGAGAGGGTGGCCATGTGACTACTGCTCCCTGTGTCCACACCAAGATGTTCACTGGTGGCAGACACATGCATTTACCAAGAATGGTGCAGAAAAACCTGTTGTGGTCCTATAAAACATGTCCTGGCACTTGTTGGCCTCTATCTGTGGGACTAAGGGATGGAGAGAGGACAGAACCCAGAAGTGGCCCCAGAGGATTTCTCCAGCCAAGCCACGGCTTTGCTTCCCATGCAAGTAAGCCAGCCTTTCAGGGTGTGCCATCCGCCACAGTCCTGGGCTCTTTGGGGTCCAGGTGGTGGATTCTAGCTGTTTCATAACTGGCCAACAGACTGACAGCTTGTAGTGTCTCCACCAGCAGTCAGAACCCTACTGCCCACAGTTGGCCTTCCTGAAGTCAGACCCCTATGTTTCAAGCCAACGGTGTCCCCAGACACAGTGCCTGTGCCTGGCAGAGCAGCCTGCCTTTTACAGCTTCTTGGGGTTCACAGGTGCCACCTGCCTCTGAGATAAGTTAGCATCCCTGATCTGGCCTGTGGTCTCTTATTCTCAGGTGCTGCAGCAGCTGTGGACACACACAGGTAGAGGTGTCTGAGGTGGGGTTGAAGCAGGATCCTCCTCCTGGCCCCATCTATGGTCAGAGCCCAAGCCCCAACCCGGGTCCAGAGGACCGCTCCACTACCTTTGGGACATGAGACTGGAGCCTTTGTGCTCCTCAGAGTTTGGGTGACTTTTGGCACCCAGATGTACTCAATTGTGAGCTAGAGTGGGTCCCTTTGGTTAGTTACCTCTGAATGTCACCTGAGGCAAGACAACGAGGCCTTTTTTTCTCTGTGTTCCCCAAGGAGCCAGGAGCTGCTGGACTCAGCTGCAGTACAAGGGTTGGAATACAGGAGAGAAGCCTGAGGGTAGGGGCATGTGCAGAGCAGCCCTTCCTCCGTCTGCCTGAGCCCACGCCCGGCTGGTACCGCGTGTTGGCAAGCTCAGGTGATTGTGCCCTAGGTGTGGGGGTTCTCCTGCTTTTTCAGAAGTGAGTGACCCTGGAGTGCCGCTGCACATTGCACCATATTCAACATTTTTTGCAGTCAATTTTTTTTTTTTTTTTTTTTTTTTGAAAAAGATGCCCGGGTAGACCTTGAACTTGCAATCTTGCTTCAGCCGCACAAATAAGTGTGTCACTAGACCCATCAGCTCAATTTCTTTTTATTATATAAGAATCTATTGAGGTGAACATAAATTCACTTGCTTTATTGTCCGTCATGAATGTTGCCGGTACTCTTGTGTAGCATGCACATCAATCCTATAATTGTGTTCTTTTGTTTTTTTGGTTTTTTTTTGTTTTTTTTTTTTTAAAGGATTCTTAAATGTTGAACTGGCAAGTGAAAGGGGATTCCATCTTATTTCAGTGATTGTTTCAGAGAGAACATCAGATACAAATGAACTGCAAATATCTAGTGGAGCTGGAGAAAGGGATGGAGGAGGAGGGGGAGAAAGAGGAAGAGGAGGAAGAGGGAGAGGGACACCTCAGCCAATAAATAAACTATGGAATGCTCCCCTGTCTGTCACCAGGAACAGGTTTTATGAAGACCCCGCTATCACACGGCTGCCTGCTTTTGTTCTCTGGCTCCTCTTGTGCTAATGAAGGAGAGATCTGAGAGATACAAGGAGAGGAAATGAAATGGGCAGAAAAGGCCCTGCCTTCCCCCACTCCCGCTCTGGGACACCGTCCATCCGTAGAAAGTTAAGGATCTGTGCGCCGGCCGCAGAGGAATCCGGTCTCGCGCGTCAGCTTCCAGCGTGTAAGCTACGGCACGCTGGCCATGTGCAGATCCTTAAAATGTGAGCTTACTCTTTCTTAAAGGTAACGGATGCCAAGTCTAGGAAACGTAGAGAATATAGGCCAGTAGAGAGAAAAATTAATCACTACCTGGAGATACACATTATCATCATCTCCCGTTTTACATACACACATCCTTTTTAATTTTAACTTAATCAGGAATATGCCATAGACACATTATTTTGAGTCCTTTTTATATGCGAAGATATTGCTATTTCATTAAAACCATTTGAATTATCACAAGTTACATATTTCATCTTATACAGATGCTATGATTTATTTTCCTTTCTCTATGATATCACACTTCTAAGATTTTTTTCCTTTCTTATAAACAAGACAGCAAGGAACAATTGTTTACGTCTGCTTATCGTAGGTTCTTAGTTAAGAGTGGAAATCCTAGGACAAAAAGCATAAATTCCTCGTAAATCTTTGATATATACAAGACTGGCTGCCCGTAAGAAAAGCCTCTAGTACCTACTACTGCCTAAACTCCAATTTCTAACAAATTTAAACTGAGCAAAAGATACTGGGTTTTTTTTTAAAATAATTTTTTTAATTAAAAATTAAAAATTTATTTGGTAAAGGATCTCGCTATGTAGGTTGGACTCACAGCAACAGTTATCCTTCTGTCTCAGTCTCCCCAGCTCTGGGATTATAGGTATGTGCCACCACACCCGGTTTTGGTGGCTGGCTGGTCCCGGGGCCTGCCTGACATGTGGTACCGTGTATCAAACCCGGTTCTTTGCGCTTGCCAGACAGGCGCTTAGATCACCAAGCTATCTCCCCAGCCCCAGCATACTGGTTTTTAGGGTTCAGAACATCCTAAGGTAGTCAAGAGGTATGCTGGTTATCAATTCATCATTTTTCAGTAGCAAATTCACCCTTTTTGCCTGCTCTTTGAAAATTGGGCTGGGACCTTCATTTTTCTTTTCCCAGTGGCACTGAAGTTTGGCCAGTAGAGGACGCTGGAGAGACACTGCAGGGGGAAAGAGTTCTTTTTTTCTTTTTCTTTTCTTTCTTTTTTTCTTTTTTTTCCTGGTTCCTTCAAGTACACTTCCTTTTGCAACAGGTTCCTGTGGTAAGCGTAGCTCCTCCAGCCCAGGCACCCAGGGCACCCCGCTGCGGCAGCTCCACAGGGGCAGGCCTCCAGAGACACCTCTCCGAGAGCAGCTCGCCCCAGCACTTCAGCGGGCTGCTCTCCAGCAACTTGTTACAGACTCAGCGACTGCTGAGGATTGTACGGAATGTTGCCTGCGAGCCTGAGCACTCACAGGCCGCGTTTTTGGAGGTGATCAGATTCTGAGGGTGCTATAGCTGACCTGCTATTGGGAGGTGGGGCCTGATGGAGAGACGGGTTGCTGAGGACGTAGCCTGAAAGGGTGTGTCTCTCCCCAGCTGTACCCTTAGCTGCTGCTTCCTGACTGCCATGCAGGAAGCAGCTTTCCTCCGCTAGGTCCTCTGCCTTGGTGCTTCTGCTTTGGGGTCAGCCATGAACTGCCCCCAAGCCACTGTGAGCCCAAATAAACCTCGCCTCCTTTAAGCTGTGGGGTGGACTGTTGTCCCAGCAAAAAGGAAATTAGTAAGTCAAGCCCTCTCCCCACTGGCCGTGGCGCCCTCGGGATCACAGCTGCTTCCTACAGATTTGCCATTTGTCAGCTTTGAAGAATTCTCTTTGCATTGCTATAAAAACCCTTGTTATTCCAACCTACTAGCATAGTTAATTATTTTATTTTATTTTACTATTTTTTTGTGATGCTGGGGGCCAAATCCACAACCTCTTCCTTTCTAGCCCAGTACTGTAGCCCTGAGATAGAGCCCATAGTAATTTTTTTTTTAATGTTATGTATTTGGTACAGAATCTCACTATGCAGCTTGGACGTGTAGTGATCTTTCTGTTTCAGCTTCCCCAGTGCTGTGATTACAGGCATTCACCACCACACCCGGAATCAGTGGCAGGCTCAGTGTGCTGGAGGTGCAGCCATGTGGTACCAGGGACCAAACCGCCTCCTTGTGCTTGCCTAGGCAGGCGCTTAGACCGCTGAGCTATCTCCAAGGCCCTCATAGTAAATTCATTACATCTGACTTTCCCTATTCAATTCTCTCTTTCATGTCTTCTTCTTGAGCCCTCAAAGTTCTGCAAAGCCCTGAACTCAGAGAAGATGGATTGATGATTGATTAACCTGACTTCTCCAACCAGCCTGAATCTCAGCGTTAACCCAGGCCCAAATATACTGTGTTGCAATGGTAAGTAATTGAAAGTCTGACAAATTTTCTTTGAAGCTTTCCATTTGCACAGTGTTATTGATGTGTAATTTAGGAGGCAAGGTATAGATGTTTTGATGGGATTGCTCCTTCCTCTTTCCTGACAGCTTCCCTTGAACACCCAGAAAGTTCAGTCAAATTCTCCTGTGTTTCTTCTCCCCTCCCTGTCACTGTCTCTCCAGCCCCCTATTTCTTATTTCAAGCATCTAACAATCCCCCACCCAACATATTCTTGCTATCTCTGGGTAATTCTCTTTTCTTGCTCTTCTACTCAAAATGAGTGGCACTGGGATTAACACTCCCCAGCCATGACCTTGGATGGTCAGTGACCTTGCGAACTAATGAGAATCATTTATTTTCCCTTTCCGGTTATCACCGAGAGCCACCGACACATAAAGCTGCCTGATTTGCCTGGTAAATAAAACCCAGCAAGGATAACAGCTTTCCTGCTCTGCTCAGTGTAAAAAACAAACAAACAAACAAACAAACAAACAAACCCCCTCAGTTTAAGGAAAGTAGAATTGTTACTAAGTCCTAATAAATTCCTCCTCTACCACTTTCTGGACTCCACATCCTTCAAGATCCAAATCGCACACCGCTAGTTTAGTAATTCTTCCCACCAGCTTATCTGAGGGAAAGAGGCCCTCTTTCCCAGCATCCTTACCGCGTTTATCTCTTGGCTGTCATGGGATCACTGTTGGTGGGGCCAACACTCCTTCCTGTCGCTTTGTTGAACTCCTGTTAAAAAGGTAGCTCATCATTTTCATTGTTGTGTTGACTCGTAATAAATGCCTGCCTGATAAGTGTTATGTTGTTATGTCCACTACAACAAAATCAGTAGTATGTGATAAGCTATGGAGAAGAATAATCAGATTAAATGAACTCTAGACAGGCGGTTCTCAATCTTCCACTAACAGAGTGCTGGGAAGGGTTTGTTAAAACACACATTCCTAGGCCCCACATGTACCATTTCTGAGTCAGTAGATCTGGCACGGGAATTCCAAATTTAAATTTTTCTCCAGTACCCTGGCAATGCTGTAGCGACTGATTGGGACCATGCCTTGAGATCCCTCAGGCCACTCCCCACTGCCATCTCAAAATTCCCCCTATGTGCTTCTGTAATCCCAGGTCTGAGCAGATGCTCAAAGACCACATTTATCTAAAGCAGCGTCTTTGGGATAGACTCAGATTGGTGACATAGATAACCATAGAAACTCTTATTTTTTCCATAATTTCACTTTTACACTCAAATTATGAATCTCTTAGATACCAGTGGCCCCAAGGTTCTTCTCCCTCAAGGCTAACACTCTCAGAGGAGGGCAGGAACTGTTTAACCTCTCCTGTTTGCCACTGATGGTCCCAAGTCTAAACATAAGGCCAAGATGTCAGGTTACCAGCCCCAGGGACCTTCCTCCAGAGCGCCAGCCTCGGTGTGCACCTCCTGTGCTCTGAAATTCTTATGCATTTGTTTCCGATTTGTACTAGGTCCTTGCAAGGGATAAGCCCTCAGTCTGTCTGGGTTTGAACTTGGGTTTACCTTGAGGGCATCATGAGCTGCCCTCCATTCAGATGGACCTGCTGAAGTCCGAACTTTTAATCCCCTGCATCCTCCCCACCCAGTAGTAGCTCTTTTGGGCTTTCCCCACCGGTTCCTCCAGGGGGCGCACCTGCCCAGACCAGAGCCCCAAGGAATCCCCCCACCAGTGGGTTGCAGAACTTTTCTACCGGACGGGACGTTTACTTAGCAACATGGCACCTCCTTTGCTCTAGGAGAGAAATTGAGTGGCTCTGGTTGGCACTGGTTGGCTCTTGGGGACAGATGGTGCAGGTGCCTGGGAGAGGCTGCCTGCTGGAGTGGGACTGTTGGGTCCATATCCTCCTCTGACTATTCCTATGTGACCTTGGGCAAATGACCCAGTATCTCTGAGACCGTGGGAGACTGCAGGATTTGTGTGAAGATGTAGCAAGAACGTCTCTTTCCAGCACATTCTGTCAGCCTTGTTCGTGATGCTGTCCGGTTAGATACCATCGTTATGCTTGGATAGATCAATTTCCGTTTCAGTTGTGTTTTCTCATCTGCTGGAGGAACCTTGGCAGAGCCACGGCACAGGCTTCTG
>NW_004524738.1:1947546-1954546 GCF_000260255.1 Octodon degus
AGCTCCAGGCACCTGGAGGAGAAGAGCAAAGGGGATTAAAAAGGGTAGACATTTGATCAGGAGTGTGCGTCTCAGAGGACACTGTCCTCAGTCAGCTGTACCCCAGAGGTCTCCCCCAGGCAGTGACAAAGGCCAAATCTCCGAGCCCATGCATCGTCCCAGAAGCTATCTCCCTATGCCTGGAAACTATATTCCAGCTTCCTGACCTTGGACCATCCCCAAATCTCTCTCACGCTGTTCTACGAACGGACATGTTGCTTGATGGAGACAAAGGCAAGCCATCTCTGCCACTAAGCAGTTTCGAAGCTCTGAGCAAGTTAGTGGCATGCCTGAGCCCCACTTTCTTCATGTGTAAAATGGAATACTAACCCCTCCCTCCTAGAATGCTTCTGAGCTCTAATAGGCTGTATTTGTGAGGTTTTTAGCATGATATGTGGCAGGAAGGAAGCATAAAGTTGGGGTTAGGGAGTGTGTCCAACACTGCTTCACTCTCCTGCTATTCAACCTGGAGCCTAGAGGAGGCCCTTCCTGTCTCTGGTGGTCAGTAGTTTCTCTCTAAAGTGACAGAAGAGCTTCGGCTAGCTCCAGGTGCCAGCAAGTTCTAGGCTCTTGGCATGCATTGAATGCCACAAGGCTCCTGGCCACCCTTGGGGACAGGTGCTGGGCTGTAGTCTTCTCCTTTCTCAGTGGTGCCACAAAAGCTGAGAAAGGTAAGAGATGTGCCCCTTATCACAGGGCTGAAGGGGACAGAGCTGGGAATCAGAGTTATTTCTTCAGACATAATCCCAGGGTGAAGTCCTCTGGGTGAAAGAGCTCTGTGAAGTTTGGCTCGGGTGGGCTCCGGGGAAGGACCTGGAGCTGAGGCCTCCTGCCTCTTCTGCATTCCAGGAGCAGCTGCCCTTAGGACCCTCCAGCTCAGGAGACCAGGGAGCACTTTCCTGACACCTTTCACAGTATTTTATTTCACTCCTCATGAACAGTCATCCCGTCGGGTCCATGAGGGGTTAGTTGGTTCTGAGCCTTCCTCTGGATGCCCAAACCCATAGATGCTCAAGCCCCTTAAATACAATGGTGTAGTACACGCAGCCTCCTATATATGTTAAATCATCTCTAGCTTACTCAATGCAATGTAAATGTTAGGTAAATAACTGCTCCTGTGTATGGTTCTGAAAACAATGACAAAAAAAGGCTATGATGTTCACTACAGATGCAGGTTTTCCTCAAGTGACTTTCCCCCAAGGTTTGCCGAGTCTCTGGATGCCGTGCTGGGGCAGTGGACAACCCATGCTGGGCCTGTTCCCTTTGCTCCGTTCTCAGTGGCAGCCCCTGGCTGTAGAATCAAATACATCTGCTCCTGAATCTCTGCTTCCTCTTTAGACACTTACTCCGTTGGGAAGGCTCTGCTCCACTCATTTGGCATTACAGTAGCTCGTATTTACAGAGAGCTTACTGTGTGCTAGACACTTGAGGGAAACTCCTCGCAAGTGAGCCCATTCAGGCCTCAGAACAAGCCTTGAGGTCAGAGCTATGTTTGCCTCTATTTTTCAGATTTCTGTAGCACACTGTTTGTTGCTTCTACTAAATCATGTCCTAAGCGCACGCTATCTTAGCAGTTGTTTTTTCCTTTCTCGTTATACCCACGTCTTATCTGTCCTTCACTGGTACTCAGCACCTTGACCTTGAACCTGTTATTTATGTCAAACGGGCCCCATGTGAGACTAAAATGATACTGCCTGGAAGATCCTTAGCACAATACCTGGTATGCAAAGTGCTCAATAAACAGTAGCTTTCAACGTCACATTATTAATAAGGCGTGGATGACAATCACCAATTGCTGTCTGTCTCCTGCAGTCTCCTGAACACCCAGCACTGCACATGCCTTGCACAATTCTTCTGACTGGTGAGTGTTTCCTGCAGGCCTGGACTCCAGGATCGGCTCTGCTGTAGAAATGTGCAGTGCAGCCAGGCTCTGGCCCCTGCCTGGACTTTGCATGGGGCTGTTGTCAGGCAGCTTCCTGTGTTAGTTTGCTTGTTAGTTTCCTGCCATAGCAAATGACCATGGGCTGGGTGGCTTACAGAGAGCTTACTGTGTGCTAGACACAGTGTGCCGCCGGGAGTGGGGAGGGCAGACGTGTCAAATCATGGTGTGGGTGGGTTGTGCCCCTCAGGGGGCTGTGAAGGAAAAGCTATCCACTGCTCTGTCCTAGATTCTGGTGATTGCCTTCTTCCTTGGCTCCTACCTGCGTTGCTCCACTCTCTGTCCCAGTCGCCCCATGGCTGCCTTCCCCTCCCCCAGGACTGAGTCTAGGGTCTGCTACCCACTAGACGACTGCTACCCCTGAGCAACCAATCCTCTTCCTCCTTCTTCTAAGACCAGTTAGGGGATTTAGGGTCTGGCCTAATGGAGCTATGACCTCACCTCATCTTGGCTAATTACTTTTATTTCCACATTAGGTCCCAATCTGAGGTAGATATGGCTCCACAGGGTAGGCCATTCAACCTACTTCTCCCTCACCTCCTAGCCCACCAGAGGGGTCATGGGATTGCTCTGGTCCCTAGAGTGGGACCACACACCCTCTCTGGGGAAAGAGAGATGGACGGGCTACAAGACTGAGGCTGGACTTACATTCAAAGAAGCCCATTTTCTCTCTCAGGAGGATATCCTTACCAGGTGAGAACATCATGTTCCGATTGAACTGATTCTATTATTCACAGGGTTGAGAAGGGGAACAGAGTGTTATTAGGGAGAAGTAGACAAAAAAACCACAGTACAATAAATGTGGCACTGGCTTTAGACATTCCTACAAAAACCTCACAGTACTAACCTGCAGGTTTCCCAATTTTTTAATTTTTTTGTATTTTAGGAAAGGGTCTATAGGGTGTTCAGAGTCTTACTACTAGATTGGATTTGTAGTGATCCGCCTGTTTACAGCCTCCCAAGAGCTGGGATTACAGGTGTGCGCCACCATGCCCAGTCTCAATTGCAGTCTCGGTGTGCCCTAGGGGTGGGGCTGGCATGGCAGGCCCGGGGATCAAACCCCTGACCCCTGCACCTGCTCGCAGGTGCTTTAATCCACTGAGCTATTTGTCTGGCCCTTCCCAATTATTTTTGAGAAAACAATGGATAGTGACGTGGCTTGTCTCTCAGTGTTCCCTCAAAGCCTCAGATAGTCCTTGTGAAGCTTTTTAGAGAGGACTGAGATGTGTGATGCTGGGATTAAGTGTGTGGTGCTGGGTTAAGGGCATGTGATTGCTAAATTAGTCCACTGATTGGCTTGGCATAGTTCTGGGACTGGGTAATGGGGAGGCCCTGCCTGGGTGAGTGCTACCTGCCCTAAGGCCAGTAGCCTGAATAAAATAAGGGACAGAGGGAGGGCTGCTCAGCTTCTCCTCCCTTGTCATTGGCTCGTGCTGCTTTTCTTCTTCACTCCTTTGCTGCCTTCTGCCTGCCGTGGACTCTTTCGCCTCTGCTAGGCCCTCCGCCATGGCACCATGCCACGGAGCCAACCAAGTACGGACTGAAACCCCAACACACTGGGCCAAATAAAGCTTCTCTCCTTGAACTTTGGGCATTTTATCTTACAAACAAGCAAAGTAACAAAGAGAGACTGTATTTTGGAATATTTTTAAAATTCACCAAATCCTGACATAGAGGCAACCATTTTCAGTGCATTCAGATGCAGCGGCTTAGTACGTTTGGTTGTGATAACAAAATGCTTGTGTGGCTCACACACAGCAGAAATTCACCTCACAATTCTGGAGGCTGAATGCAAGATCAAGGCACCACCGGATTCAGCGTCTGCAGAGCTGGGTCTCAACTTTTTCACCGAGTCTTCCCCACATGGTGGAAGGGGCAGAGGCATCTCCAGACTTCCTTTTAAAGGTTTCTGAATTCACAGTGATCCTCCTGTCTCAGCCTCCCAAGTGCTGGGGTTATGGGCATGTGCCAACACACCCGGCTCCTCTTATGTTTTCTGAGACAAACCTTATATCAAATATTCTCCCTTTTATCCAAAGCAACATAATTATATTTGTCAGATTACTGTTCCAATTTGGGAGCATATAAAACAAAACAAACAAGTTACCCCTCTTTAGCACACAGTCAGTTCTTCATTCAACAAACCGAGCACCCAGTAGGTGCAGGCACTGGGGCTTCATTAGGCCTGTGTGGAATACACATTGTCCCCACCCAGAGAGGTCATCAATATCACAAATGCATGACCATAGCGGGGCCTATGGCTCTCAAGGGACAGAGAGAGACACCGCCCAAGGTTGGGGGAAGAAAGAGGTTCTTGGGAAGAGCCAACAGGTCACCTCAGAAAAGGAAGAGAGTGGGCACAGTGTGTGGGCCAATGCTTGGGCGACACCACTCTCCACTGACCAGCCACTGTCAAGGATGGGGCAGAGCTGACTCCTGCTTAACCAGAAGGTAGAACAACCATGGGTGAGTTGAGCAGAGGCTGTTGGTAATTTTGCCCCAAGCCTCCCATGCCACCCCCTCCAGGGCTATGGATAGTCAAGAAAGAACACTGGGGACAGAAAGAAGGGGTCAGACCACGGTCCTCACTTACCTCTCAGGAATGCTTCTCTCCCCAGGATGTTCCTAGTGTTAGCATGTTGTAGAGTTAACTATGCCAGACCATGGGAGGACCCAGAATGTGGTCCTGAGCTAGTGTAGAAGACATAAAGATAGGTACAAAGGAGATGAGAAAGCTGTGATTTTGAATTTGTACTTTCAAGAAAACTACATTTTTAGGACATAAAGTTACCCAAGCTTACAATGTTTTGTTTTGCTTTCTGAACTGGCCACAGGTTTCCCTTCCAGGTTTCTCACTCCTAAATTCTTAGGAGTCTTAGAGATACATTAGGTCTAAAATTGGGCTCATTATTTTATACACTTAGCGTGTGTGTGAATGTATAACTTCTCAAAGTCTATAGACTTCCAGCCTCAAGGAAACAGCACTATTCATTGGGTTGCTGTATCTCTAAACTTCGAACCTGAGCAGATGATTTGCATTTAACTCGGCCCACTCATGGGTAACCTGACACACTCTGGGGGGACATGCCCTAGGTCAGCCATCCTTTTTTTTTTTTTTCCATGTATTTAGTACAGGATCTATAGGGTCTCACTACACAGATCAGACTCAAAGTGATCCTCCTATTTTCAGCCTCCCAAGGGCTGGGATTACAGTTGCGTGCCACTATGCCCAGTCTCAACCACCGGCTCAGTGCGCCCTAGGGGCAGAGGTCAGCACAGCATGTGGTTCCAGGGATCAAACCTCTGGCTCCTGCATCTGCCCAAGCAGGTGCTTTAGTCCTCTGAGCTGTCTGGCCAGCCCTCTAGGTCATCCATCTGGAGGACACCCCCAAGACCACATAAACATCCCGGATGCAGACTACAGAATGTCTTACTCTCCTCCACACTCCTTTCTGAGCCTTATTTAGTTCTGCCTAGAAAAGCTGCTTATGCCTCACTTTGGCATGCCCGGAAATCCCTTTCTGTGACCAATCATGAAATTACTCCATAAGGAGAGAATGAGTCATGGTTCCCATTGGGGGAACCTCCTCAAACCCCATCAAGTGACAGTCCTGTCTGCCTGCTCAGACACCTGCTGTCACCTTCCCCCCACAGTTCCACAGTCTCTCCTGACTCCATCCCCTACCACTTGAACTTTGCTAGCAAAACCACAGTACATTGACCTGGCCTTAGAGTCACGTGGCAGGGCTGATTAGGCCCTCCCCTCAGGATTATCTTTGAATTTCCATGGCTCATGGGCATGTCTGCTTTTTGTAGACCCCTTTCTCCATAAAAATATTAAAAATCATATTTACCACTGCACTGCTGCGTAAGAACACAATTTAGATTAGAGTATGTTCATTTTCCCCTTTATTAAAAAAACTGAAATATTTCCATAGAGCTGTGCTTCTGTGTTTGGTGAGAAGGCCAGCCCTGGCTACCTGTGGATAGCTGGGCCAGGAGGACCTGGGGGATTTTCATTGAACAAATTACAAATTGCTGATCACACCTAGAGGTAGAAAGAGACCTGTGTTTTCTGAAATCATCCCAAACATTAAAAAGCAAGTGCAGGTCCCAGGAGACAGGAGTAGTTGACCTCAGTCCTCACCTTGAGTCAGAGGGTGGGCTGGTGGGAGGAGAGTGCCCAGAGGGAGAGGTAGAGGCAGAAGAGATGGTGGGAAGGAGCCAGACACACTGGCGATTTCAGAATGTGGACAGAGACAGGGCTCTCCATGTCTTTGGGATGTGGGGGTGTCAAGGACATCTATGAGACTGATGAAGGCTCTGGATTGACCCCTGAGCACACTGTCCCAAGTATTTACATAGAATTTCAAGTATGTGCATCCCAGGTTAATACCCTCAGGTCCAGAGGGCCTCCTGTCCTCTAGAAAAGAGAAGAAACGAGCCCTTATTGTGTCCCTCGGACCCTACAGACTCCCAGCTCCTGGAATCCTGAATCAGGCTGCAATACATAACTGCTTTGAGGGTTTGCCAGAAGTCGCTGGTGCCTGCTGGGACCTGACCACTATGGGCAGCCCAGTCTCCAGGGAGAAAAGCATTCCTGCCTCCACAACAGGCTTCCGGAGGACTCTGACAGCCGAGCGAATGTGTCATTAGGGTTGGTCGTCCTGATGGTAATCCACATTAATGAGCCCGACTGTAGGAGCAGACAAAGCAGCCTTTTCTTACAGCCCTGGCTCAGGATTGAGGTGCTGCCCCTTTGGAATCCAAGTGTCCCACAGGCCTGGCCCCTGGCCCTGGCCAGCCATGGCTCATCACAGCAGCAGGCTCCAGATGGATTAGTTTATGGGAGTCACTCACCAGCTTCCACTTCCGGAATCTGCTTCTGTGTTAAGCTTTAATGAATTCTGAAGCAAAATAACTGGGAAGAGAGCACAGAAAAAAAAAAAAAAAAAAAAAAACACCTCTCCAATCTACCAATCAGAGAAAGCAAACTAAAAATTAAGCTAAGGCTGGGGATTT
>NW_004524738.1:1955365-1974541 GCF_000260255.1 Octodon degus
CACACACACACACACACACACACATAAAAAAAAAGATGAGAAATAAAAGAGCAAAGTTAAATAAACTTTAACTTTACAAAGGAGCGATGCTACAAGTGGTATGTGACGTCAAATGTCACATAATCACAAGTGAGCCAATGATTCCTCTCTCCTCTATCTCTGTCTGTCTGTCTCTGTCGCTGTCTCTGTCACTGTCTCTGTTGCTCTCGCTCTCGCTCTCTGCAGGATGATGGGTGATTGTCTTCCAAGAGCAAGAGGTTATGGAGGAGATAACTTACAGGGGAAGAGGAGAAAAAGGTGGAGAGATCCTTCACTTCAAATGAAATTAGGCAAACATGTAAAATATGGCAAGCAAGGTAAAATGTGGAAAAGCACCACTTGATTAAGGCTATAGCAGAGCAAGCGATGAATCTTTCTAACAACTCAATGTCACATTTTCGCGAAAACCTCAGAAGGAGGCAAAAGCAAGTATTGTCGGCTAGGCTCATTGTTAAAGAGCCTAAGGAAACATAAGGAAAAAGATTCTTCCGAGCCAAATAGGCCGCAGTGATCCTGTTAGTGATATTGAAAGTGGTTTTACACAATGACCTGGCTCTCGCTTGTCTTCTCCTACCAGCCACAAACATTTTTAAAAGTAAGCACAGGTTAATTTGTTTATTCTTTGTATTTTGTGCTTTACTCTTTATCTGATATTATAGTACTGTAATCATTTTATATGAATGTCCTTGGGTTATGGAATGAATCATTTGAGTTTCCATTATTTCTTATGGGAATATTTGCTATGATATGCAAGAGCTCTGGCTCACAAGCATGTTCCTGGAATAATAAATTGTACTCACAAGCCAAGGTTTTAATATTGATGTAGACAGATCAATCCTTGATATCTTTATTCTTTTTGTTTGTTTGTTATTGTTTTTTGTGACATTGGCAGGGAAGCCATCAATATTTAGGAGAGTTTTTTCTGTGTTCGCTCTGGTGCTACCTGCCTTTTACCTATTACATCTGGTGTCGCCTCACTAAATCTTGTTCTATCTTGTAAACAACTTTATGGGAGATCACTGTTTTTGTGATCCAAATGTTACAGTTTTATTATTTTTACTAATTTTTCTGGGAAGGACTCTTTCCTGGAACAAGCTAAATTTCATGTTTCTTGAAGGCAGGGCCATGGACTAGGTTTCCTCTGAACTGGGAATTCCTGGCTTGTACAAACAGCACGGTTTTCACATTTGGAGGGAGAATGACTTGTTTTTCCGGACTTCTCAGCCAGGTCTATTGGAACAATGTCATTGCAGAGAAGTGTGAACTTCCCTCACGTTTCTCAGGGGGACATTACCCATGGAATCTAATCAACATGCTCCAGGCCCTTACCCAGAGAATCCTGGGCCTTTGGGACAGGCGGAGAGACAATGAGTTTTTCTCACTGCTGGTCCAGCCTAGAGTTGTAAACTAATCAATGCAGCCCTTTGATGGTCACCATGGAAACCGAAGGTGTTCTTGAAGAATGTGAGGAAGCTAAAAAGACATTGGGATAAAGGCTAGGGCTAGGAAAAGAAGATTGGTCATCCTCTTTTGAGGACTTGATATGAGGGGGTGATCTTTTCAGGGGGACAGGAGCTCTTTTGCTGATGCTGCAACTAAACCCAACTTATCTTCTATCCTCTGTGTGATCACTGTTATGATTTGTGTCTAGTTATCCCTCAAAGCATCATGCAGTCATGGGGCAGGCTTCTAGAGTTCGTGATTAATTCATGATCCACTGTTGGAATTATGTTGGGTGAACGGGCGTGAGGGATACACCAGCCCTGAGGCAGATAGCCTGGATACAATTTAAGGAAGGGAGAGAGGTTTGTTCTCAGTTGCTCCTCCACCACTGCTCCTCTATTTTGTTCTTGCTGTCCTGCTGTTTTCCTCTGCCATGTGCCACCCTGCCTTGGAGCCAGCCAAGTATGGACTGAAACCTCCATAAACTCTGAACTAAATAAACTTTCCTTCCTTAATTTTTAAAAAATTCATTATTATCATTATTTTTTAATGTATTTGGTTGTTACAGGGTCTCACTATGCCGCTTGGACTCATAGTGATCCTCCTGTTTTCAGCCTCACCAGTGCTGGGTTTACAGGTATCTGCCATTATGCCTGGGGGCGGGGCTGGCATGGCGTGTGGTGCCAAGGATTGAACCGCAGTCCCTGCGCTTGCCTAAAGCTTGTCTAAGCAGGCGATTTACTCTGCTAAGCTATCTCGCCGGCCCATCCTTCCTTAATTTTAGATGTTAAGTATTCTGTCCCAGCAATGAGAGAAAAGACTGAGATGAGACAGCTGCCACTTCCATACAGAAGTAAATATCAGAGAGGCAGAAAGGGAAGGAGCCAACAGGTTGATTTGGGTAGAGAAATCCAATGTAGCAAAGCAGACATGATCTGAGAATTTGTTATCTGTATTCACTCATTCCTTCATTCATTCCTCAAGTCTGTGTGGAACTCCTATCACCATACAACCATGAGCCAATGAGCCAGAAACCATAGATGGATCAGCCAGGCTCCCAGCATTTTCCAGTGTACAGGGATCGAAAGATGTGTAACTAAACACAAACCTTCCAACTCCAAAGGTTGTATGGAATCTCCTGGAGAAACAGTAGGGATTTGCTTAGGTTGGATCGAGATAGGGTTATATGAGCTGCTGAAGGGCCCGGGGAGGTGAGAGAAGGACCCCTCTGACTCCGGCCACAGCCAGGGAAAGAGCTGTGCTGCGTGGCAGGGAGCAAGCCAGTGGTGGAAGAAGTAACATTAGAGGATGCGCGCTGCCAGTTCCAGCGTGCTCTTCCTCTGCTCATCTTATGTGTGCCTGTGAGTGATGCTCCGTGCAGGTTCTCTGCAGGTATGAAGGACTCCGCAATGCACACATAAGGTGGAAAAAGAGGCAAAACGCTCTGCCCTTGTATGCTCATTTTCTAGTAGGGGGACAGAAAGTAAATAAGATATATAAATACAGTACATTCTCTTCTCCTTATTCCCAGTAGTTTTGTTCTAAGAAATGACTATAACACTGACTTAACAACTACTGACCTTTGATCCCAGGGGATCTGATCATTACATTTGCTGTGAGCCTCTGATGATTACATTTTGCCCAACAGTCAAGAGAGGACCTTGCTTTATGTGTGTATTTGTTTGACACCTTGTTCACTACGTATCGCTAATTTATTTTTTTATTTTTTCCCCATAATTTTCTTGATAAATAGCAATGAGACAGTTTCAAATCAAATTGGTAGGACAGTTTCAATAATAACACATCGCATACATTCTTCCTAGTGGTTAATTGCTGTACAAGATGCGGACATGATATCCTATTTACAAACACCATTAGAACAAATCATTCTATTCATTAAGAGAATGCAACTATATATCTATCCTAACCACTTTGAATACACAGATACAAAATGGACATTCATCTGTATCCCCTTCTTTTGTTAAGTTCCGTTATTTGAATATTATAGGTGTGTAAACTCAGCAAAATATTCTAAAAGAGTCCAGTACCCATAATAGTATTGGGTCTTGGGGCCAGGGAGATGGCTCAGTAGGATAAGTGCTTGACTGGCAAACGCAAGGATCTGAGTTCAATCCCCGGTTCCACAAAAAAACAAAAACAAAAACAAACAAAAAAATAGTATTGGGTCTTCTACTTGACTGGCAATGTCAGAAATTGTTGACCTGAGTCCCCTACAGCTCAACATAACAGCGTGGCTTTACTTCTTATATTTCGTTTTTATACTTTTCTGCTGGATGGTTAAGACCAAGTCGCTGATTTATTAACACTGAAATTACTACATGTCTGAAGGAAGCTTGCCTAACATACGGGTTTCCATAAGGCACACCATAGTCTTTTATCACTTAGGAATACTTATATACACAGCACTTGGGTGCTAGGCTCGGGGCCATTTTCAATAACACAGTCACCAGCAGAAAGCTTGGATATTCAGCAAAAGAAAACAGGAAAGAGGAAGAATAAAATAAACTGTAGAACAAACACCCAACGGCAGTATAGGAAGTGAAGAAAAAAGGTAGAACTTCTCTCACTCTGTTTGATGTTGGCGGCTGATGTGTGCCTTGGGTGATTCAAAGTTTTCACTGCTCTGCACACGTCTGGGTCCCATCAGGCTGCACCTGAGGCTGGGGCTGACCCCAAAATAGGAACAAGGGCTTTCCCATATGAGAGCCCATACCATTCCAGAAGTGGGGGCAGTTGGGATTCTAGAGGGAGAAGCATTAACCACCAAAAGGCGATAGATCCAAAATGTTAATTAGGCGAACTCAGTAGAGTGCTGCTGTGCGTCCTTGGGTGGCCCAGGAGGACGCGTGTGTCTTATCCAGGCATGTCTGCAGCCGGGGGCTCGGAACATGGCACGTATGTGTGCATTGTAAGGCGTTGGGCTCAGGGCCAGGGAGGGTTTCTTTCAGTAGTTTGGGCAACAGCTTGAGCACTCATCTCCCTGCCTGGTAATGTTCCAGCCTACAGCCACCAGGTGCTCTGTGTTCTTAGTAAGAAGAGAAAAAGTTGGGAGGAGGTTCTAGGGGACCCTACAGTTGTCAAATAACTAAAAGTTCTGCACGCATGACTTTTGGGGTTATCAATGCATTTTAGTAAGTAGGCAAATTCTCAAATACAAAACCCGTGAGCAGTGAGAATTGACTACGTAGCGTATCTCCGGCGCTGGGTTAGGAAGGATGGTAAAGCTTCCTGGAGAGGCTGTGCTGTGGGTGTCCAGTTCAGCTCCCAGAGAATCAGCACCAGGCCTGCCATGCCGTCACTGGCTGTCGGTGACCCCTTTGCCTCCAGGGATCCCCCCGCCAGCCAGAAAGCCTTTGTGGGAACAGCAGGTCCTTTGCACACCTTTCTATCCACATGTTGTCTTGTTTTCTTTTCTAGTCCAGGAATAAAGAAGCATCTCATGGGGAGAGTGGTAATTGCATTATTACTACGCAGCGCATTCTCACCAGGCATCTCAACGGCCTTACAAAGCAAGTCAAGGGTAATTTTTACTTTATAAGTGGAAAACAAAAACTCTAAAGCTCAGAGAGGCTTTAACTTTCCACGATGACTGTGGAACATTCAACTGCCCCCCCCCCTTTTTTTGACTGATCCTTTTGAAGCCTTGCTTAGAAGGCAGCATGGGGCAGCATCCTACCTCAGACTGGTTGCTGTCTTGTTGGGTTAAGCAATATTGTACCGACAATTTTCTTTCTTTTTTTTTGTATTTAGCACAGGGTCCACAGGGTCTCACTATGTACATCGGACTTGTAGTGATCCTCCTGTTTTTAGCCTCCCAAGTGCTGGGATTACAGGTGCACGCCTCCACGCCCAGTCTCAATTGCCATCTCAGCGTGTGCTGGGGGCTAAACCCAGCCTCTGTGCTGTGCCAAAGCAGGCCACTGAGCTATCTGGCCAGCGCTTCACAGTCTTCTTATGATCTAAGGAATACAGTCCTTTTCTGATTTCACCCAGAAGGCTCATTCATGCATTCATTCATTCAAAAATATTTATTTAGTGCCTTCTAGTTTCCAGTGACCATTCTAGGTTCTGAGGCTACAGCAATAAACAAAATGAAAATATACCCTTGCTTTATGGAGCTTACATTTTAGTGACAAGTGACAAACAAGTAAGACTGTTGATTAAAAGTGATGGCACACTGTAGCACCTGCCTTTTCTAGGTCACCTGTAACTTTGAAGGGAGCTTGGTCTAAAGGAAAGAACATGGAAGACTGTCCTGGGTGTGCACCCTTCTCCTTGCTGGCCAGTCCTGCCCCCATCATCACATCTGTGATCCTAAGTGGTACAGGAAGTTAGGGACAGGTGTGACCAACATGTTCACAATCCCTTATTGAGGATTATGAAATATTTCCAGCATACAAAAATAGAAGAAAACGTAACAGATACTTATGCTCCTGCTGACCAGCTTTAAGATACCCAACTGCAAATTGAGTGGATTTGTAATGTGTCAACCTGACTGGGCTGAACTACATTTCCCAGAATTCCCTTCTCTGTTTCTGCCTAAGGAGGCCCACAGTGCTTTTTCTGGGATTTGGAGAACAGAGCTGATGTAGGAGCCATATTAATGTGACACATGGAAGGGCAGGAAGGTGCTTTTATTGCATGTGCTTGCTTCTCTGCTCAGGTTGTTGGTGGGGAAGCATCCAGGCCTGCAGCTGCTCCACCTGGCCTGCTTTGGCCTTCAGTTGTTCTGACTATTGAGCTAGCTGTGTGTCTAACTCTATGACAGGAGGCACCAGCTTTTTCTGTGGGGCTCCTATGGTTAAAGTCAGAGGTGGTGTGTGATCGACACAGCTTCCCACCCATCCTTGGGGGTTTTACTTCATGCTTGTGGGTTCCACCTTGTTCCAGTTCTTCCCCTTCCTACCTGCACACTCTGAGGACTTCAAGCTCCAGCATCAAGGAAGACAGTAACATTCCAGAAACTGTTCAGCCAACTGCCGTACTTGTGTCAGGTCAAATCTTGTAACAAAGAAATATAGAGATCAATGGATAGACTGGGGCTCTGACAATCTTCCAGTAGTTTTGCATCTCTGGCTAGTAGATCCTGTATTAGCCAGCCTTCCCATTGCTGGGACCAACTTCCTGACACACACATTAAAGGAGGAAATGGTTTACTTGGCTCAGAACTTCGGAGAAGTCAGTCCATGAGCACTTGCTCCGAAGCAGAACCATTGCAGCAGAACAGAGTGACGGAGCGAAGCTGCTCCCTTCATGGCAGCTGGGAAGGAGGGCAGGTAAACAGCGCCACCAGGAAGGAACTGGGACCAAATACATTGCCGAAGGTTGCACCTCCACCACCCACCCAGACACACCCTGAGGTGAGCTTCACTAATCCCCTGGACAGCTCCCAAGACAAGCAAGTTAGTAAACCAGACTGTCACATGTCCTATGTGCTTTTATCTGATTCCATCTGCCTCCATTTCCTGCCCACAGGTAAAGGATTAAAATTTAGCATTTCGCATTCTTGTTCTTACTGTATAGTATGTATATTTATAAAATATGTACAGTGTTGATTAGTGTAATCTCTTGATTAATTTTAGTGTTTTTTAATTTTAAACATTTGGGCCGGGAAGATGGTTTGGTGGAATAAGCGCATCCCTGGCAAGCACAAGGGCCTGAGTTTAACCCCTGTGTGCACCATGATGCCTGGCCCCAGGTATGCAATTTAAGTTTTATTGACCTCCAAGTTTAAAAAAAAAGTTAAGCCAGGGATTTAGCTCAGTGATGTAGCACCTGTCTGGAAAAGAATTGAGAACCTGAGTTTGATTCCTGGTTAAAAAATAAATATAAACAAATAAAAGATAATAATGTCAAGATGTCCTCACCCTAGAGCCTAGTCTGCTGACACAGAAACTATAGGGGCTGGCAAGATAGCTCAGCAGTCTAAAGCACCTGCTTGGGCAAGCTTAGGCAGACATAGGGGACCGTGGTTCAATCCCTGGCACCACATGCTATGTGAGCCCTGCCCTCAGCGTGGGCTGAGCCGGCAAAAAAAAAAAAAAAAAAAAAAAAGTTAAATTTAAGGTCATATCTCTCCCGTGTTTGATACATTATATACAGACCACGTAGAATATGAGGAGTGGTATGGTATCAGTTCCACACTGCCCCTTCTTCTATGAGCCCAGTGACTTACTCTTCCAAGAATAAGAATGGATCACTTTTTTTAAAAGATTGATTGAATCAGTCACATCCTCGCCCCATGTCAACAGAGTGGGATGCAGGCTCCACATCGACACAAGATGAGTCAAAGAATGGGCAGAGTTTGCGGTAGTGGGAGTGTTGCTTCACACTTAGTCTTCACGGCATCAGAAGGTATGTGTCACTATCCCCATTTTATAGATGAAGAAAATTAGGTTTATCAGGGTCAAGGAATTCACCACAAGCTAGTAAAGTCCTGACCTAGATATCTGCTTCCCTTCATGCTCCTGAGCTCATGGCCTCTCCTCCTAAATTGCTAAACCAGTAGACCACAGCCTCCTACCAGAGGAGAAGGAGGTGCAGAAGCCCCACACCGCCTGAGGAGAGGCCAGGGACCGGCTTTTCTCCATGGCTAACCCATCTCAGGACCCCTGGCTCTGATTCCTGTTCTTGGGCTCTCGCAGCTCCTTATGGGCTCAATCTTGGGTTTTACCTCTCTGAGTTTTAACTCTCTGTTTGTCTTGCAAGGTCTTGCCCACCTTGTCCCTCTACCTTTTGCAGCCCAAGCTGACTGTATGGCTTTTCATCCTAGTGTGGCACTGACCCACCTGGGCCCATGTTGGCTGGGCCTGTGGCTGGAGGGATTTGGGCAACTTGGGACATTCATTCGCTGTGATACATGGATGATAGGGAGCAGACAGCTGGGCCAGCCCGCACCAAGGCTCCAAGGAGGTGTGTGGTAGGGAGACTTAGGCAGCACGGGAAGGCCAGCAATGGAGCTGGACCCAGAGCTCGACACAGTGCTGCTTATTTCTTGCTTCCCTTCTCTTGTTTATGTATGCCAGCTTACCTTCTTCCTAATCCTGATGCTCTCTTCCACACAAAGAGAAAAATAAGAGCAACAGCTTCTGAGCTATGTACTTTTTACTGGAACAGGGTTCTTATATTCCCCTGGTTCCAGGTTGAAAATCCCAGATAAGGGCTCTGATTGACTTTTGAGTCAGATACCCACCTCTGGACCAACCAGGTGCAGCCAGAGAAGTGTCAGCAATCCCAGGCTGACTCCTTGAACCTTGCCTTGTTATGCTGAGTCTTTCTCATGAGTCTAGAAGCCAGCCAGTGCTGTCTATCCCTAAATTCCTGGGGGTTCTGAGGCAGGGACTACCGGCCATGGGTTACCTCATTCTGACTCTGAAGGGAATTGTGACCATTTCGCAGTTCACACTGACATTTTCCTGATAAGGATGTGCATGAGGCCAGTGGTCCTATGTGCATCAACCCCTGAGAATTTCACGTGGACCTCTGTTCTTTTTTTTTTTTTTTTTTTCGTGGAACTGGGGATTGAACTCAGGCCCTTGCACTTGTCAGGGAAGCGCTTATTCCACTGAGCCATCTCCCCGGCCCCTTGGACCTCTGTTCTGCTCCATCATTTCAGCAGGAGCTCATCAATACCACGTGGACAGAATCCTCAGTGTGTCTGGGGAGGTATAGCTCACTATATGTCACTCCTCTGGGATATTCCTACCCCCCCCACGCACCCTAGCAGAGGCCCAGAGTGCTTGCTTACGCAGGTCCAAAGAGCCGAGAGGAACCTGCCCTCCTACATTCAGGAGTCTGATCTATCAGCAGCTGTTTTGCAGCTGTGGGCAGCCTCACTTACTCAGCATGGAATGAAGCTTTGGCTTTGTGGAAGATGGGGCTTAAGATGATGCTGTCTCTGGGGCTCAGCTAGGTCCAGAGAGGTCCTAGTGGAAATGGGGACAAAGGTGACTTGAGCTGGCTCTGAGGGTACTCACAGTAGGAGGTGATGGAGCTCTTTAGGTGCTCCATCGGGACAGTAGAAAGGTGACACAGGGGTCAGGGAGGCCAGGTGAACTTCAGAGACTCTCGCTAGGACCAGGACTCAAGGCTAAGTTTGTCCCTCCTTTTTTTTTTTTTAAGTTTTTTTTTAATGTATTTAGTACAGGGTCTACACGGTCCCACTACACAGATCAGACTCATAGTGATCCTCCTGTTTTCAGCCTCCCAAGTGCTGGGATTCTAGGTGCACACCACCACGCCCAGTCTCAATCACATCTTAGCACGCCCTGTGTCCCTGAATCTCCCTGAGCTATCTGGCTGGCCCTTGTTCCTCCTTTCTCTCCCCCAAACCTGAGATTGTCCCAGCCTTCAGAGCCTTGGTGTGAATTTTCTAAGCGTGGCTAGACACCCACCAAACACCTGGGACCACTGTTTGAGGCTTGACTTTCTCAGGCCCGCTTGCGGCACCATTCCCCTTCATTATACCTTCTTCCCACTCCTTCTTCCTCCATCCTCTTCCCCTTCTCTCTGTCCTTCTCCTTCTTTGTGTTCATCTACACCATTTATTTTCCTCTCCTTCCTCCTATCCTACCCACCCACCTCCTTTGGTTTCCTATTTTTCCTAACAATGTCTCAGAACTTGGACGTGAGAATTGGCAGAGACTGTGAGGGTATTTGAAGGAAGTGGTCCGAGCAGTGGTCGGCAGGGGCTGTGGCCTGAGACTAGGGGGGCATCCTTGTTGGGACGAAGGTCGGTACATCTGGACACACTGCCTGACACTGCTGGGCCACCCCTAGCCATCATCACTGTGTTCCTGGGAAGATGGCCCCACACTGTGATCCCACTGAGCTGTTACCCTTTCAACCCTCAGCAGGACTTCCTGTTTAATTGTGTTGGTGGGGCTGGGGGTTGAAGCCGAGGCCTTGTGCACTGAGCTGGACCCCCAGCCCCTGGACTCAGCTTTGTGCTAGAAAGTGGGCTGCTGTTTGGCTGGCTGCATTCTTACACTGAAGACACGCTAACAGATATACTGATGACATAACCTAGATTAAAAGTAACCTGATGAAACTGGAATTTTTTACATCTAGGGCTGTAACTTCAAAGTGAATTATGAATGCAAATATCTTCTGGAATGAGAAAGAAAATCACAATTTTATTTTAAAAAACTTGGGGAGGAAAAAGCTAAAAAATATCATTAAAGCCAGAAAAAAAAATTACCATGATATCTGTATCAACCGCCAGATACTCCTTTATGTTATTTTCTCTGTACATGGGCTTTCAGCCTCTCCACAAGTGACAAAATTTTTGCCTTGTCATTCAGTTATGGAGACAATAGTCACGTGAGGCAGAGCGCTATCCTAGCATAGAAGATTGAAATCTGTTTCTCATCAGACTTGAAATTCATAAAACACAACTGTGCATGTTGATTTACTTGCTCTTTGAAATATTGCTACAAGTTGGTACTTTACAAACCCAGGGATCTGGTAATTTTCAAAAGAAGTAAAAACTAGCTATAGTGATATTTTTGGGGGTGGTGCAGGGAATCAAACTCAGGACCTTGTGCTTGCCAAGTAGGTGCTGTGTTGCTGAGCTGTATCCCAGGCCTATAGTGCGTTTATTGTGCCATTATTGTAGCATCTTTTTTTTTTTTCTTTTGTGGTCCTGGGGATCGAACTTGCGTCCTTATGCTTGCCAGGCAAGTAATTATGTCACTGAGCCATATTCCTGGCGCAGTGTGCCATTACATGGCTGTTCCTCAAAGAGGAGGCCTGTTTAGATGAGGCACTGATGAATAGGGAATCTCCCACCTGGAATTGTCCCCATCTGATACTGGGAAGAATAGTCTTACACTAAATTCTTTGTTTCTGCGCATTTCATCCTTTATTTCTCTTCCACTTTCCTCAGAGCTCCAAGACCAAAGCCAAGAGACACAATCTTATTTATTTAATTATTTTTATGCATTTAGTATAGGTTCTCACTACGCAGTTCCTCCTGTTTCAGCCTGCCCAAGTGCTGGGATTACAAGTGTGTACCACCATGCCCAGTCTCGGGGGCCAGCTTGGTGCACCTGAGGCAGGGACAGCACAGCTTTCGGTACTGAGGCTCAAACCCAGGTCCTTACACTGGCTTAGGCAGGTGCTTAGACCACTTAGCTATCACGACGGCCCAGGACACAATCATATTATATGATCTTTAGCCCTGAAGCTTTGTGTTATGAAGCTGGGCCCGCTGGGCAATAGAAGTATTTTTAGAAGTTCCTTCTCTGGAAGTAGCTATAGCTTAAATAGACATGGGAACCACTACCACACCATAAATACACCCCACCAAATCCCAACTAAGTACAGACACAATGCAATTTCAGTGTAGCCAGCACCCTAGAATGCCTTCAGCCATTGTGAGAACATTCAACACAATGAGAAGTATGATTAAGGGTAAGAGCCTGGTATAGATTTTACTTAAAACATTTTACCTTACAAAGTAAGAGATACTAAAAGCAGGAATGTAGATCTTCTGCAAAAGGGAAGGGGCCGAAGAGGTGGAGGAGTGAGGGAGGAAGGATGGAAAAAGAGAATTAAGATGTGTTCTGTACGTGTGCCGTCTCCCCATGACGAAGGCAATCATATATTGCAAACATATACCAATTAAAATAAAATTAAAAACTTCTACTTTTGCTCATTTTGTATGCACAAGTATTCATGTTGGGTTAGGACAAAAGAAAGATAGGTAGAGGAAAGCAGAATAATACGATTTTAGAATTGTACTTTTAAGGAAACTGCGGCTTCCAGACCTGGTCAAAATTACCCCAGGCTACAGTGATTTTTTTCATCCTTAGACCTGTTTTTCCTGTCTAGACCTTACCTCTCAATTCCTAAAAGTCTTAAGGATACAGTGATTCTCTGCACTGTGAATTCCCTCATTCCATAGCCCTCCACTCTCATGGACAGAGCACGATTAGCTGCGCAGTGTACCTGTAAGCTTCAAACACATGCATATGGTTTGCATCCTAAGCTCACACCCTAACAGGTGACCTGACAGATACTAAGAATCCTAGGGGCCGGGGAGATAGCTCAGTAGAGTAAGCACTTGCCTGGCAAACACAAGGGCCTGAGTTCAACACCCAGTTCTGAAAAATAAAAAGAATCCTAGACCTATCTTGAGAATACCCACAACCTCAAACCATAATGCACACACTCCTTTCAAAGGATGTGCTTCTTTGATTCTGCTTAGTGATTTGCCTATGCCTCTCACCCATGCATCCCGAAATGTTTTTCTGTGATGAAAGTTGATGAAACTACTTTTTGTGGGAATGTAAGGTGAGGTCCCCATCTCTTTGAGGGAACCTCCTCGGGTCCCATCTGGTGACAGTGTGACCGTATTGCTAGAGTCCTGCCAGCACCAGTTTGATACTCTAAAATTTCGCTTTATCTACATGGGAAATCACCTCTAGGTCTGATGGGATTGTATGTTGAATCTCCATATTAATATCCATGTGTCAATGCAAGAATTTGTTTACAGTAAAAATTGTTGATATGCCCATGATGGCCTCAGACAACAAAGTCTTCCTCAGGCGTGGGTTAGAACATTTTATATTTTTGTTCCTTTCCAATTGAAGCTTTGGAAATGATTAAATCATATTATACAAAAACATACAGAAGTGAGAACTCTAGAATCACACACGGGGTGGCAGGATCGCACAGTAAGTCCCACAGGAATGAAGGCCCATGGAAGAAGCCACAGAGCTGCGTCTCCACCACCCTCAGGGCTGGGCTCTTCCTTGCTAAGCCATGAGGAGAAAGGGCAGATGAAGTGCTACATCGTATGCCATTTCCTTCTCTCTCTCCCCTGCTTTCTCCCCTGAGGATATAGAACTGAGTGAAATTATTCATCATGTAATGAGACATAACTATACTGTATGTAACCCTTATAATTTTTCAAAATTGGAATATAATTTAGCATTATGCATCAAAACCCCTAAAAATATGCATGCCTCTAAAAATTAAATTTCTAGGAATTTATCCTAACAAAATCATCATACATATATTACAAAATGTAGTTACAAATGTGTTCATGGCTGGATTATTTTTTAATGAGTAAAAATTAGAGAAAGGATTGAGGTGCAGTTCAGTGGCAGAATGCTTACCCAATACACAAGAGCCCTGGGTTCAGTGCTTAACAATGCAAAACACAGGGCTGGAGAAATGGCTCAGTGGTCTAAAGCACCTACTTGGAACAAGCTTGGCAAAGCACAGGGACCGCGGTTCAATCCCCCAGGACCACATGCCAGCCAGCCCCGCCCCCTGGTGGGCTGAGCTGTCCCCCCACAATGAATAAATAAATAAATAAAAATTAAAAAAACAAAAAAAACCCCCAAAATTAAAAAAAAAAAACAATGCAAAACACAAGCCCATTAGACAAATTGGAAATCATCTGAGGGTCCAGTGATAGCATACTGGTTAAATTATTATATATCTACAAAATAGAGTGCAATGCCTTGATTAAAATGGCAGCATAGTTATATGCAAAATTAGGGCTGCAGATAGAGCTGAGTATAATGAAGCGTGCCTAGCTTGCATGAGACCCTGGATTTCAAACCCCAGCACTGAAAATCAAAATACAGAAAAGCAATGAGTCTAGTCTACTTGAAGAGAAGTATTTAAATACTATCAAAGAAAATTTGAGGCAATCAAAATAAATATCTTCCTTTTGAATAGAAAGATGAATATCCAAACAATGGCAATTCTTATTCAACTAGGCTATGATTAATTTAATGTCATTTCAATTAAAACCACAATCAATTTTTGAAACGAAATATGAGACACAAAATTGTATGAAAGTCCAAGTGACACGAATGACCAGAAAAATGCTGCAGTGAAGGGACCAGTCCTAATAAATAAGAGTATCTCTTTAAAGCCTGCAGTAATAAAACTGCTAGATAATAACTCAGGGCTGGATGTACAGAATAGGACAAAGTCCAGAAATAGATTCTGATATAATAAGGAACAGAGTACTGGATAGAACAGAGACAGCCTTTCAAAGTAAGAGAGATGTTCAATTTGCCTCGTTAGGACACCCAGCTCACCTGCACACTAAAAGAAATCCCAGAGAGACTGAACTAAAAGGTATAACATTAAAATCATAATGCCAGGAAACATAAGAGGATGTTTTAAATTTTAAATTTTCAGAAACTTGGGGCCGGCCACATAGCTCAGTGGATTAAAGCGCCTGCAAGCAGGGGCAGGGGTCGGAGGTTGGATCCCCGGGCCTGCTGTGCCAGTCCCGCCCCCAGGGTACGCTGAGAGGGCAACTGAGATTGGGTGTGGTGATGCGCACCTGTAATCCCAGCTCTTGGGAGGCTGTAAACAGGCAGATCACTACAGTCTGATCTAGTCGTGAGACCCTTCCCTGTAGGCCCTTCCCTAAAATATAAATACATAAATAAATAACATAGTTTTAGTATAGGAAAGCCTTATTTTTCAACATATAAAAATTTACAAGTATATCAGCAAGAAAAATACAAAAGTGTGGTTATCTATAACTACAGAGTTCCACATAACACGCTTTAGAAATGTGCTTCAAAAGTATTCTTACAGCGTTAGTGGTATAGCGGTTAGCATAGCTGCCTTCCGAAAGTATTCTTACTGAGTTTTACTGAGCTATAATTTACATTTTAAAAAATTCACCATTTTAAGTCTAAAGTTTGGTGAGTTCTGAAAAGATGTATATGGCTAGGAATTACTATCATCACAGTTAAGACATAGAATGTCCTAATGTAGTTTTTAAAATTAAAAATTAAAATATTCCCTCCTGTTTCCTGCTTTAATGGCTTTAAGTTTCTACCCCTTAGTTCACAGTCTATCTGGAATTTAATTTAGTGCACAGATGGGCTGGTTGCCCTCACAATGCTAATTGAACTATCTGCCATCACCCAAAAAGTTCCCTCTTGTCCTTTGTGGTCAGCCCTTTCTCCATCCATGGCATCTGAGAATCCTGATGTCCTTTTGATTACTAAGATTTTGTCTTTCCTACAATGTTATGTAAGTGGAATTATGTAATATGAGTGTGTTGCTTGTGGGCTTTTATATAAAGAATAATGCTCTTGAGATTCACTCACTTTGTCACAAGTATCTGTAGTTTATTTCCTTTTGTTGCTGTGTGGTATTCCATTGTATAGACATACCACAACATGTTTATCCATTCAACAGTTCATGAATGTTTAGATCATTTGCAGTTTAGAAGCTGTTATGAATAAGTTTGTATGGATACGTGTCTTCATTTCTCTTGGGTGAATGTCTAAAGGGTAGAATTTCTAAATCATGTATGAATACATTTAATTTTAAAAGAAACTGCCAGTCTATTTTTCCAAAGTTGACATACCATTTTGTATTTGTACTGTGTTGGTCAGCTTTCCACTATGGTAGCAAACACATGAGGTAAGTAACTTATAAAGAAAAAAGGATTAGTTTGGCCAACAGGTTGATTATCCCCATTGCCTTTGAGCCTGTACGAGGACAGTATATCACAGCAGAGCCAATTATAGAGCAAAGCCACTCATTTCATGGTCAGGAAGCAAAAAGAGAGGAAACGAGAGCTGGGCATGATGGCACATACCTACAGTCCCAGCACTCTGGGAGTCTGAAGCAGAAGGATTCCAAGTTCAAGCCCAGCCAGAGCGACTTATTGACTTAGGGAAACCCTGTCTCTAAATAAAAAATAAAAAGGATGGGGGATGTAGCTCAGCGCAAATGCCCTGCATCGACCCAAGTACCAGATAGAGAAGGGGAGAAGGAACCCCCTGCTCCTCAGTGACCTGGGATGTCCTCTAGGCCCCATCTGTTGACACCCCCAATCCTGTCCTCCGCTCTCTCACGCTTTCTTCTCTCAGCTCCACAGTCCTAGTCACTCAGCCTCCCTGAACTCAGGCCTCCATCCCCTGCCTTCTGCGCAACTGCCAGGTCCCGCTTGGGTTCTGTGTCCCTGCAGCAAAGCCCAGACATTGTTCTGGGACAGGAAGCCGGGACACACTTAAGACGCACCTCATTTTTTCCTCTTACCATCACATTGTGTACTACTTTTTATCTGATGTTGGAAAACAGCTGCGTCTTAATTTTTTTGTTGTTCTTTCCAGTGTTCATAATAAGAAGACATTTCCCATGACAATGTATGCTTTGTGGATGAAAGTGGAAGACTTCCTCTTATTTTCAATTTTAAAAACACTGAGAAAGTACTTTGGCCCAATGTATGTCCGGTGGTCACCTGGGAGGCAATCTAGGAAATGAAGACATGCAGGAAAAATCATAGGCGCTAAGGCTAGAATGCAGGAAGTGTATTACCCAACAGCAAACGGAATGGTCCTTCAGAAGAGCAGGAAGGAGGTGGGGCCACAGAAGAGGCGCGGATGGTGGCAGTCCTGCTTGCGAGAAAGACCTCCAAGCCAGCCAACTGATAGGGCTGTGAGAGCCCCATTGTCTACGAGGCTGACTTCATTTTGGGCAGTGTTTCCAGCACCAAGGACAAGCGGAGGGGGCCCAGGATGGAGAGATTCCACATGTGTAACAGTTTTGCTGAAAAAGATAGCAGTAAAAAGCAACTTTCTCCTTTCCCTCTTCTGGCCTGTCCCTGCCCATCCATCAATCCTGCTGTGTGGAACAAATTCCTTCCCATCTCTGAGTGAACCCCAGAGTTGGTCCTATTAGTATTCTAGTCCATCCTTCCAGATCTCCAAACATTTTAATCCCATTGATTTCAGTAATTAAAATACCCAATTCTGGCCAGGTATGGTGGTGCCAAACTGTAATCCCACTGAGTTGAGAAGTTAAAGCAGGATGATCACAAGTTTGAGGTCAGCCTGGCAACTTAGTGAGACCCTACTCAAAATAAAGTTGAAAAGGGGCTGTGATGTAACTCAGTGGCAGAGCCCTTGCCTAGCAAGCATTAGACCCTGAGTTCAATCCATAGTACAACAATAATATCCAATAAAATCTAGTTCTGTGCAATAGTCAAACCTGAGAATTTACAGGTAAAACTTAGCCTATCCGCATAGGGCATGCCTCAGGAGAGAAGCAACACGGGGCTAGCATCTGTCTAGCTTTGTCTCTGGAAAGAAGAACCATTCCAAACATCCACATGGCCCCACTGCCAGATGGCTAAGTGGTTTTCTGGTCTCCAGGGACCGTACGGGAGGCCGTGGAGAGTGTTGGGAGGTCTCAGCCCCCATTTGCTTTCTGCCATTCTGACCTGGCTCTAATGCTCTCTGTGTCAGTGATTAGTCCAAGTTTCCCTGCTGGCCTTGTTTTGACTATGTTACTGAAAATGGGGTGCTGTGAAGCCAGATACACGGATAAAGAGATAGAAGCTAGAGAGTCTGACAGTTGCATTCCACTTGCAGTTCCCTGGGGACAGCACAGCACATGCTGGGCCACTCAGGGGACCAACCAGGGTCTGCCACAAGGCAGATGGAGAGCAGAGAAGAAAGGGCTGAGGTGGGGCAGGCGGGCTTAGGAGGGGAGGCTGGATGGTTCCAGCGAGCTCAACACACAGCACGGTGGTTGTCTCTGGTTGTCCCATACACAGTCCTGGGGTGATCAGGACTGAGGTACAGTGGCGTGGAGTGTGAAGGGTCAGTTATAGCAGTAATGGGAGGGGTGTGGAGTTCATAGGTTGCCCAAGAGGGTCTGATGAGCCTCCAGCCAGGGCCTCAAACCAGAGTCAAAATAGCACTTTCTTTTTCTGCACCAAGAATTGAACTCATGATCTCACGCTTTCCAGACAAGCTCTGTGCTGCTGAGCTATACCTGTGCCCCCCAAACAGCACTTATAACTCCTATATTATTAGTTCTATCACAGAGGATGCCTCTTTTGCAGGCCCTTAAGTGTCAGCAAGGCTGCCTTTGGATGTATGTGCCCTGTCACATGTGCACATGCGTACACACACACACACACACACACACACACACACACACCATTCTGTACCCGAAAGTGCTGCATTTCCAGCCTTCTCCTGCCTGTCAGGAAGCCCTCTTGGCAAGGTTTCTGTGCAGAGGCTTCGAGCTGGGTCTCTCCTGTGTCTCTTCACATGTGACCCTGAACCACACAGGACATGAGCAGCAGCAAAGGAGAGGAGGGCACGGAGGAGTGCTGGGGAGGACCTATGCCCCTGGAGGATGGGAAAGCAGCCCCAGCGCCCAGGCGCAAGGAGAGGCAGGGAGAGGCAGGGCCAGACAGCAGACTGCTCACGGGCAGTAGAAGAGTTCTCCAAGAGACAAGAAATAGAGGAAAGGCAAGAGTTCATAGTTAGATCGCTGAAGAACCATCAAGGAAGACTGTAAGTTTCCAGGACAGGAATCCGGGGGAGAGACTGGCGTTTTCTAAAGCAATGAAGGTGGGAGCGGGTCTGAGTAGGTAAATGTAGATGTCTTAGAAATGTATTTTCCAGGACGTTCTGTTCCTCTCGAATCTTTAGGGACACCTGTACTGTAACTAAAACACTCCATCCAAGTTGAGAGTTGTCAAGGCTCCTCCCTTACGCTTCAGGCTCTTTAGATTTAGATAAGGGACTCTGCACATTCCAACCTTTTGAGGAAATATATATTAGCTCAAGAAGAAAAGGATGATGATGTGTGTGTTTGTGTTTGAAATCAGGCCTCACTATGCTGTTCAGGCTGGCTTTGGATTGGAATTTCTTTTTTTTTTTT
>NW_004524738.1:1974647-1975674 GCF_000260255.1 Octodon degus
TCCTCCTCATGCTGGGATTACAGGCATGTACTACCACACCAGGTCTGAGGCCAGCACCGTATGACTAGGCATGCGCTTAGACCACTGAGCTATCTCTGCCCCCCCACACCTCCCAGGCTGTTCTTGAACTCTCAGAGATCCTCCTGCCTCAGCTTCCCTCCTGCTGGTGGAATTATGGGAATGCAGTGGGACACCCAGCTGGTTTCTGTTTTACTGCAGTGTTTTATGACAGTCCAGCAGGTGCTGGGCAGAAGAGCTTTATCAAAAAAGTTAGGGTGCTGAGAATTTTACTCTTGTAACCACTGAGAGGATAAAGGCGGCAGAGGGCAGGGCTGTGCAGGTGAACACTTCAAGAGGAGCAAAGCAGGGCCCTGGCTGGGGCACACGTTAAGGGTCACCCTAAAATTCAGTTATCGAGATCAGTGCTAATTAGTGTACTATTTGAAGACTACATTAAAATGTGTATATTGGCCTAACGCTGCTCCAGTGTGACCCACGCCTCGCAGCTGCGGCTTCCAGCTCGGAGCCCTTGAGTCAGGCCCGCGTAAGCCAAGGCAGGAGCTGAAGTGAGCAGCGTGCACAGGGCAGAGGAAACAGCGCGAAGTTGAATCTGAGATGGCCACACAGAGGAGGGCTGGAGGGATGTGTTGGGAATGGTGGTGGCGATGAGGTCGTAAGGCAGGAACCAAACCATGTAGGGTCAGGAAGGAGACCGTTGCTTTGTTTCTGGAGACAGGTAAGTCCCTTAGAGGCCAGCACATTATCTCGGTGCGGAGGACAGCATCCACTTAGGGGTGGACTGGTTCCCAAGTGTCACGTCCAGGCCTCTTTCCCCACAGTCATATCCGGGGTGTGGCGCCCCCCAGGTCACCGCAGGGGTCCACTGTAGGGGCCAGGTCAGCAGGGAGTGCTGAGCACACGCCGGACTCTGGCGGGGGCCAGGGCTGGGCCGGGCGGGGCGGGTCCCGCGGGTGCCCTGACCCGCTCTCGCCGCCCAATCGCCGCGGGCCCGCCGAGCCCCGGGGGG
>NW_004524738.1:1975799-2024251 GCF_000260255.1 Octodon degus
CGCCCGCACCGAGCCGCGCCGCCGCCCTCTCCGCCCGGGCCGCGCCCGCCGCCCGCGCGCCATGGTGTCATGGATCATCTCCAGACTGGTGGTGTAAGTGGCCTTGTCCCCGGTCCCTCGGTTCCCTCTTTCCCCGCCCGGGCCCGGGGCTGCGCACCCCTGCAGCGCCCGGCTCGGGCGCCGGGCTATTAATACCCGGCGGCGGCGCTAAATTTAGCAGGTACAGTAGCCGCGGAGGACGCTGGCGGCAGGGCGAGGGGCGCACGGCTGCTGCCCCGGGGCGTCGCGGGCGCGGGCGGCAGCTGGCAGTGACCCGGCCCGGGCGCGGGGGACCCGCGAGAGTCGGGGCACGCGGGGACCCTGCTGGGGGCTGCGACTCGCTGTGCCCCGGCGCTTTGTTCCCCGAGTGGGACCAATCTGCCAAGGCCCCACATGGGCGCGCCGCAGGGGACCCGCGTCAGGTCCCCTTGGGAGAAACGCCGGGGTCGCCAGTCGCTGCGCCCCGTCACCTACCCTTTGTCAGGTGAAAATGACAGACAAGCTAGGGGCGCTGTCTGGAGGGGTCAGCGCGGAAGCGCGTGGAGGGAGCGGCGAAGGCGGGGCTCCCGGGGGGGGGGGGATGTGGGCAAAATATTCCTTTTTAGGTTTCTTCAGTCCGCACCGGCAAAGGCAGGTGGGGCATAGAAGGACGAGTGTGCGTCTTGGGGCAGACACCTGGGTCCTCCGGGTCCGATTCTTTTTCCGGGGGCTTGAGAGAAGGGCAGGTATCTCTGGGAATGCACGGGAAATTTCCAAGTGACAGACTCTGGGGCGGTGGCGGTGACATCTCCCGGGCTATGCGGGAGAGCAGAGTCATCCGGGCTGAGGCCCACGGGAAGTCCTTGGGGATGGGCTGGGGGACTTTTTCTGTCTTCTTTTTCCCCAGCCTCACCTACCTGGGTCAGGACAGCCTTGCCACCTGCTGGGGGAAGGCCGGCTAACTGGGGCTGGGGCGGCAATGGTGAAGGGCACGTGCCTCGGCTTTCTCTTTGTCTGAGAGAGAGGGGCTGTGGACTCCCGAGGGTGGTGCAACACCCCTCCCCACGTTTTGATACGTTGCTCATCTCCTTCCCTTCTTTATGAATTGCCAAAGAAACAGCATTGTCTCCCAGCCACCTTTCTGGGCTTTCCTGTCTGCCAGAGTCATTCCATAAAGGCCCCCATCCGCAGCTGTTGCTAACTGCTAGGGATTTGCGCTGTGTCTTGAGGTGGCATCTTAAATATTTAGAAGATGCCTGCAGGCCAAGCTGGCAGAAGGAACCCTGGGAGCCCTGGCACGCCCTGCCACACCTTATGCCTCACCAAAGCCTTCATTTTTTCAGGGTGGTATTTTCTCTCTCTAAGACTTCTGTGATCTTTGAATTTGCCAGTGACTTCTGGAAGGCCCTGAGGGTGGGGCAGGAGAGCTCAGTTGTCCTGCCTGGTGGGCTTTCTCTATAGGTCCTGCTAGGCTGGGAGCAAGGCCTTCTGGTCCAGGCTCACGTGACCATCTTCAGTTCATTTAGCACCTCTTGCTAGAGGAGGAGTTGAGAGGTGCTAGAGGGGAGGCACATATTTGAGAGGGGTCTCAGCCACTTGCTGATACTTTGTAAAACAACCACACTGTAGAATGGAGACTTCAGAGAACCTAAATGCACACAAGAGGCTGGGTGTGGTGGTACAAACCTGTAATCCTAGCACTCAGGAAGGCAGAGGCCGGAGGATTGCCATATTTTCAAGACCAGCCTGAACTGTATAGTGGGACCGTGTCTCAAAAAAAAAAAAAAAAAAAAGAATTACTGCTCTGGTCATCCCAGCACCCTCTGGCGCAAGGGAGTATTGGTTGGATTTGGGGCTGTTGGCTCCACTGTTTATTCTGGGTCAAGGATATCTCCCTCTATGCCTTCAGTCTCTAATTTGCTATAGAAACCCAACACAGTTATGAATTATTAACATAACTCTTAACAAGCAGTGCCTATTTCAGATAGCAATACCAGTTCATTATAGGATTCTTAGAGAATATAATACAGATATTCCTCATTTCATGGCTTATCTGTTAAACAAGGACTTAGGACCCGAATTTGGCTTTATGATGCAAGAACACCAGCAGCGGTGTGGTCTTATGGTGGCTTCTTTGATAGTACAAGACTATTATTTTTGCTGATTGTATAGTACAGTACTGTAGTTTAATGGTCTGTTACACATCATAGTACTGCATACAAGAATTGTACAAACAAAGCAAAGTCATCAAGTTGGCATTTTCCTTGGACCCTTTTTTTGTTGTGAATATTAGAACATACATACTATATGTGGTCCTTTTAGCCACCGATTCACTTAACAACTAGTCCCAGGAACACGACCCTAATTAAGTGAGGAATATCTGTAGTTGGAAATCATCCACATTATACCTAATGATAATTTTGAGGAACATATTTTTCCAGAAGTTTTGTCTTAGGCATATATGAGTATTTATATATACACATATATGAATATTTACAATTCAGGGAAATTATCAGTGTAAAATTTAACCTAGTACCTGGTATGTTTCAGGCCAGAGGAATATTTTGTGGCGGGGGAGGAGTGTTGTGTTTGGAGTCAGAAAACCCTTGGTTCAAATCTTAGCTCTGCCTCTTGTTAAGGATCTCAGTTCGCAACTGGGATCACAAAGAAGCTTAGTTCACAGGCTAATTAACCTCGTGTGGTTTTTGCGAAGATTTCAGTGACACAGAATGTGTGAAATACCAAGCACTATGGAGGTCCCTAAATCAGGGATACTTTCTTTCTGTGCTCCTATGGCACACTGCAGGAGCATGGCAGAGCTGTGGAAAGAGATAATCCCATCCTATAGTTTTCCAAGTGGGTTCCCCAAGGGCCACTAGCCTGAATGTGTGACTCGTAGACTCCCGACCTTGAGTCTGTAGTTGGAAATCATCCTTGAGTCCCGACCATGAATGGCTTGTAGTATGTTTTCTATATAGAGGTTCTAGATAAAATATGATTTGAAAAATATGGGTTTCATTCAATCCCTGGTGTGGTCCCTGGAGTGGTGTGCCGGCCCTGCCCTTGGGGCACATTGAGACAGCAGTTGAGACTGGGTGTGGTGGTGCGTGCCTGTAATCCCAGCGCTTGGGAGGCTGACTAAAAACAGGAGGATCACTACAAGTCTGATCTGTGTAGTGAGACCCTGTAGGCCCTGTACTAAACACATACAAAAAAAAATATGGGTTTTACTGTTAATAAAAAACATCAATCTAGTCATAGCCTCTCATATGCAGAACTGCAGAGAGGATGTCCCTTGTCCAAGGACACAGATGAGCTGGTGATGAAGAATCTCCGGACTTTCCATCAGTGCCCTTTTTCCCTTGAGCATCCCTGACAGGTATACTACATAGATGGCTCTCAAGTTCCCAGACCTGCTGGTATGAGAGCATCCTCTACTTTTGTCCCTGTGTCCTGTTTCCTGTAAGCAATCCTTTCAAGGTCTTGTAAGCCTCTGATGCATCAAAGAACTCTTAAGGAAGACCTATCGCTGTGTTGTGAGGATGGATAGGGTGTGTCTTCCTGCCTTTGTGGCCCTAGTCATCCAACCAGATGCACTGGGACAAGCTGATGGCACCAGGAACAGCCAGCCACTGCTTGTGAGTGCTTGAGTTTTGAGGGTAGCAGTGCAACCTGATCCCCTTCCCAGCCCCTTGCTCCCTCCCAAGACTCTCCTCTTTTTTTAAAAAAGTACCTTGTGCCTAAGTCTACTCGTTAAAGGTTGGTTATGGAGGAGGTCAGGAATCCTGGGGACATGCAGAGAAACTGGCCAGTGCTGCACCCTGGGGACAGGGTCCCTGGGCACTAGGACAGGCTTGTGCCCACTGGGCAAAGCTCACAGAGTGAGCAGTAGTTTGAGAGCCTCCTCTCTTTTGCCATCTAACCTCTTGACTCTCTTGACTCACCTGTGAAAAATTAAGAGAGCGTACGTAGTAGCAAGGTGGACCTTGTTGGATTGAACCTAGTCAATATCAGCATGGGGTAGAAGGGCTTATTTAGGAACTGCCTTCTTGCCTCTTTTAGAACATCTCCCCACCCCCTACAAACAAGTCAAAGTCTAAGCATGGATGAATTTCACCCTGGAGAGAATTTGTTCGCGTTCACCCCGAGGGAGGGGGACACAGAGGTTTACCGTGACTTCTTGAGAGAAAAGGCCACTTGAAAGTGTGTATTCCGAGGAGTCGGTGTTACGTCATTGTCTCTGGGCTGAGTTTTGGCGCAGGTCCAGAATGCTGGCTGAATGGGTTCAGAGCATCTCAGCCTTTGTGAGTTGAGAAGACCAAAGCTTAGTTCTCTGGGGGGGGCGGGGGAAGAGGCTTAATTCAATGCAATTTCCTGAATAACTGATGGTTCTAAGGAAAACAAAACAATTTCCACATTGCATATAGTGTGATGATCAAGCCTGCATTTTAGCATAATGGCTGAAGGCCTGGCTGTGTCCCAGGAGTGAGATTTGGAGCGTGTCGTCTCATCAGCCTGGGTCAAGGAGAGGAAAGTAGAGGAGACTGGAAGGAATGTGGATTGTCCTCAAGATCTTCCCTGACTGTTGCAAAACAAATGGAAAAAAAAAAAAAATGGAGACCATAAATCTTTAAACATAAGCTTGCCCTTCTTTGGGGCCTGCTTTTAAACAGTGGAATTCCAGAAAACAACCCAGTTAATAGAGGGTTCAGGTTAGTGGAGGATTTATTTGCTGGCACGGCAGTGGCAGTGTGGTGCACTGTGAGAGCCGGGTGAGTGAGGAGGGAGTCAGATGCACTTGTGAGAGGAGAGACGTTGGGTGGAAGGGAGCATACTCAGTTCTAGTGCCTTAGGGTAACTCACGCCCACCCGCCCATCCTGGGACCCCTCCTCCTGGCTGAGAGACAGACAGAGGCCCTGGCCAGCATCACCGGTGAGCTCTCACAGCCCCAAGGATTGGTGCTCTGCTTCCCCACCTTTCTCCAGCATACCACATTTATTTATAAACAGGAGGAGTAGCCGCAAGGAAGTGAAAAATGCCTGCTTAGATTTCCCCGCTGTTCTGTTTCTTTGTTTACTAATCCTGCCTGCCTGCTGGGAAGAAGCTTTTGTGCGCTTCTCCCTACTGTGTCTCGTTTGAGGTTAGCTGAAGAGTGAGGGTCTCACCTGGTTATTGGTGGGGCAGCCCCTGCTTCCTGCCAGCAAAAAGCCATCTTCTTTGTGCTAGTTGGGGGGTGGAAGAGCTGTGGGAAGTGAGAGGAAGAGGGAAGAAAGGCTCTTATTAGCCACCTAGTGAGGCTGACATTTTGGATAAGAGGGGTGTGTGTGTGTGTGTGTGTGTGTGTGTGTGTGTGTGTGTGTGTGTCTGGGGGAACTCAAGAGGTTTGGGGAAAGGGAGGGAGGCTCTGGGCTTGGGAATCCTGAAGGACTGGAAGATGGGTACTTCTGTATGTGTCATTTGTTCTGGATTTTGCAATCTCATATGTCTTCCCACAGAAGTACACCATTTTCCTTTGGAGATTTTCAGTTACCCTTTTCTGGGAATACAGAGAGAAGGACAATGTCGATGAAGGACCAGGCATTTGGTACACTGTGATGGTGCTACAAGGACTCTCCACTGGTAATTTGGTACAGCTTTTCAAGCACGGTGGAGGCACCCAGAACAGGGATTGCATACGGATTTCACGGGGCTGCTGGGGACACTGTAGGTCCCAGCACGAAGCCCCACTATAATGCAGGGTTGGGCTCAGTGGGGAAGATGGACAGTAGTCTCGGTATTTTGTGGTTCGACTTTTGTGGATTCACTGTTTCTTGGGTTTTCAAAAATATTAATCTAAATTATTTATTGCTAATTTTCCACTGTATTTCAGGATTTTGCCGGACTGTGTACACATGTTGTTAAAATTGTGTAGGTTTATGAGTTTAGAAAATGGTTAAGAACATTAGAAGTGTTTTTTAAAAGTGTGGGAAAGGTTTACAAGAGTGTGGGAAGGGCTTATAAAGCATATATATATATATATATATATATATATATATATATATTAAAATATAGCGTTGCTGTTTTGCTCATTTTCACTTCTTGCCGGGGACCTTAACCTCCACAGTGAGTGAGGGGCCGCCGCAGTGGGGCCTGCCTGTGAGTTTCGTGTTCACTCTCCCAAGCCAGCCTGTCCTCAGTCAGCAAAGGTCTGCCCCACTGTGACACTAAGTGGGTTAGTACACGGGGAGCCTTGATTGCCCGAGTTAGCATCTCCTCCCCGCCTGTTGGTCCCACCAGGCCGCTGAGTCACCAGGCAGTGCTACACCCAAGGTGTCTCCTGCTGCCAGCTCAGGGAGCTGTCCAGCCCTGTGGCCGTGTATTCCCACTTCTGTTTCCTTTCAGGATGGTCAGGCAGGGACCCTATTTTCCCTCTCCTTTGTCCCCTACCTGTCACAGCTCAGATCAGTTCTGCAGCAGGCATTCTCTTGGGGACTTTTGCAGTCACACCCATTCTACCTCCTGGAGGGGACTGTCCTGCCTCCCTCCGCTGGACACTTTCCTGCATGGATATTGGTTCACCAGAGCCTTCCCCAGGGTTTCTTGATGAGTTTCTTGAGAGAGAATAGCTGCGCCTATAGGAAAGCTGTAAAAGTGGGGTCCATAGCAGCTCCTGGCCCCTGGGAAAGGCATACTGGCAGAAGTGGAGATGTAGTAAAGCAGAGCAGAGACCAGACAGGCAGAGAGAGGGTGGCATAAGAAGTCATAATCCTAGCCACTCAAGCTCTAGTTCCTGCTGCTCCTCCTTTGATGCTATGAGCTACCCCATATCCTAGAGTGAAGGTGCTGGACTTTTATTAATTAATATTCATTGTAGCGTTCATTTTTTATTTTTAGGATTTCCTGAGACAGGGTCTTGTTATGTAGTTCAAATTGGCCTTAACTCACTATGTACCCCAGGCTGGTCTCGAACTCACAGTGATCCTCCTGCCTTTGCCTTCTGAGAGCAGTGCTGTAGGATTAAGTTGGACCGGATATGCCATGGCAACTCCCACTTCCCAGGGGCTTGGGACAGTGAAGGTGTGTTTCTTACTTGATGTTTTCATTTACTGTGGGTTGGGAAGGGTCTCTGCTCAACATAATTACTCCAAGTCCCACACTGCTACCATGTCCTTTCTCTTAGGGTGGTATCATTGCAATATATGACATTAGGATTGATGTGTGAAGGAGAGAGAAGTGGACAGTTGCATGTGGGCTGTTACTTACCAGAAGTCATAATGTGTCCCTTCTGCTTACATTTGACTGGCTAGACTAGAACTCAAGTGGTAGAGTATCACACTCCTACCTAATACGTGTAACAGCCACAATCTATATGGAATGAATGGTTCCAGATAGCTTTGCAAACCTAGAAATAATTGGGATTATTCTTTGCAACCAAAAGGCTCCGAGCAAATTCTTTTTATCTATTTACATTAGAAACATCTCTCCCTTCCTTTTTATTTCCTTTTCTTTGTTTTGTTTGTAAGTCCAAAAGAGGAGATTTTTGGAAGAGTCTGAGGAGAAGTTAGGGATTGTCAAGAACTGATACGACTGTTAGCCTTAGCTAACATACCAGCAGTGCCCTGTGATTTCCAGTACCTTCGTCCTCCGTGTGTGTCTCCAGCTACATTTCCCCATGGAGCCTCCCTTGGGGCCCTTGACTTAAGAAAGACTTTTGTGGCATTGTTGTTTTGTACCTTCTCTCACTGTAGTACATGTATTTCCCACTCCTTAACGACTGTGTTGCCCATTTAGCTCTGCATGTGTGATGGGTGCCTCTAAGTACACACTGGATTATGTATGAGTTAGGACTCACTTCTGAAAGAACATGGACATCCCTGGAATCCCTGCAGCAGGAATGCAGAATTTTAGGCCCCACCCAAGGCCCATTGAATTGACATTTTGACAAGATCCCCATTATTGAGAAGTTAGGAGACAGGGAACATCATTTCCCCTATGAAATGAAAACAAATTAACTTCCCCAAGGTTCCCATTACTGGCTATGGAGCTAGGGTCTAATTCCAAGTCATCCATTCGAGATAGATTCTAATTCATCATTTCTGATTCTGAGTCTCTAACTCTGACTTCTTAGCCAAGGAGTCCTGAGACTCCTTAATGGCTTAATTTGACTCCACCAACCTAGTGCCTAAGCAGGAACTTTGCATACATGTGCTGCCTAATGGTCAGCAATAAAATTTCGTTTAGTCAGAACTGGGGTTTACACCAGCAAGGGAATGTCTGATGTACAATGTTGGGCTGAACAGGTTGTGCTGCTCAGGGGAGAATGGTTTACCATGTGCCTGGAGCAGAGGCTGATGGGATGTGGTCTGCAGATGCTAGAGTCTTGCAGTGAGTTTCCAAGAATGTGGGAAGGCTTTCTCTCATGAGCATATGACACTAGAACCATAGTCGACATGCTTGCCTCCTGGGGAGACTGTAGGATCCCACGGGGTCTGTGAACACTTCAGGCCAGCCTGCACAATTCATTTAGAAGTGCTCTTAGCTCTCCCTTCAAAATCCCATCCCATTCAGCCATGACTCCCACCTCTAATGCCACCTGACCTAAAATTATTATTTACCTGGGCCATGTCAAAACCCTGTTTTCCCCTGCCTTTATTCCTGTCTTGTTTAAAATGTACTGTGGCTGCTATGAGACCCCTGAAGGTTCGTGTGTGAGAACTTGGAATAGTGGTGTTGGGAGAGAGAAAGTTGGGGCAATTTGGGGAGTCCTTAGGTCAGGGGGAAATGTCGGATCCCTTTCCTCTCTGAGTTCCTTGGCAACATGTTCTCTTTGTCCCACGTGTTCCTACCATTGCCAGAACCTGTGCAATGCTCTTTGGACTTTCAGTTTCCAAACCTGTGAGCTAAATAAACTTTTCTTCATAAAGCTAACTTGCCTCAAGTAATTCCTTATAGTAACAGTACATCAACTAATGCAAAATGTAAGATGACACTTCTTTCCCTCATTCTTTAAAACCTCCCCAAAGACTCCCATCCCATGAAGAATCCCATTTGAACTCCTTACCATTCTCAACAACTTCAACAAAGTGTGGTCATGCTCTGATTCTCCCTTTTCTTCCTCCCTTCTTTCTGGCTTCTCACTATTCCTGGAAGACAACAAGTTTGTCCCACCCAGGAGCCTTTGTGCTTGCTGTTGCCTCAGCTGTAACATATTCTTCTGGATTGTCCCTCCCTTCTTTCCATTGAGATCTCTGCTCATATATCCCCTCTTCCGGAGAGGCTTTTTCTGACCCCTTCTCCAAAAGCCACCCATCCCTTCACTGTCTATCCCCCTACCATTCCCTGAAGCAGTGCTTTAATTTGTTAACTTGTCCATAGTCAGTCAGTCAGTCAGTCAGTCTGTCAGTCTGTCTGTCTGTCTGTCTGTCTGTCTGTCTGTCTCTGCTAGTGTTTGGTTTCCATGACTTTTGACACTTGAGTCATTCACAGCTCTTTTTACAGGACCTAGAACAATTCTAAGTAATGATTTACAAAACTTTGTAGATTCCATGTTCCCTTTGGGGTTAAAAGATAATTTCCCAAGCCTCAGTCATATAGAAACTTGATTTGTTATGGTGATAAGTAACTTAATCTCTTTTTAGGCCACAATTTTCCTGTCCCTACTATGAAAGATTTAATTTTTCTCCTTGGAAATATGAAAAACTAAATAGTTTGAAAACATCCCTTAATAAAACTGAATTTTAAAATTTCTGAGAATCTTAGATTATTCAAGTAATCAAGTTACCAAGAGACAAAACAGAGAGGGAATCATTTTGCAGAAACATAAACTAGACCACGGCAGTTGTATAACAAACAGGAAATTTAGCTTCAGACGCAGCCATTTTATGTCTGGTGGTGGAGCTAACAGCAATTATTCCTTCAATGTACATCATACAGAGTCAGCTTAGAAACCATGAATTCACACTTCAAAACTGTAAAACACATGAGGAAACAACCCTCATAGGCAGAACTAGAAAATAATACAAACAACTCAATTAACCCTCTGATAATAAACAAACATCATGTGAGTTTCATTGGTTGGCTTTCCATTGTATTGACAAAATACTGACATACCAACATAATTAAGTCCGAAGGAAAAGGGGCTTCTCTTGGCTTACAGTTTTGGAGGTTTCAGTGCATGGTCAACCAGTTGCTTTTCAGCTTTTGGTGAGGCAGAGGGGGCCTGCTCACCTCGAGGTGGCCTGGAAGCAGAGAGAGACAGGAACAGACCAAGATTCAACTATCCTCTACAGGGGAACAGGCAGCCCCAGTGATCTGATCTAGTCTCCAACTCTAAAATATTGTACCACCTTCCAACTACAGAGGCTAGAGCCCCAAGTTTTAACATGTCGATGATAGGGTTGTAATTTGTATGTCTCGTGGCTATGTGGCTCTGAACCACTGGCGCTATAAGCATGACTATCCCATCGTGGTACTGCTGATGGATCAGGCCAGTGGAAATGTGTTAAAACATAGGCCTCTGGGTGACATTCAAGATCCAAACAGCAGTGTATGGTTCGGGCTTCCATCCTTGTGTAAGTGTGATTTATTGATTCATCCATTATTTGATTGATTGATTCACTGGTTCTCTACCCATTTATTGACCATTTGCTTTACGTCAGGCACTAGGCTGGCACAGTAAAGATGAATGAATTATGATTCCAACTTGGGGAAGTTTATGAAGCCCTATAGCCACTGAGTGAGAAACTAGAATTTGAACTTGAGGTGCACCCTTCCTAGACCAGTGCTCTTCCCAGTGGGTGGGTGCTTTATGGGTGTTTGTGAATGACTTTTCTGGCTTTGGTTGGGAATTGCAGGGAGGAACCTTTCAGCACAGAAAGTGATGCTTCTGACCTAGGAAGGAATTAAACCGCTGCAGCACCTTCTTACCGGGGAACACCAGCCAGAGGAGAGGATGTGCTAATAGAGCACAGTCTGGACCAAACCAGCACCCTCCCCCACTTGCTGTTAGTCACTCCTATCCCTGTTAGATCAGTTACCACTTTAATCCCTGGAAGTAACGAAACATGTTCGTCACAGTTCTGGAGGCCCTGCTCTGAAATGACTCTGAGGAGGCTAACATCGAGGTGTGGGCAGTGCTCCATCTGGGAAGAGTAGAGGGAGACTCCGTTACTTGCTTCTTCTGGCTCATGGTGGCTGTGAGTGTTCATTGACTTGTGTTTTTTTTTTTGACAGAACCGGGGATTGAACTCAGACCCTTGCACTTGCCAAGGAAGCACTTATTCCACTGAGCCATCTCCCCTGCTGACTTGTGGGAGTATCGCCCCAACTTCTGCTTCTATGGCCACATATTCCCCTCTTCTAAGGACATGTATGAGCCCCACAAATTATCCACATATCTCCCCTCTTAAAATCCTTAATTTGGTCCATCTACAGAGCCCTTCTTGCCAGGGGAGGAAACACTCACAAGTCCCAGGGATTCGCTGGCTGTTTTGGAAGTCACTCCTCGGTCTTTCACACCCACAGTGGTAGGACCTGATGATGCAGGGTGAGCAGGGTTTATGTAAGAATGATCTAAAACTGGGAATTCTAAAGGGAACATTCCTCTGTTGTGTTATCTTATTTTGTCTCCATATCTGGGCTCTCTTTGATTTACAAAAACTATTTTGAAGTCATGATAAATGACCACCAAGAAAAATGGTTAGAGGGCAATGAATAATTATCCAATAAGAAGTCATTTACTCACAGCCTACTTTAAGAACTAGCCCCTTACCATCCTTGTGTGAACAGACCACATGTCCTCATGACTTGAACTCTTGGACGTTGGGGCGGTTTCTGAATTTTTCTTTTCTCTCTTTTCCTCTTGGGAAGCCTGCTGCATTGAACACTCTTGTGCATGTTTCATGGTGCGCTTGTACACAGTGTGTTCAGGATTGAAATGGCCCAGGCCAAAGATAGCCACATCCTCAACTTAACCAAGTAACCTAAGTTAAGCTTCCAGGGACAGATGGCTGTGCTTCTGAGCTCTTGTCCCATGGATCAGTTTCTCCTACCCTGCACTAGCACCACACTGGCTCAATCACTGTACTTTTACAGAAATTTCTCTCTGACCTCCCAAAGGCCTGCATTTGTTCTTCACAAATTGCTTCCCAAAATAGCTTTTCTTCAGCAATGCATATGATTTCAGTTGTATTGTAGTCTTTACCATCCCTTGGTATTGTCACATGTTAGTATTTTTACCAGTCTGGTGGGTACTGAACAGAATCTCATTGTGGCTAATTTGCATTGCTCTGAATACTAATGAGACAGAACATCTTTTCATGTGTTTATTGGCCATTCATGCTCTCTCTTCTGTGAACTGCCTGTTTAAGTCTTGCCAACATTTCTCTCATTCCTACCCTATAGATTCGAGGCAGTCTTTCAATGTTCTGGATGCTACCCTGCCGTTCCTTATGTGTTACAAATGTCTTCTCCCATCTGTGGTTTACTTTCTCATTTTCTTTGTGGTATATTTTGATGAACAGAAACTTTTAGTACTAATGCAGTAGATTTATCATATTTTCAAACTTCAATTTTGTGTCATGTGTGTCCTAGGAAGCCACCCCTCTCTGTAATCATGAAATCATTTGCTTCATTGCTCTTAGCAGTCTGACAGTTTTTCCTACTCATGTTTAATTTCCTAATCTATCTCAAGTTGATTTTTGTATATGATGTGAAGTAGCCATCCAGAATTTCTTTTTTTGTTTTTTTTTTTGTTTTTGTTTTTCTTTTCCTCTGTATGAAAACCCTACCTGTCCCAGCACCATTTGTCAGAAAATTCATCCTTTCTCTGCAGGTCTGCTGTCCAGCATTGCCAGAAATTGAGAAGGCATGGTAGTGCCTTCTCAGAATCGACAAGGCAGGCCTCCTTGTACTGCTGAGCACTTGGTCTGGCCCTGTGCTGCTCCCTTACTGTGGAAAGTACTGAAGCTTGAGGAACAGTCTTGACACATGTATGGCAAGTTCCCCAGAACGCTCTTTGTGTTCTAGTGTTCTCCTGTTCCACATACATGTTTAGAGTCACCTTAGAACTGTGTGTTATCATGCAAATGCACACACTGAAAAATCCATTGGTGGGCCAGAGATATAGCACAGTGACACAAGCACCTGCCTAGCAAGTGCAAGGTCCCGAGATCGATTCCTGATACAAAAAAAAAAAAAAAAAATCCATTGGTATTTTTATCAGAATAACACTGAATCTATGGAACAACAGAACATGAAGATTAAGATAGTGAATGTGCTAACCCATAAACATAGTATCTACTTCTGTTTACTTAGATCTTCTATAAGGACTTTCAATAAAATTTTGTAAGTTTTGCTGTAAACATCATGCACTTCGTTTGTTGGATTGATTCCCAGGTACTTGATATTTGTTGCTGCCAGTGTATTTGGTGTCTTAATACAGTTTTCATCTTCCAACCTTTATTAAAGAATGCAACCTCATTCTTTTGGGATTTCCCATGGTTGTGTCATCTGAGAAGGGTGCAGCGCTATGCCTTGCCAGTCCCTACACCCCCCACTTACTGCCCTACTTAGGATCCCCAGTGTACCAGGCCAAGAGTAGTGGAGGCGCTCTTGCTTTGTTCCTGACTTAAAAAGGAATGCTCCAACATCCCTCTCTATTGTACATGCTGTAAGTTTTGTGGAAATGCACTTTATCACTTTAAAGTGATTGTTGAGATTTTCTTTTTCTTTTTTTTTTTTTTAATGGATTTTGTACTGGGTCTCACTATGCAGCTCAGACTTGTAGTTATCCTCCTGTTTTCAGCCTCCCCAGCACTGGGATTACAGGCATGCACTACCACCAGTTTCCTTGGCCAGCTCAGTGCACCCTGGGGTGGGGCCAGTGTGGCATATGGTGCTGGGGATCGAACCCTGGTCCCTGTGTTTGCCTAAGCAGGCGCTTAGTCCACTGAGCTATCTCATCAGTCCTTGCTAAGAATTTTTATAGGGGCCGGGGAGATGGCTCAGTAGAATAAGCACTTGCCTGGCAAGCGCAAGGGTCTGAGTTTAATCCCTGGTTCTGCCAAAAAAAAAAAAAAAAAAAATCTAAAGAATTTTTATGAAGAATGATATTGTGTCTTATCTCCTGTCTCTAGTGAGATAGTGTTCAGTCTGTAGAGTGGCAAATTGTGTTAATTAATTTTGTTGTTAAATCCACCTTGCCTTCCTGATTAACTGTGGAGTAGTATGTGTAAGATTGGGTTTCTTTCTCGAATGGTTAATAAAACTCACTAGTAAAATCAGCAGGGCCAGTTACTTTTTCTAAGGGAGGATTATCAACTATTGATTCCATTTGTTTAATAGTTATAGATATAGTCTCTCTTTGGGTCAATATTATTTTACCATTTCATTCATGTTTAAAACTTGCCGGCAGCTAGTGATACTGCTTCTGCAGCCCTTTCCTCTTCTCCTCTGCTTCTGGCCTCACCAGATAGGTTAGGTGTTTTTACTCTGCCTTTCACATCTCTGCATTTATTCCTTCTTCTGCCAGTAGCCTCATTCGGAATAACTCTCTGCACTTCTGACTCCTCAGCCATATCTAATCATCTGCTGAACATATCTGTTGGTTTTAAAATTTTAATTATTATATTTCAGAAATCCTGTTTAGTCCTCTGCCAAAACAGCTTGGCTGCATGATAGGATGTCTGTTCCCTCTGTATATTTTAAATCCTCTTTTATTCCTTTTAATATATTCAGCATATGTATATTGCATTCTGATTCTATAAGTCTGATTATTTTAGCATATAAAATGTATTTTGAAGGACATTTCAGCCATGTCTTCTTTCCCCTGGCTCTCAGTCAAGGTTCCCTGTGTGTTTTGTAACTCTTTTTTTTCACTCAAAACTTGTATTCCTTAGGGACATTATTGGAGGCTTGCTGGTTAGCTGAGTTGTTTAAGTGCCTGCTGGGGCAAACCGAGTCAGGAGCAGGGGACTATGGTTCCATCCCCAGCTCCCATGCCTTATCAAACCTGCCCTTAAGGCAGCCTGAGCCAGCAAAAAAAAAAAAAAAAAAAAAAAAAAAAAAAAAAAAAAAAAAAAAAAAAAAAAAAAAAAAAAAAAAAAAAAAAAAAAAAAATCCCTCCTCCTTAGGATATTTATCTACAGGAGTTCTTTGAGGCCTGGTTTATAGATGAATTCTTCTGAAGACTTGCCTAGTGCAGTATAAAATCACTAGAAAGCAAATTCCTGAGCGCTCTACCCTCTTTCACCCCTAGTAGGGAATCACACTGAACTATGAGACATGGTCTTGCTAAGCTACCGAGACTGGGCCTGAATTGGCAATCCTCCTGCCTCAGCCTCTAGAGGGCTGGAATTACAGGCTGTGCTATCACACCAGGTGATAGACTTCTTCAGCCACTCAGATAATGTAAACTTGGATTGTCAACATGTGTGTGTGGACTGGTTGCAGATTCTCAGAAAATACTGTTCACTCTGTACTTGCTGCTACTACATTTTTGTTTCTGACCTCGTCGGGTGAGGTAGCAAGCTTCTCTGTACTTTACCCTCTTACAGGTTGGGTAGTTCTTTTGAGCCCTTAGGTCAGCAGTAGTAGTTCCTTAGGGCTGTTCTGACAAAGTAAGATCAAGTGCGGCTTAAGATGATAGAAGTTCCTGCTGTCACAGTTCTGGCACCTCCAAGTCCAAGCTCGGAGGGGAGGCAGAGCATGCGCAGTCTGGAGGGTCTAGTGGAGCATCTGCTCCCTCCCTTCTCTTCGCTTCTGGTGGTTGTCAGTCTTCCTTGCCCTTCCTTGGCCCACAGATGCATCACTTTCGCCTCCTTATCTGCACGTATCTGTGTCCTGTGTCCTATTCTAAAGACACCCGGCATATGGGACTGTCGCTCATTCTGACGACTGCATCTTAACTTGATTACATCTACAAAGAGCCTGTTTCCATGGAAGGTCCCATTCACAGGTCCTGGGGTTAGGACGTCTATGTATCTTCTTGAGGGATGTTTCATGCAGCACAAGGGCCAAACTTCTCAGGACACCCCAAGCCAGTATTACTCAAAGTGCGATGTGGGAACCAGCAATGTTACATGGGAGTTTCTTAGAAATGTAAGTTCTCAGGCCCCCAAGAGCTCCTGAATGAGAGCCCTTGAGAGTGGAGTGAGAATCTGTACATGAAAGACCTCTCCAGACTTCTGCTGCAGGCTGTGGTTTAAGAAGCTTTGTGTCGGGGCTGGGGAAATGGCTCAATGGAATAAGCGCTTCCCTGGCAAGCACAAGGGCCTGAGTTCAATCCCCGGTTCTACAAAAAAAAAAAAAAAAAAAAGCTTTGTGTCCTGCTCCTGATACCTGTAGTGAGTTGAAGTTCCATGCTTCAGTCCAGCCAGTGCTCTGCCTTCGCCTTTCGGGGGGCTCTGCTTGGGCTCAATATTGGCTTCCATGCACCCTCACATTGACATCGCATATCAGTCTGTTACAAAAATCTTCATATTGATTACACTCTCAAATCTGAAAATCTTTGAGATTCATAGACAAGTTGAAAGAATAGTCTAATGAGTACCTGTATTCTTCTGAGCGTGCCAGCCTCCCTCTCTTTCTGGATAAATATGTGATTGCTCTTTGCCAAACCATCTGGAAGTAGGCTGTAGACACTGCACTACTGCATGCTGAATATTTCAGAATGTCACTCAAGGACAAGATTATTCTCCTGGACCAGTGGTTCTGAAATGTGTTAGTTTTGGATCCCTTTTCAATCTTAATTAAAAAAAAAATCAGGGCTGGCCTGATAGCTGAGCGGACAAGCACCTGCTTCGGCAGAGCACAGGGGCCAGGGGTTCAGTCCCTGGCGTGCTGTGCTGGCCCCACCTACAGAGCGCGCTGAGATAGCGATTAGACTGAGAGTGGTGGTGCGCGCCTGTAATCCCAGGTCTTGGGAGGCTGGAAACAGGAGAACCACTACAAGTTCGATCTATATAGTGAGACCCTGTAGTCCTTGTAGATCCTGTCCTAAGTACAGAAAAAAAATCAAAGGCCTCAATCATCCTTTCTTTATTTGGCTTTTATCTTTCAGGATATTAAAAATATTAAAAGTAACAGAATTTCAATATATGTACTTATTAACTAAAAAGAACAATAAAAATCTATTATGTGTTAGATAATACATTTCTATGAGAAGTAATCTATTTCCAAGAACAACAAAAAAGGAACAAGAAGAAGGCATCATATATTTTTAAGTTTTTTTTGTTTTTGTTTTTGTTTTTTTGGTGGAACAGGAGATTGAACTCAGGCCCTTGCACTTGCCAGGGAAGCATTTATTCTACTGAGCCATCTCCCTGGCCCCTTAAGTTTTTTTTTTAACTTTCAGTCTATTGGTACATTTTATTTAATTAATTAATTTATTTATTTTTGCGGAACTAGGGATTGAACTCAGGCCTCTCGCTTGCCAGGGAAGCGCTTATTCCACTGAGCCATCTCCCTGGCCCTGGTACATTTTAGATATACGTAATAATGACATTCATCACAGTACCTTTGTACCTGTACATGGTGTGTCTTGCTGCTGCTTTTCCCCCCATCCTCCTCCCCTCCCTTCAACTCTTCTTCCCCTCATTCACAAAAGCTTTGTTTTTTTTTTCTCTTTCTCTTTTTTCTCTTTCTCTCTCTTCTTTCCCTTCTTGCTTCCTTCCTTTCTCTTTAATGTATTTGGTTGTTACAGGGTCTCACTACACACCTCGAACTCATAGTGATCCTCTTGTTTTCAGCCTCCCCAGCACTGGGATTACAGGTGTGCGCCACTACACCTGGACTCTGTGGCTGGTTCAGCCTGTTCTGGGAGCAGGGCTTGCACACCATGTGGTGCCAAGGGTGGAACCGCAGTCCCTGAACTTGCCTAAGCTGGTACTTTAGTCCTCTGATCTATCTCGCAAGCCCGTTTCCCTTTTTTTTTTTTTTTTTTTTTTTTGGTGGAACCAGGGATTGAACTCAGGCCCTTGCGATTGCCAGGGAAGCACTTATTCCACTGAGCCATCTCCCTGGCCCCCTTGTCTCCATTTTTGCCTTCTATCAGAAGACTCTTTCATGGCAAGGTTATGTGTAACGTCTGTGAAGGCTGAAACAGGAGGATCACAAGTTCAAGCCCAGCCTGGGCAACCTAGTGATTTATTAAGACCCTGTCTAAAAACATAAAACTAAAAAGGATTGGGAATATGGGTCCGTGTGAAGGCCCCAGGTTCAATCCCCAGTTCTCTACCCCTCCAAAAAAGGTTCATTATAATGTGACATCAGACAACTTATTAATAAATGTTGATCTTCATTGTAATTTGGATGACTCTTATGCATTTGGTAATGCTTTTGTAATATTGTGCATTGATCATTTGGAAACTTGGTTCTCTGAGTTAAATGAAGACCTTGTAAGTTCTGATATGTTTTGTTTTACAATATCAAAAATGAGGTTTGTGCTTGGGAGCTAGCTCAGTGGCATAAGAACCTGCCTAGAAAGTGCAAGGTCCAGAGTTCGATCCCCAGTACTGCAAAAAAAAGGAGTTTGTTCATTTCCTGTTTCAGTTTCCTCACAAAAGTCTGAAACGTTGGAACACTGTCATGTTCCTGATAGTGGATGTAAATGTTTTGAGATTCCAATCTTTGGCCCTCAAAATAGCTAAGCAGACTAAGCATCTGCTTAGGCAAGCTCAGTGACCTGGGTTCCTGGCACCACATGCTGTGCTGGCCCTGCCCCTGGGTTTGCAGAGCTGGCCACCGAGACTGAGTGTGGTGGCTCACACATGTAAGCCCAGTGCTGGGGAGGCTGAAAAAGGAAGATCCCTACAATCTGAATTGTGTAGTGAGGCCCTGTACCAAATACATAAGAGTAAATAAATACATAAAAAGTAAAATTCTAATCTTTACTTGAAATCTCAAATTTTATCATTAGCCACAAACAATATCTGGAGATAATAGGTTAATTTGTTCATTTCCTAGAAAATGCTTGCTTGATTCCTGAGTCCTTTGTCAGTTCTTTGGCAACAGCAGTGTTCCGTGGAAGAAGGGCTCACACAACACACGGCTCAGCGACACTCGTGCGTGTCCTCATGGTGGTTATCTTACTCTGGTATGCAGCAGAAGGACTGTCTGTGTATTTCTCAGATCATTGCGGAATATGAAGAACACCTGTACTTAAATGTCAAGATTAATTAAAGTGATGGATTTTACTGCAGCATGCATGATATTTTTAAATGGAAAAGGGACCTTTTTATTTCTGAGTCACAGTGACCAATCAGTAACTACTGGTAGAGTTTGGAGCCCTGTTTTATGCAAAGTAGGAAGAGCAGTTGCATCCTTCTCTGTTTTGTACCACTGATGCAAATTCAATAGAGTTAAAAGCAGATGTCTTAAGGGTTGGCCAGATAGCTTAGCAAACTAAAGCGCCTGCTTAGGCAGGCGCAGGAACTGGGGTTTGATCCCCTCTATGCCATGCCGGCCCCACCCGTGGGGTGCATTGAGACAGTGACTGATACTGGGCGTGGTGGTGCACACAAGTAATCCCAGTGCTTGGGAGGCTGAAAACAGGAGGATTACTACGAGTCCAATCTGTGCAGTGAGATTCTATAAAGCCTGTACTAAATACATTAAATGCATAAAGAAAAAAAAAGCAGATACCTTAATATTGTTGAAGTTGCCCTGATTTCATGGATCCTTTGAAAGGGCCCTAGGGTCCCCCTGGGAGTCGGGATCATATTTTAAGAAGCATTCACTGTCCATTCCAAAAGCATTTCTACACCTGAGAAAACCAGCTCTAACTCCACAACTTCATCCAGTATATCGTCTGGGCATAAACCATAGCTGTATGAAAGGTACTTATTACTGTTTTTTCCTTGTTTCTATTTGGGTTCAGCTCACACATTGCCTTTGGTTGTTATTTCTTCTGACCAACCCAGAACAGTGCCTCTGATTCCATGGAGAGTCTAGGCTGGCTGTGATGCAGAAGGTCCGGATTTGTCAGACCTGTCCTTGTGCCTAGACTCAGGTATAACTGTGGCTAGAACACTGTGTATATGATGAGCCTGGCCGGAAGACACTCTCTGCATGTCAGGCCACCTTGTGATTGGTGATGAACACTTGCTGAAAGATTTTTTAAAAAATATTCCATAATTAGTTGTTTTCAGTGGGAGATTTAGTCAGGGCATCTTCTCTGATTCTGTTGGAAACCATGGGCTCCTTCTGAGTCTCAATTATGAGATTACAATATATCATAATTCCTTTGCACACTTTTTTTTTGTACCAGGGATTGAACTCAGGTCCTTGTGCTTGCCAAGCAGGCCATTGAGCTATATCCTCAGCATAACTTCTTTGTTTCAAAAGTACAACTTGTACTGGGTTACATAGCTTAGGCATCTAGAATGGTACTGGCTTCCAACGAGGCTTGATCTTGCCACCTAGGATTGGCATAAAAACAGCAGGCTTGGGGCTGGTGAGATAGCTCAGTGGGCTAGCACACCTGCTTAGGCAAGCACAGGGACCATGGTTCAATCCCTGGCAACACATGCCTCTCCAGCCCCACCCCAGGATGGGTTAACCCCCCTCCCTCCCCAAAAAAAGCAGGCTCTTCAGTCTCTCCTCTGCAACCCCTGGTACCTGTTTTATGTTAAGTCGTTGCTCAGCTTGCAGATGAGAGAGATGGCTTCCAGCAGCTTCTGTGGGCTTGAATTCCTCATTTGTGCCTCGTAGGTAGCAGGCATCTGGAGTGTAGATCCTGTGGAAGGCAAGTAGCTTCTTTTGCAGAGTCCTTAGTGAGCATCTTGGTTTTCTGATTTTGGTCAGAAGCCTGTCACTGAGCCGTTTCCTTGGGGTGGGGGTGGACGGATGAGATTGCTGTCTGACCTAAACCAGCTAGGACTGAGGCATAAGCCAAGACCAAGGCATAAACATATACAGCTTTTCTGTATAACACACAGGGGTTCTGTGGGATTAGAGAACATTTGAAAGCCAACTGGATGACCACAGAAGGCTTTAGCATCTGTAATATAAAACCCTTTCCTGAGTGCCTGCTGTATGACAGATTTGTGTTACATTGTTGTTTATCATTCAGCAGTGGCACTGTCATCAGGCTTCAGCAAGCCACTGTTGTAGGCCGTGTGGATGACCAAGGGAAGCAGAGGGAGTCACTGCTGTCACCGTGTTTTTCATGCAGAGTTCTGTGGTTTCTTTAATACAGCATTAATATGAGCTGGACATGGAATTTCCCAGATGATAAAACCATAACATTGTCCTTGGTAGCTGTCCCCACACAACCTAGTAAGTTAGTGATGGCCCCAGATGGAGCATCACCACCTAGCACAGCACTGGATGGGGTTCAGGAGTGTCCCAACTCTACCCCTGGTGACACTTAGGGCACAGAGCTGTACTTCTTAGGGCCTCTGGAAGGAAGGAGGGGCGGCACCTGCTGGGGGGTGTTCTCTGATGGCTTGTACCATCCCATGCTTAGAGCTAGGTAGGCCCGCAGAGACCTAGGAGCCTGTGAGGTCTCTGGTCTCTGTAGGGAGGAGTTGTTGAGGGACAGGAGCTGAGGAGGACCCTCAGGAGCTGTTTTCCTGTGCATAGCTGGGAGAAAGAGCAGGCAAGGAGTGCAGGATTGGCTGGTGAGCTGTTACAGGGGATTCTGCACACACAAGCCCAAGAGGAAGAATTTAAATTGCTGTTGGACATGCCCAGGTAGGTCCTTTCCTTTGTAGCAGGTTATCTCTGTCCTTGGGTCTCCTGTCCTAGCCAGCTTGGCCCCAGCCAGCCTGCTTAGCCACCTGGACCTTCCTCATCTCAGGAGAGGATCCAAAGTCTGAGGTCGGCCTGGGCCAGCTGAGCCCCGCTGTGCCCTCTGAGATGTCACAGGCTCAGGACTTCCCCAAGGCAGCTCATCCAGCTTAATGAGGCTCTGAGTGGGGAGGTGGCTTCCCTGCAGGGCATGGGCAAATTCCCCAGCTGACACAGATGCCTAGGCAGCCAAGCTGCTGCCACTGGGCGGGAGTAGATGAGGTCAGGTGTGGTTGGGCTTGCTTGGCACCAAGCAAGGCGCTAAGAGGCTGAGTGAAGTCACTTGGAGTGGGGGCCCTGATCCCAGGAGGAGAATTTGCAGAGGTTTCCTAGGTAGATAGACAGCACCAGTTGCTGAGGGCTAGTCTTTCCTTTATACTAGTGCGCTGCTTGGCAGTTTGCAAACTGCTTTCACCAGCATGATGGGATCCAGGGTCATGAATGGCTACTCCTGGGCTGAAACCAGCCTGTGGGTACTTGTTGGGCTTGCGGTGTGTACTGGTTGACATTGTGTCAACTTGAGAGGCCGGAAGCTCGACTGGGTCAGCTTGTTGATACCACACCCTGGGGCATGTTGGCCCCGCCCTAGGGCCTGCCCTAGAGTGCCTTACTTTTTACTGGTTGCTGGAACAAATACCTGACACTCAAAATGAAGGAAGGAAAGGTTTATTTAGATTACAGTTTATGGAGGTTTCAGTCTGTACTCGGCTGGCTCTCTGGCAGAGTGGCACATGGCAGAGAACAGCAGTTCATGGTAGCAGAAAACAGTGAAGAGCAAAAGGAAGGGCAGCAGCTATGGCATCTATCAAACCTCTTTCTCCTCCTTCCATGTGAACTGCGAAGATCAGAGTTTCTCCTAGAAGGTGGCAGTGGTGGCTGATGCGAAGCTCCAAGCTCCTCTGGTGTGGTGTGGCTGCGTTGATTAAGCTCCTCTGTGGCTGTGAAGGACTGCATTGGTTGTTGGATGGCAGATGATTTGGGTTATGGCTTGGCAGAAAGTTTGTCTGCATTTTGCTCCTGTCCAAAGACTTTGCCTGAGACTGAGATTAAGCACAGTAGACTAGTTAATCTTGCAAAAGAGATCTCAAGGCAGTCGAATGTTGAGGCAGTGGCATGGCTATTGTTGGGGGCTTTTAGTCAGATTTATGTTCAAAGTCAAGAGCAAAGAGCCCAGAAGGATGATTTAAAATGTGAGTTTGACCAGAAAGAAAACTCCAATAAAACTGTGGAATGCAAAGATAGAGCTGAGAGGATCTCCATTGCTGAGAAGGAACAGGAGAGTAGAAAAAATGTCCTGAGGGCATCACAGGAGGTGACAGGTTCTCGCCCTTTGCAGCCTCAGAATTGCAAGGGTGAGGAACTTTGCTTTAAGGAGAAAGCTGCAGAGCACTATTTCCTTGGAGAAGTTCCAATCTTTGCTGCGCCACTTCGCAGCTGTGCCACTTCGGAGGAGCTCCGATCTTCACAGTCAGCATGGAAAGAAGAGAGAGAGGCTTGACAGATGCCACAACCGCTGCTCCTTCCTTTTGTCCACTGCCATGAACTGCTGCCTTCTGCCCTGGAGCCAACCAAGTGTGGATTGAAACCTCCACAAATTGTGAGCTAAACAAACTTTTCCTTCTTTCATTTCGAGTGTTGGGTATTTGTCCCAACAAGTGAAAAGTAACTCAGATGAGGTATTTTAGACATGAATGCATTACCAACATTGTAAGATGGACAGATGGGGAATTAGAACCCAAATTTATGGCTTTTCAATCAGAACTGGCACCACAAGGTGATTTCAGCAGGATGGGATCCACCGGGCTATGAGGCGCCCCCTGACCCAGTCAGCCTCCCACTCCCACTGCAGGCTGCTAGTGGCTGCTATGTCTCTTGTACACCTGGTCTCTTCTGTCACTGGCCTGGTCCTTGATTCTGTATTTCCAGAGCAAGCTGGGGAGCCAGGTGTCCGCATACCTGTTTTGCAGTGAAGTAACCAAGTCTCAGGCAGGTTTGAGCATGTTACACAGGGAAATATTCACAGCCTGACTCCATCATAGCTCTGCTACTTAAGAACTCTGTGATCGTGGGTGAGTACCTTGCCCTGGATAAGCCCATGTTTCCCATTCATAAAAGAAAGGGTTGGGGGCCTGGTTGTATATTGCTCAACATAAGAAGCAGATGGAGTGCAGAGAAGCTAAGAGAGAAGAAGGATAGGTAGAAGGGAGGATGGCCGAACAGCACAGCTGAGGGGTAGAGGAGCCTTCAGAAGGACCTCTGGTAGCTTGGTTTAATCCATTTACTTTTCCCTCTTCTTTTTCTTTTTACAATATACTGGGGTGAACACAGGCCCTTCATACTGAGCTACAGCCCCAGCTCTTTTTATTTTGAACTCGGGTCTCACTAAATTCACTAAGCTAGCTTTGAACTTGCAATCTTCCTGGCACCTCTTCCCAAGGAATTGGGATTACCAGCATGTGCCATCATACCTAGCTCCGATTGCTTTTGTCATGTGTGATATAAGCTCTCTCTGTATCCCTGGACATTCAATAAAATTGATTGCTAAAAATAAGAAAAACGGGGTGGAAAGTTGCTAAAACTCGCCATTTTTCCCAACTGCACTGACATCTGCCACTCTGAGGAGTCCTCGGCAGTGTGTAGCAGTTGCCAGAGGGACGCAGTATCTGTGTCTCATCCTCCTAACCTAAAGGCATGCAGATCTAGTTTTTCTGAAGAATCAAAGCCAGCTTTAGTCTACAAAATATACACAAAGCTACAAACAAATTCCAACATGAGGTTTCTTTGGGGAAAGGAATCAGGGATTGTAATGACAGGGTCACCTTTTACTAATCTAATCTTATAATGTTTTCATCTTTTAAAAAAATATACAAATATTATTTTAGAAAGAACAAAAATGACCTCAAAATTGCTAGTTTTCTCAAACAGTAGCTGTTTCCTAAGGAACCTGCTAACACAGTACAAAAGCACCGTAAAGGCCTATGCTACCAAGTGTAGGATGGTCATATAAAACTTTTGTTGTCCTGCTGTGTAACAAACATCTGTACTTGTCGTCCTTCCCTTTTGTCATTCTGTGTGCCATCTCTTGCAAACTGGCTAGAATCTGATCTTCTCTGTTTCATTGCTCTTCGTGGTGAAGGATACAAGGCTTTCTTCTCGTCAGCACTGTAAACCTGGTTCTCTTCCGGAAGTCACCCAGCCTCCATTCTGCGTTGTCTGCTACCACTTGTGATGTAGCCTGTGGTTTCAAACCACGCAATCTCTTCACTAGTCAATCCAATTTCACCTCTTATTTATTTTTTTATGTTTTGTTTATTTATTTGGTACAGGGTCTTTTTATAAGCTTGGACTCATAGTGATCCTCCTGTCTCAGCCTCCACAGCGCTGGGATTACAGGCGTGTACCACCATGCCTGGTTTTGGTGGCCAGCACAACATGCTATTCTGGGGTCAGTGCAGCATGCAGCACTGGGGATTGAACCCGGGTCCTTTCACTTGCCAGGCAGGCACTTAGACGACTGAGCTCTCTCCCCAGCCTCCAATTTCACCTCTTTGTGGATTCTCTTTCCAGCTTTTACATCCTTTTCCATAGTGACACTTCTCCTGGAAGTAGAACATGGCCATAACTTAAAGGCTTCTCATCTTGAGCCTTATATAGTAAGTGTGCTTCTGAACCAATTACTAAAGCCATGGTGTCTGAAATCTTTGACTGTTCAGCCCAGGTATTTTTTTGAAACTTCTCTTCCAAAACTTTACAGCTTGTGTTGCTGAGTTTTTTCATTCGCTTATTCTTTTTCTTGGGTTTTGTTTTGTGTTTCTTTCTCTTCTCTTTTTGTCTTTTTTTTTTTTTTTTTACTCTTTTTATCATCATTAGAGATAGAATTACTGTCAGACTCTGAATAATTGTCATTTTCAGAACACTTTCCATGCTTTCTTTTAGATGACTTTGTGTTTCTTTGTTTCCTTTTTGAACCGGTCCTCTTCCTCTTTTCTTCTGAGTTGGATTCAGAGCCACTGCTTCTGATTCTTTACCTCATCTTCACTTGGAATCTGTTCATCAGAATCCAGCTCAGGACGCCTGGAAGCAGGTGAACAGAGTCCCCTGCCCCCAACAATGTCTATCCAGAACCTTGGACTGTGACCTTATTTGGAAATAGGGTCTTTGCACACATCAATCAGGTTAGGGTGAGTTCATACTGGATTGGGGCCAACTCTGTCGCAGTCACTGATGTCCTTGTAAGAAGAATGATATTTGGGCACAGATTGAGACTTGCAAAGGAACACCATGTGACAAATGAGGTAGAGACAGAGCAATGCCTCCAGGGGCTGAGCAGTGCCAAGGATGGCTGGCAACCGTGCAAGACCTAGGGAGAGGCCAGGGAGGAGAGGGAGGCCTGGCTGCTGCTATAGTTTCAGACTCGTAGCCTCTAGGACTGTGAGACAATAAAAGTCTGCTGTTTTAAGCCACAGCTTTGCACTACTTTGTTACTGCAGCTGTAGGAAAGGAACCAGGGTCCTTAAACCTGAGACACTGTGGGCCCCTGAAGGCCTCCCTTTTGCAAGAGGAAACAAGGACAGTTTGGCATGATTTGTCCTTACAGAGCCACTGCAGGCTCCTGTGCTTGCATCTTTCCTTTCTAGTGCTTGCAGGCATTTTAATAATATGATCTAAAATTTTGCAGGTGTGAGGGCTGGCAAGATAGCTCAGTGGATTGAGCACCTGCTTAGGCAAGCGCAGGGACCAGGGTTCATCCCTGGCACCACATGCTGTGCTGGTCCTGCCCCTGGGCACACTGAGTTGGCCACCGAGACTAGGCATGGTGGCGCATGCCTGTAATCCTGGTGATAGGGAAGCTGAAAACAGGAGGTTCACTGTGTGTCTGAGCTGCATAGTGAGACCCTGTACCAAATACATTAAAAAAAAAGTTTCAGGTGTGCTCAGGACACTCCATAATGTAATCCTAGATGACCTTATTTTTCACTGATTCCCTCTGAGTCATTGCTACTCCTTTCTGAGTGCCACCTCCTCTCTTTTCTCCTCGGGTCTATTCTGGCCAACTTTATCTTTCCTGGACCATTTTAGCATAATGTAGGGCTTCATTTTGTTTTGTTTGAGATAGTGTCTTGCTAAGTCACTGAGTTGCCCAGGCTGAACTCAAGCTGGTAACCCTCCTGTCTCAGTCTCCCAGAGAGCTAGGAGTGCAGGCGTGCGCTGCCATGCCCAGCTCTAATATGGACTCTTTGTTCTGCAATCCCAAAACGCACACTGCTAGCAGTAATTATTGATCAGCATCCTACACAGCTATCTGGAGACATTTTGCATGCTTTCATATTTAAGTCATTAATTTTTCAAAACATATGACCATTTCTGCCTTCTTTCTTGGATTGTCTCAGTTCCTCAAAGGCAGACAGCCTAGTTTTTGCTTTCTTTTCTCCTCTATTCATTTTGCACATTGTACTGGGGAAAGTGATCTTTCTGGTCTGGGAAAGATTAGAAAGAAAAAAAGACTTAAGAGGGCAAGTTTGTGGATCTCTGCGGTGAACAGCACACTCCTGCACCTAGAGGGGTCCACCTAGAAGGGGACAGTGTGTCCACATATATCGTTGAAGTACCAGTTCCTACTTCTGTTGTAGCAGTTCAGCCTTATTTATCCCTAAAGCGACAGCTGAGTCACAGCACGGTCCAGGTGCCCACTTCTATGATGATTCACTGGGAAATCGTGGCAAATAAGGCAGATATGACCTTTACCTTCAGTGCGTTAGTTTTGTAGGAAATACCGACCAAAAAGTGAATGTTTCTTGACCCGATTTTCTGTGGCTTTTCATTCTGAAGGCAAAGTACAGACAGACCCGCTGATCAGGCTGAGCTCCTGGAGGCCAAGTTTATACCGTCTGACCCACCCCTGCACGTGGGTTTAACTGATTGGTGCAGAGGTGGACACCTGACTCGAGCTCAACCAATCATATTTCCTCTCCCCTGGAACCGTAGACGCGTGATTCCTAGGCAGCCAGTTGCTGCAGCCTGAATTGCTCTCCCCACTCCAGTTCATATTATAGAGCCTCAACTCCAAATGCGCTGGTATTGGGAATGGGAACTTTTGGAGATACAGGCAGTCACAGGGTGGGACCCTTATGATGGCATTAGCGTCTTTATAGGAAGAAGCAGCAGAACTTGCTCTCCACCCCTTTCCATCATGGGAGAACAAAGCAAGAAGGCATCAGTCTGCAAGCCAGAAAGGAGTCCTGCGCAGAGCCTGACTGGACCAGCAACAGGACCTCAGACTTCTAGCTTCCAGACATGCAGAGAAACAAGAGTTTCTGCTGGTTAAGATTCTGAATCTGAAGTACTTTGTCGTAGCAGCTTGAGTCACTGAGTCACAGGCAGGGACTGGCAGGGGCAGGAGGCGGGAGAAACTGTGCTCTGCTCTGTGGACTGAAGAGCAATCTAATTGAAGAGCAACTGGGTTGTGATTTCTTTCTCATCTGGCCTTGAAGTCTCTTGAGAAGAGTGGCTGTGAGCCGAGATGGCCTCTCTAGGAGATCCTTGACCCTGGGCAAGTTAGTTTTGCTGATATCAGTCAGGCGAGACGCCGTGAGGAGGCGAGACCAAATGCACAAAATCGAAGAAACTTATTACTCAGATCCCAAAGAAACAATGGGTGCCTGTGAGGAGTCAGAGGAAGTCAGGAGACTGCAGGGAACTCAGAGGAGTATGGGTAAGATGGCGACACAGAGAGAAACAGCTTGTGGAACTGCGCCTCTGTGAAGGCCTGTGGGGTCAGTCCTTACGCTTTCTTGTGGGGATTATGAACTGGTTGTTGGCTGAAGAGATGGCATGTCAAAGAGGGACTTACGTACCTGACTCTAGAGTTCATTCTTGGGTTTAATCATGATCAGCAGCTCTGCTGGATTTGGGGTCAGTGGAATGAGGAGCAAGCAGGCTGCCACCCAGGAAGAAGTTTTAAACAGGCCAAAGGTGATGGAGCACAACTGGGTTTCAGATACCAATGAGGCCTAAAAATGGATGCCAAAGCAGCACTTGTGTTAAACAAATTTATGAAGATGTGGAAAGTAGGTCAGGTGAGGAGGAGGAATGGCACAGACCTTCAGAGAATGCCTCGGTGACAGTAACACTGCCTGACTTCGCTGGTCCTCCATGTGTATGAGGCCCAGCTGCCCTGGAGTCCACGCACTGCTCCGATGGCCTCTCTTTATCACTTCCACAGCTTGAGTCCGTTTCTGTTACCTGTAACCCTAGAGGTAGGGTGTGAGGGCAATCGGTCCGTGACATTTGTCACCCCACTGATGGCCAGAGGTGATCTGGCTGGTTAGGTGGGTGTCCCTTCCTCCCTCGTTGCTCCATGTGCATCCCTCCTGAAACTACATGCTTGGTTAGCTAGGAGGACCACCCCTGAGCAGGGAGGAGCATTTCCTCTGTCCAAGGTATATGAGTAGCTGTGTTTCCCTGCTAGAGCCTCCAGACAAGCTGTCAGAAGAACCTCTGCCAAGACCCTGGTCATTGTACAGGGTCAGGAAACCGGAGCACAGAGGCCAGGAGAAAGCCTGGGTACACTGGTGACTGCAAGCACTCACTGCGTGGCCAGGTATTCCAACTAGGCTATTGTCACTGTGAACTGAGTAAACAGACCCAGGTGGACTTCGGAACCACAAGGAGAAACGCTGTTACTCCTCCACCACTGGCCCTTGAGAACGTGCTGTGCATTCTTCCATTCTGGAAAGCGCCTTTGCAATGTGCTGTGCATTTGTCCTTTCTCTCTGTAATCCTGTCAGGTGTAGCAGCAAGGCCATTGCCGCTTACATTGTTGCTTTTGGATCCTGCATCTAAGAGTCTTAGCAGTGTCCCTTGGCCACCAGCCAAGGTCTCCCCATGCCTTTGCATCTGTCTTCCTTTTGTTCTTGTAATCAGACCCACGATTATCTCTTCAGAACAGGTGGTCTTCTGGGAGTCCTGTGGTAGGGGTGCCCGACCCCCATGCCCTGCTTGGTTCCTGGAGTTATTTTAAGATACAATTTTAAAATGAGTTCATTGACTGGAAGATATGCATTATCAGTACTGCGCCAACTGCCAATAGCATGATGGACAGGCTTCCTAGTAGTTTTCGACTTGGGAACTTAATTTGTGAAAATATATATTTACAACTGTGTGTAGTAAGAATTTTGTGTTCTACTTTATCCCTTTGTCCCTCTTGTACTAGAGACAGCTTTGTATAGGTTCACATTTCATAGGACTTTATTCATTCTCTGAGTTGAACACAGTTTAACATAAATCCTGTTATGCATGAACAGTCCTGAGTAAGTATAAGAAACATAAGCTTCATGCCTTGACTTTGTTAGACCTTTACGTTGTTTATGATTTTTTTGTGTGTGTGACTATAGCTAATAGTACAGTCTTTACTGTGGTTTTTTTTATTTTATGTTTTTTGGTGGGGGGAGGCTTTTCTCTATGATAGATTCAATAAAGTAGAATTATAGACAAATAGATGTGGCCCTTTTAGGGGGCATTTATACACTTCATCAAATTCTCTTTGGGACAAGGAAGGCTGATTCACCACAGCAGTGAGAAAGCCGTCAGAATTTTAGTGCACCTCTTTCTCTCCTAGCCTCTGACAAGGAGCATGTGCAAGAATAGAGACACATGTGCTGTTAGCATTCTTTGAGGTCTATTAGGAGAACTACTCCCAGCCACCAATTTGTAGATTAGGTAACAAGGAGGAGGGAAATGTGTTTTGTTCTTCCCTTTGATAAGCAGCTGTTCGTCCCCAGTGTGTGGACACGTGTTGCCAGTGTGATACTGTAGATAGTTTTGCGTAAAAATCCTTCAGTTATCATCATATGTAACAGTTTAGGCAAACTGGCAATGTTTCATTATGGTCATACTTTTCAAGCAAAAAAGTGGGAAAATGGGCAACTTGACTGTCTTCACGGAAGTATTTTTGTGCTGTCTGTGTTTGGGGCAGAGAGGCCTTTGTTCTTTAGCCAGGGTAGTGGGAGAAGGACGGTACTTGGGCACCAGGGAGATTTGAGCGGTAACACGTGTGCAGGGTGAACACAGTGAAGACTAAGCTAGCGCACACTGGCCCGTGAGTTGGTAGATGTGGGCCAGATTGCAAGACCTTGGAGAGTCAAGCCCAGGAGTCCAGAAGGTATTTAAGACTTTGTTGAAGTCATTCAAAAGCATTGAGCAGGATGGGACTGCAACATGGTGCGGTAGTTGTTAAATGCTTTAAAAAAAAAATTGCAAAGTGTTTAAAATTAAGTTTAAATTAAGTTGAATATGTACTTATCGTTATGGTTTGTGTCTAGTTGTCCCCCAGAGCCTCACGCAGTCATGGGGCAGACTTCTGGACGCTGTGATTAGTTCATGCTCCAGAGCTGGGATTATGGCTGTAGGTGCTACCCCCACCCTGGGGCAGACAGCCTGGATGCAGTATAAGGAAAGCAGAGCGGTTTGTTCCCTGCCTCTGCTGCGACTGCTGCTGCCACTGCTCCTCCCTTTTGGCTCTTCTGCCACCAAGAACTGTTCCCCTGTGCCACGTGCCACTCTGCCCTGGAGCCCACTGAGTATGGACTGAAACCTCTATTAACTGTGAGCTAAATAAACCTTTCCTTTATTCTGGATGTTGGCTATTTTGTCGAGCAATGAGAGAAGAGTAACTGAGACACTTATCGTCTGCTGTAGCAATGCCTTCCTAAGTATTTACCCAGGAGAAGTGAAAATACGTCCACACCAACCGAGTTACACAGACTTCTTTGCAGCCTTGCTCCTGGCAATCTCAGGTCCTGAGCAGGAGGAGAGCTGAAGAGGGCTGTACTGCCAGCGGTTGGATCTGGCTGAGATGGGCAAGCTGGACCAAAAGAAGGTACCAGGTTAGGGTACCTTCACAGACCGCAGGTGTGAAACAGGCCAGGGGTGTGGAAGGGGTAAGGAAGGAAGAGCTGGCTGAATCGACGGGTTCCTGAGAGGAAAAGTCCACGGCGTGGGGCCTGCTTGATGTAGGTGCCAAGGGAGAGAAAGAAGAGACAGACAGGCGAGTGGTGGCAGATGGTGGTGTCCCCAATGGACAGAGGGGGGCTGTGGGCTCTGCAGGGTGGTTCCAGGGGCTCTGTAATTCCCCAGCTCCCCTCAGACCTGCTGAATCGCATGTGCTAGGGATGGGCCCAACCAGCTGTTTTCACAAGCCCACCTGGTTATTCCCATGCACCCTCGAGTTGGAGAGACACCAAAATAGGAAAATTCTTTTTCAGTGAAGCTGTGTGATCCAAGAGGAAATGTCCAGCAGCGGGCCTTGGAGGTAGGGCACTGGAGTTCAGGGACAGGCATGGCTGGGCTCATGCGGGTTCCCAGGTTTGCCTAGTGAGTACCCAGAGGATGGGGATGGCATCCTGATGAGGAAGTGGGCACAAAAAGCCAAGGCTTGGGGCAGTCTTGAAGCTGTTGAGTGAGACCCTGTTGGTTGAAAGTAACAGAAGCTTTCTTGGGAAGCCCAGACAGAAGAAAGCATTGCTAGGAGGGATGCTAGGCAGTTCCTTAAACCCCTGAGTGACTGGAGCCATGAGGTTAGGTGCAGGTTAGAACCCAGACATCTCTTCTTTGGGGCCGGGGAGATGGCTCAGCAGAATAAGCGCTTCCCTGGCAAGCACAAGGGCCTAAGTTCAATCCCAGGTTCTAAAAAAAAAAAAAAAAAAAAAGGAACCCAGACAGCTCTGAAAATGTATCTGAGCAATATCTCTTCAAGCTCTAACAGAGTACTAGGTTAGGAACCCACGATGAGCTCAGAAAACGACTTGACTTTGCCCCTATGGAGCATCTGTCTTTTCTCTCCCCTTCTGCCCATCAATCTTAGCATGAAGGGTTGGCTCTATGTCTCTGCTCCTTCTTCTCTCTGTAGATATCCATCTCCTGGTGAGCGTTTGGCCAGATGTGGCCACCCTGCGGCTGCTTTATAGTCTAGATTTTGAGTAACTTGCACACATCTCATATCTGAGGTGGGAGTTGGTGGTCCTTCTAAGAGAAGGAACGTGCCTGCACCAGAGAACACTGCTTGCATCTTTGCTAGTGTGAACTGCGGTGAAAATAGTCTTCGTTTGCCTCTCCTATGAGCTTGACAGAGCCCTCCAGCACTGAGCGGCTGCTTCCTGAGAGGAGGTGTCACATGGGTTGGTGTGTGCTCATTACTAGAAATTTTTATTTTTAGGGAGGGGCGTGTTGGCACAGAGAGAACCAAAGGAAACATTGCTGTTTTGTTTTTTGTTTTTTTTATTTCTTTCAGGGGTGGGAGGCTAGAGGACCTTTGAAGTTGGCCCACCACTCTGCAAGTCGGCAATTACAAAGGAAACAACAGTCAGGGCAGCTGAGCCTGAGGGATGTGTTCTTGGCTCAGGGGGAGAGGAGAATATTTCCAGAGTCCACTTGTCTTTCATGCAGTTGGTGCTGTGCTCCATTTGTATGCGCTCATCTTTCCTGGCTGTGCAGTCTAGGGCTTGGTTGCTAATGGTTTTACAGGAACTCTTCCTCTGTTTTACTGGGATATTTACCAGTCCTCAGAGACCACAAGAGCCTATGTGTGAATGGGCCTTCCTGCCTCCCTGAGGAGAACTCAACTCATTGGTTTCCTTTAGTCTTGGTTGTAAGCCATTTCTCTAACCTCTTCTCTGCATCTGAGCCACTCATTCTTTGTCCATCTGTCTGTCCATCCACACATCCATCCGTCCATATCTGTGCGCCAGGCACTGTAGGAGGCAGGATCCTTTCTACCTACCTTCATCAGCATCAGCCTTGCCACCTTCTCTTCCCTTGGGATGGATCCTGCCATAATGTGCTCTGGGGAGCGAGGACGCCCAGTTACTGGCCCTGCTTCTGCCTGCCCCAGCTGCAGAGATCCACCTGTAGCCCAAAGCCACGATGCTCCGTCAGGTTTCTGGGGTTCACTCATGCTGTTCTCGTTTCCTAGGACAACTCGCTACCCTTGTCTTCATCCTCAGTAAAAGCCCTGCTCATCCCTTAAGACCTGCCAGAGCATCTCCTGCCGGGAGAATTGCTGGCCTAGGAGCCCAGCCCTGGCTTCTGGAATGTTCCTTGTGGATGTGCCAATCTGCTCGTGTGTGTGCCGCTGCACTTGAACGCACTGAGGCCCAGGACTGCCCACTCATCTTCATGTCACTCCAGTGATAGGTGAAGGATCAAATGTCACTGTGCTCAATAAGATAAGGAAGAAAAGGAGAGGATAAAAAGAACAGAAAAGGGCTGGGGATATAGCTCACCAGCATAAAGTGCCTGCCTGGCAAGTATGAGTTTCTGAGTACAATCCCCAGTAACAAAAAAAAAAAAAAGAAAAAAGAAAAAAGAAAAATCACTCCTAATTCCATTGCTCAAAGAGGCATTTTGGGCTGGAAGGAGAGCTCAGTAGTCTAAGCCCATGCTTGGCAAGTACAAAGATCTGGGTTCGATCCCCAGCACCGCATGCCATGCTGGCCCCAGAACCCTGGGCATAGTGGTGCACACCTGTAATCCCAGCACTGGGGATGCTGAGACAGGAAGATCGCTACAAGTCTGAGCTGCATAGTGAGACCCTGTACCAAATAAATAAATAAAAAGAAAGATTTTAAAAAATAATAAAAATAATAAAAGAGGCATTTTGGAAGAAGCCTTAGAATATTTTGTACACACACACACACACACACACACACACACACACATCTATGTTAAGGTTACTGTATCTTGCTCTTCCAATTCACATTAATATAGGAATACTTTCTTACAGTGCATAGCAGAGCTAGGAGTTTAGAGATATTATCATGTTGTTCAGCCAATTCCTCCTTTATTACTGACCATTTATATTCTACTCAACTTTGACATAAAACCCCACCATGGAACACATTTGTGTGCTCTGATGATGTCTTCTGCATGTATTCCCAGGGGTACAATGACTGGGTCAGAGGAACTGTTAATGGTTCAGACTTACTGGCAGTTTGCCCTCTTGGAGACTGTGCCTCTCTCTGTTCCCATCCACACTTTGGTGTGTTGTGGAAAGTTTCTTGGTGGTCCTGGGAGCCGAACCTGGGCTGATGCTCAAGCTAGTGTTCCATCAATGAGCTGTTCCCCCAACAAGAACAAATGAACAAAGAACAGCACCAACTGCAGAAACCCGAAGCACCAATGGCCTCTCACTTGGCAACGGTTTCAGGTTAGGAGTCAGGGTGGAGAAAAAGACCTGCTGTGCACAGCCACAGAGTGAGGTGGGCGGCTGTTCTTCAGGTCCGGGCCCCGCTGCTCTTTTCCAGGTAGGATGCTGGCACCAGGGGTGTCCTGGAGAGCCTCCCCAGCTTGGCCAGGACGGGGTGGGGGGAAGCTGCTCGCTGCCTCTGGGCTCAGAGTTCGCGCACACTCCATTAAGCACACATCCTTTAATAAGGGACTCAGCCCCGGAAACCAGGCCGGTTTGATGAAGTCTCCTGGGACTTAGAGGAAAACGTGGTGTGGAGGGGGTATGTGTTGCTGTCACACTCTGGGGAGGCCACGGCTGTACACTGACCTGCATAGGGTCACTTGGCCACTTAAGCCCAGCAGCCAGTGTGATTCTGAGAGATGAGTCATTTGCCTGCCATTTGCCTGGGAGCTGAACTTGTGGCCTCTTGGACCTGTACATAAGTGGAAGATGGCTAATGCTCTTGCTTAATTTTTGCCTGAACTGACATTTATGGAACTGATGCCATTCAGAGGACACTTTGGATAATGAAATATAATGAGCACAAGTTGCATTTTTATTTTCCAGCTGAAAAATAAAACAGTCCCTATATATAGTGAGGATGGGTTTTTTTTTTTTTAAAAAAAAAACAAATTATGTTTTGAAATTGATTTTACATTGTTACTTAGTGAATTAAAAAATGAATGAAGGAGTTTAATGTGAGTGAGATGAGATGGGAAATTACCCACTGACAGCCTCCGTTAGCATTTTCTCATTTCACTTAAAACTTGAAATGGTCATTGCTGTTATTTCTTATTTTTGTAGATAAGGAGATTGAACCTTAGAAGAGTTTCATAACTTGACCAAAGTCATAAAGGCGGCATGTAGTGGAAGTGAAATGAAACTCTCTACCTGTCCCCAGAGTCTCACATGCTGCCCAATATTCCGGGTGCTGTTTTATTGGGGATCTCGCAGCAACTGGACAGGAGCCAGCTGCCATTATCCATGTCTAGGTGAAGGAGGACTGTGTGCCCCTAGAAGAGCTTGTTGTGATTTGTGCTGGTGCACGCTGTACTGGGATCCGCTTGCAGGAGCTTCCCAGAGAATGCGGATGGAAACAGTGGGTTGTGCCCAGCTTCTCTGGTCTTGGATGTCCTGTAGGGAAACAGAGAAAGTAGATCAGTTGGGCGAAAGTGGTGGAATCAGACTGGGCTGGGGAAAGGGAGCTCGCAGGTAACAGGTTCAGTTTAGTAGAATGAAGAACTGCTTTGAGCAATTCAAAGGAAGCCAGCCTTCTGGGTCCCAGTGGGTTCCTACATATGCAGGCGTGCCAGCAGTAGGAACAGCATCCCAAAGTGACCTGAGCTTTTCTGGGTGGACCAGGTGGCCTGCAAGGCCCCTGTTGCCATGTTAGTCTGGCCATAAGTGGCTGCCTCTGCTGAAGGGCATAGAAGAAAGATTGGAGAGGCAGGAAAGCATTTTACTGATACACATTTTTGGAGGAACTTATCCAGTATGCTAGTTTTTGGATTACTGTTATTGATCGATAGTGGGATTGTACATGATTTTGATTCTTGTGTTTTTCTTTTCTGTGTTTAACTTTTTTTTTTTCTACAATAAAAATGAGTGGTTTGTGCCAACAGTAAGCAAGTTAAACACTGGTGTTTAACTCGGTCAGTATTTATTATCGACTTGGGTTAAACATTGGGTTTAATTAGATCAGTATTGGATGGCATTGTCTGTATAAGAGGGAAAAAAAATCTAGTCTCTGCCCTTGCGGAATTTGTAGTCTAGCAGGAAGGGGCTGATCCAGCCGCGTGTGGTTTGGTCTGAGAGGAGGCTGTGCAGTGCCTGCGTGAGGAAGGTGCATGTGCAGGAGGGAGCCCTCCCCAAAGGAGCGCAGGGGAGGTGTCGCAAGAGGAGCCTTGGGTCTGAGCATAAAACAAGGGCTGCTTTGTCTGAGATTGATGTTCTCAATATCTGGAGACCTTTTTGATTGTCACACCAGAGGGCAGAGGACAGGGGACTGGCAGCCGGTGAGTAGAGCCCCTGCATCCTGCGGTGTCACAAAGCACAGTTCCCTGGCTTCAGATGCTGTTCATGCTAAGGCTTCAAGTCCAGGGCTTCAGAAGCTTGCGCCAGGACTGAGGCGGGCAGGAGCAGGGCGAGAGCACCTCCTGCCAGGGAATGGAGGCTGAGCGTGGCAGTAAACACATGCGGACACCAGATTTAGTGGAGGACTCATGAGCTGGGTGGGGCAACTGCGACAAGGTGTCAGGGGCCTTTGATACCAAGACAAGCTGTTGGACATTTTCTTCTGGGCAGTGGAGAGCCATGGAGGTGTTGTGAGCTGGGGAATCGCTCCATCGAGAATGGCGTCAGTTTTTATTACCCCAGCTTTGCTTCACTGCTTGTCGGTCTGCGTGGCCACAGAGACCAAAACTCACTGCTCTTTTCCTGTTTTCCTCCCCAGTCTGTCCATGCTTTGGCTCCCACCCCCCAAAGGGAAGCTCTATCAGTGCTCTGCTTTGCTGACCCAGGTTTCCCATCTGGTGACAAAGGGGCGTAGCAGAAACAATCCCCTTTGGACCACGTTACTTCCTGCCACGATTTCCAGGAATCCAGCATAGCAAGGGTCACTGTCCTTGAGTGCTTCCCTGGCCTTGCCATTGTTTGGATGTTTTCTGTCATCCTCTCGGTACCTCAGGGTGCAGAGCTGAGTGTGGAGAGGCCAGGCATGCTCTGCGACGTCCATGCAGTAGACAGGGCCATAGCTGGACCCAGGTCAGACAGAAGTGTTGAGGTAACAGTGCCTGGGCTGGGAGAGGGGAGGAGGGCACGCAGACCTCAACATGGTGCTGTGCTCTGTCGGTTACTGAGCTCACCAGCAACGGCAGAGTGCTGAACTCCACCTGTGCTCGAGTTTGAGCTCCCCCATCTGAATTGTGTGGGACAAAAAGTGTTTCAGATTTAGATTTTTTCTTTCAGGTTTTAGAGTGTTGGCGTATACATAAGGAGATGCCTTGGGAGTTGGACCCAAGTCTAAACACAAAACTTACTTATGTTGTATAGACATCTTATGGATGTTGTTTGAGGATAATTTTGTAGGTTCATTTTAGCACCCATGCAATTGGCTTGTCACCTGTCATATGAGATCTTGTGTGGAATTTTCCACTTTGACACCATGTTGGCATTCAGCAAGGTTTGAGTCTTTCAGGATTTCAGACTTTTGGACTTGGGATGCTCTACCTTTAGTAAGCACTGAGTAATGGTTTCTGAGCAAAGAACTGGGAGGTAGTGTGATAGCCTGGGATCATCCAGCCACTTGAGAGCTGAGCCTCGAACCAGGATTTCTGACCCCAGTGGCCCATCCTGTGTCACATTTTTCTTCCATGCGCAGGAACCCAGCGCATTCCTCTTAGGTTCTGGCCAGTAGCCTTTAGCCAGCACTCTGCTCTCCAAACTCCTGCTGTTCCTTCAACTCACTGATCCCCAATTAAATTAACCAGTCAATCCTAAAAAGTAGCTTACCCTTCCTACCTGCTGCCAGTGGTCAAGGACCTTAAATTGCTCTGTACTAAATTTTGGAGACTCCTGGTCATTTTAGTTATACCCCTAGGACATCCTGAGTGATGACTCCACCTCCACAGGCAAGATGCAGTGGGGGTGGGAGGGGGAGTAAGACCCTCCAAGGTGCTGAAGTTTTAGCCAAATTATTCCATTTATAACAAGTTCTTCTTGGGTCAGATGCAGAGAGCGAAGGTGTAGCGTGAACCTATGAGTTGGCGTCTCCGTTTTGGGAGAGACCAGTCTGGACCACAGGTATCCTCTGAGACCATCCCCATGCCACTCCTGCCCTTCCACAGAGCCTTTGGAAAGAGACATTTCCCTGATGGTACAGTCCCAGAACATGTGAATTGAGGATGTGGTGTTCTCATGATCCACAAAAGAGGTCCGCACACACACACCTGCAAGAAATAGCCAAATGGAACCTGCTCCAACCCCAGTGAGAATCTGTCTTACGGCCAATGTTTGGCTTTAGTCTTCCAGCCATGTGACATTCCTGGGTCTTGTTTGACAAGGGCTAGGGCTTGATACAACCTCATCCCAGAGTGGTTGGGTGACCCCGATGGTGGCTTCTGTGTGACGCCCCCTGGTGGTAGGACCCCACAGTGCGTAGCTCTGTTCAGAGCCTTCCCACAAGAAAAACATTTTTTTTTCCTCAGCCTTTCCATTTCCAAGGTCTTTTATGTTATAGTATCCCATATGTCCCCCTCACCCACAGCTGAGGGGGACACCCCATTTTTCAGGGGAGCTAAAACAATGGAGACTTTTGAGCACAGGACACAGGTCTAGTCAGTAGTGAGGCTCACAGTCTCCAAGGACATCGCTTTTTTGTGGTGCTGTTAAAGCTTCAGGGGCTTCCCAGCCAGGCAGGATGGAGGCCACATCCCTGTTCACATGGGTGGCAGCTTATGGCAGGGAAAGACCGGTGATGCGGAGCAGATGGAAAGAGATAGAGAGGGAGGTTGGGGATGCAGTGCTATGTGTAGAAGGCCTTCGGGGAAGGGTGCTGGGTCTGCACGAAGCAGGGGGCACACGCGCCAGTGAGGGATTCCAAGGGGTAGGACCACAACATAGTGGGATGGACACGGCCCTCACGTTCCTGTTTGCCTTCAGCAGAACCCCAGTTGTGGCTGAAGATTTCCCAGCAAAACTGAGGGTTCCTGCCATAGAAAAATGTGTGTGTGGCTAGGTGGGCTGGCACACACCTGTAGTCCCAGCTACTAGGGAGGCGGTCGGTGGCAGGAAGATCATAAGTTCAAGGCCAGCCTAGACAATGCAGCAAGACTATGTCTCAAAAAAGAATATCAAAAGAGCTGTGGCTGTAGCTCAGTGATGACATGCTCCCAGATCCAATTCCCAGTACTGTAGAACGCAAACAAAACAATAATGATGCTGTAGAGCCAAAATGTTTTACTGATTTTTGTCTAATCCAAAAAGTGAAGACACCTGTGATTTTTTTTTACCCAGGCTTTGAAATCTCACATTGTACTTCCAAGGCCTAGGAAGGGCTGCCTAGGATGTGTGACCTTAGTCATTGTGTCCCCATGAAGTGGAGATTAGTATCGTGCGCACTTCATGGAGGTTTTATACGTGTCAGTGCCTGTCACTTGCTTAAAGCTGTGGTGAGCGCTTAGCAGTTAGCAGTGGTTACTCTGTGTGGTCCGCAATTGCTTTTTTCCAAATGGGATGCTTTTCTTCCTGGTGTCCATTCTCTGGAGAACAGGAAATGCCTACTTAGACGGTCCCCATGATTGTGATCATTTCAGGGGTCACAGCTGGAAAGAAGCATGTTGTTTGCATTCTATTATAAAAAATTTTTGCAGCCCTATTCCCAGAGCTGATTCTTTCTGATGTTGTCTTGGAAGTTTTAATTTTTCTCTCCTTTGTAACCTAGTTTTATCTATTCTCTTCAGATCTGCAGGTGTAAATGATGCAGTTGTTCAAAAGCAAATTTTTACTCTGTAGTGGGGGGTGCCAAGAGTATATTTTCTAAACAAAGCAAAATGCTAATTATATGCTAACATCATAACTACTAAGCAGTACTCCACCATGCTTTGTGGCGCATACTCCACAGTCCCAAGGTTTGACCGTCAGAGCATCACAAATAGATTTTTATTTTGCTTCCCTGCAGGGATGGGGACGGGGATGGTGCAGGGGTCCTTGGACTCCTGTGGCAACGTGGAGGTGACATTGGCTCCCTGGTGTCCTCCTGAAGAGTAGGGAGTGGCAGGCCTTCTTCTCCAACATGCTTTGTAGGGCAGATGTGGGCACCGCCCAGAGTGGGCTTCACCCTACTACCCCCAGCCACACAGGGCTCCCCACCAGCCCAGCTAGGCTTAGGCAGCCATCCCTAGATTTGTTTGATGCCTGCCCTGCCCTTGTTTATAATTAAGACATGCTAGAAATTCTCCATGCAAAGTTTGAATTTTGCTTACTGAAGAAGACCTGGCAGGTTTCCAGTTTGCTTTTCATGGGACTTTGGATCTAATCAGGGTGGCGTGCTGGACACGAGCCAGTCTTCCTTTCCTTTCAGACAATCTGCATTCTTCATGAACAGGTGAGACAATCTGAGGTCTGGACATAATTTGCTTTTCTGTAATTCCTCCCCCCCCTTCTGGTTAGGTGACAGCGGTGCTTTTGTGAGCTGCCCTGAGCCTTTCAGCTACAAATGCAGTGGCCTAGAATCATGGTGAGTTCTAATGAGCCACGCCATTGTTTATAACCGAGATACCTCAGATCTGTTGTGGAAAAAATAAATACATAAAAAATCAATTTCCAGAATGTTTCTGTCTTTCTTTTTATGAAGGAGGGTTCCTGAGGTTTGAATGTGGCCCTAGCACATACTTAGCACACGCTGTACCTCTGAGCCACACCTGGCCCCAGCAGGCACCTTTTAATTGGGTACCTTCTGAATAGAATGGGCTATTCAGCGAGTTCTTTTTCTCTATCATTTAAAAATTGTTTAAATTGCCTGTGAATTTGCACTTATCCTAAATGTCAGTTCAGTACTGTATGTTCACAGTGTTGTAGAATCAAGCTCCAGGGTCTTTTCATTTTGTGGAATGGAAATTGAAACTCTATACCTATTAATCAACTTCATACTTTCCCTTTCCCCGAACTCCTAGTGGCCACCATTCCATTTCCTGTTTCTATGAATTTGATTTCCCTAGATAGGCTGTGGACTCACCTGAAGTGATCCTGTCTTAACTGGAATCACTCCAGTGTTTGTCTTTTGTGACTGGCTTGTTTTACGTAGCATAATATCTTGTAGCTCATCCATGTTGTAGCATGTGCCAGAATTCCATTTTTTAAAAAAGCCTAAATAATAGTTATTCACACGTATATTCTAAATTTTGTCTCTCCCGCCATCCACTGATAGATACTTACATTGCTTCCATCTCTTGACTGTTGTGAATAATGATGATGTGAACATAGTTGTGCAAATATCTCTTTGAGACAGAATAATTTTTAAGATTCACCTAAATTCACTGCATTAACCTGGCTGATTTTAACAGGTGAGGAAATCAGTAATACACCCTGCCAGGTGAGGCTCATTTGATAGTATTTTTCCATGTGGTATCATAAGAGGGGTGCAGCAAAGGATGAGCAAAGGAATGGCGGGACCTGGGTTCCTCTCTGCTGCAAGAGATGCTGGGAAATTGAGCCACGAACATTTTAACTTCAAGTACATAAGGTGCAAACATCCCTTCATGACACCAGGACGGTCATCGTTGTGCTGGGAGCTAGACAGATGCCAAATGCCTGTCACGCCAGTAGTCTTGGTTACTTTTCTCATTGCTGAGACAAAAGACCTGATACCCAAAGTCAAAGGAGAGGAGGTTTACATAGCTCAGTTTGTAGAGGTTTCGGTTCATAGTCGGCTGCTCCAAGACAGGGTCCCATGGTAAAGGGGCGTCGTAGAGGAGAAGCTGTTCATCCCAGGCAGAAGGCAGCGGAGTGGTAGGGCGGGAGCAGCAGCAGAAACCTGCTTCTCCCTTTTATCCTTTTCAGGCTACCTGCTTTTTGGGATGGTGCCATCCACACCCAGGGGGTGCCTTCTCATTATTCACACCCAGACCTACACCAAACCAGTCAGTTACTAATCACACACCCCAGATCCCAGCATCACGTACCCTAATCCAGCCACCTCTGAAAAGGCCCACCTTTGACTGCATGACACTGTGGGGGGACCTCGAGACACAAACCACCATACCAGATTATCAGAATCTAGAATTTTCTTATTTATGTACTTATGCATTTATTTATTTGTTATAGGGTCTCACTACACAGCTCAGACTCATAGTGATCTCCTGTCTCAGCCCCTCACCCCCAAGCACTAGGATTATAGGCGTGCACCACCAGGCAGTTTCAGCCAGCAAGGTGCAGCCTGGCACAACATGCAGTACTGGGGATCCAACCTGGGTCCTTGCGCTTGCCAGGCAGGCACTTAGACCACTGAGCTATCTCCCCAGCTCAGGATATATAATTTGCATGTTTCATTATGTCTCACCTTTCTTGTCTGCCTAGAATTGCTTGGCATAATGAAAGATCATGCCCTGACGTGCACTGAGAGGCATGAATATGTAGGTTACAGGTTCCCTGTGCTCACGTGGTCACTGGGAACCTCAGAAGACCCCTGTGCTGTCGTCTGTGCTGGCTGCTCTTCATGAGCCTTCTTCACAGCTCCCTGCCAGGACCAGCCTCTTCCGTGTTTCCCTAGGGCTCCACTCCTTGGGAGCCCTCTCTGACTTCCTTAGTCTCTCCTGCACTGTGTTCAGCGTTCATGAGCTAGGTTTCCAGAGACATGAATTGGTGGTGTGATGGAGGCTCAGAAAAGGTCATTGTTTTTTCTTTTGGTGATGCTGGGGGTTGAACCCTTGCACATGTTAAGCTGGTGCCATAATACAGCTCTGTGTCACCATCACAAACCCTAAGAATTTTACTGAGCACTTGCCTGGGACCCTTTCCAGGGCACATGCGGTGGGGGAGCCCCAAAGATTAAATCTCATTTGCTTCACTGCCAACCTACTTCTGTATGTATTCATTCTTTCTCTCCTCTGCATTAAAAAAAAAAAAATCAGTGCTGGGGAGATAGCTCAGTAGAGTAAGCTCTTGCCTGGCAAGCACAAGGTCCTGAGTTCAATCCCCAGTACCACCAATAAATAAATAAATAAATAAATAAATAAATAATCAAACCATAATCTGAAGGGTTTTTTTTTTTTTTTTTTTTTTTTTTTTGGAGGGAGGCTGGCTCAGGCTGCCTTAAGGGCAGGTTGGCTAAGGCAGGTGGAGGTGGGGATCGAACCATGGTATCCTGCACCTGACTGCATTTCCATGAGCAGCTGCTTAAACAACTGAGCTAACCGGGAGGCCCCCCCCCATCATCTGCATGCAGTGAAATTCAGCCTTTTTTTTTTCTTTTTTTTTACAGTATAGCTCTGTGAGCTTCAGTAAATTCACATAGTCATGTGGCTGCTAACACCGTGTAAATGTAGAACAGGGTCACCACCTTGAAAAAAAATCCACAGCCCTTCCTGGTCTGCTTTCACTTCTCCAAGCCCAAGCCGCTCGCAGGTTGTCCGTTTTCTCTCAGCCTATCGATAGACCTTTTCAGAATGTCGCCCGATGGAGTCTGTACTCTGTGGCCCTCTGGGCCTGGCTTCTTTCACTTAGGCACGTGCTTCCGGATTTCATCCACCTGGTTGTAGGTGTCACCCCTGTGTGCCCAGCAGTGGAGATGCTGAGACCGGAAGGACAGCCCTCTGCCCTCAGGGAGCTCGATTTAATCATCAGCTACTCAGGCTGATCGCCTAGGTCTGTCCTTCCACACTTTGCCCACTCAGCTCTGTCCCCTCACGCGTCTTGTTCTGCTGCCCCCGGCCCCTCACCACGTTGTGACTGCCTGAGGAACAAACCCCTGAGCTTGTCCAGGGTAACAGATTGGGTTGGGAGGGCAAAGAGTGTGAAGCCGGCCCACACCCTTAGCAGCTCAGTGACTTGTGTTGCATTGGGGCCCAAATAGGGTCTGTTAAATGTCTGTTGGATAAATAAATGAATGGGTGAGTCTGTGAATGTACCCTCCTGCAGTCCCAAGGCTCTTCTATAAGGCCTTAGGGGCCCTTTCACCTACTGCTGTGGGGTCAGCGCCGGAGACAGCAGCCCGTGGGTGTCAGGAAAGGCTCTTCCTGTTCTTGTGGCCTTCCCTGGAGTTCTTTGCTGCCCTGCTGAATGGCCTCATGCACACTCTACAGAGCCCAAAGCTTGGGCTGGGTAGATAGCTCAGTAGAATAAGCGCAGCTCAGTAGAATAAGCGCCTGCCTGGCAAGTGCAAAGTCCTAAGTTCAATCCCCAGTACCGCAAAAATAAATAAGTAAATCCAAAGTTGCCCGGATCCACCAACAGGACAACATCTGGGAGGTGTGAGGGGCACCAGCTAGGCACACAAGTCCCTAGAAACTTGTACGGGTGCCCCCTGAGCCACTTCCACAGTTCAGAGATCTGGCACTTGTCCTCTGCCACCTCCTTATGATGCCATAGGAAGGGCGGCTAGCTTTTCTCTCTCCCCAGACATAAATCTTGTATGGGGTTCTGTTGGTCACATTTCCCATTGCTGGGACAAACTGACCCTTCAGGTTAAAGGAAAGCTTGATTTTTGGCTCAAAGTTTCAGAGGTGGTTGGTGCTTGACTGATTCCAAGGCAGAGGCCTTAGCGGAGCAAAGCTGCCCACTTCCTGGGGCGGGGAATCAGAGCACACAGGAACAGTGCCAGAGAGGAAAGGGCTAAGGACCAGATAGAGTCCCCCAGGCCGCACCTCCATGGCTCACTCAGGCACACCCAGAAGTGTGGTATACTAATGCCCTGTGGGTGGCTGTCAAGCCAGGCAAATTGACAGATTAACTGTCACAGGGGAGAAGACAAAGTCACAGCCCTTTTAGCAAGAGACCCCTAACTGGAGGTTAGGCCTCTGGTTCTCAGATTTCAGGAGGGAGCTGATGCTAGAAGCTAGCAGGCCACAGAGCATTCCATATGAATGAGTCTATTCTCTGACTCTGAAACAGACTCAACAGGGCTCAGCATGGTTAAGTATTTTGAATCAACTATTTGCATAATTTTCTTTTTTGCTGGCTGGCTTCCTACCTGGGGACCCAAGGCACACAGTAGGTGCTCAACATTTAATCCTTAAATGCAAAATTTTTTTTTTGGTTAAAAGAAATGACATTAGAAGCTACTATTTCTATTTCTATTTCTACTATTACTGTTTCTAAAATAGGAAGGTAACAATAATTGACATTCATGCCCCAGATCGCTGTTTTGTTGTTGTTTTTTTTTAATGTATTTAGTACAGGGTTTCACTACGTAGATTGGACTCAGTGATTCTCCTATTTTCATCCTCTCAAGCGCTGGGGTTATAGGCATGTACCACCATGCCCAGTCTCAACAGCTGTCTCTGCGTGCCCTGGGGGCGGGGCCGACACGGCATCCCTGAGGTTTTAACTGTTTGTCTACAGGTTCCTTTTTTAAATTTACATAGTAGGTGTTGAGAGTTGTTACCCTTGGTCTCTACACACAGGGAAACTGATGTAGAACAACTGACAACCGCGCCTGCCATCCCACCGTCAGCCCCCTTCCGCCCTACACAATCAAGCTGGGTTTCTTAAGAAATCTCTTAACATTTAGACAAAAAAAAAAAAAAAAAAAAAATATACTTAACATTTAGAAAAAAAAAAAAAAAAAAAAAAAAACCCACACAGAAAAGATTCAAACATTTAAACGTGATTTGAGTAGGTTGGATCATGGAGCTTAGCGGCATGAATTGAAAATGTGCAGAACATTGGTTTCCTGCTCACATCAGACTTTTTTCTGTTTTGTGCTTTTCCAAATTGGATTTGGGAGCATTTCTGTAATGGAACGTAAATTGGTTTCTTTGCAGCGCGCATTGCGCACAGCTCAAGCTAAGCAATAAAAACCCAGGCTGTGCTCAGAGACGCGCCTGCGTAGGAAGGGGTGTGGCCTTGGAGATGGGCGGGGTGGGCGTGGCCTTGGAGAAGAGAGGTCCGCCTCTCATATGGTTGGGTGGGACAAGGGCCTGGCAGATCCCTGTACCGCTCCTAGGCTCGGTACTATCTCATTTGTGGGTGGGGAAGATAACCTCCATTTTCCTAGAGGGCTGCGGGGCTAATCAAATGCACAAATAAAATATTTGTGAGGGGTTAGCCCAGGAAGAGAGGTAGGAATGTGTTAGTTGACCAGATTTGCATTTAAGAGCAGGAATTTGAAACGCAACGGGAAAAGAAAAACTGTAGAGAGAGGCTGGAAGACTCACACGCCAAGGTGAGAAAAAGGGATGCAGCTCGTTTCTGTTGTGTTAAGATCAGCTCAGCTAAAAAAGAAACTTGCTTGAGTGAATAATTATGTTCCTGGAACCACATCATCGTACTGTCACCTGGTGTCGGTGAACGCATAACGCAGGGTGAGGGAGGAATTCTGCTGGGCAAAGAACGTGGCAGCATCCTCTCCGCCTGTTTCCTGTCCTCACTCGTTCATTCAGCAGTGGCCTGCAGGCATGGAGCCGTGCACTGCAGCGTCCGGAGGGCAGAGGATCGCAGCAGTGAATTGACGCAGAACCGGGTCCGAGCCTGGCCTGCTTGCCTACAGAATCGTGAAAGTCTGTTCCATAATCTTGCTAACCAGTTGCCTTGCCTATAGCAGGAGGAAAACACAACAGCTGCCTCCCATGAAGGTAAACAATGATGGCGTTATTAGATAAATGTGTGCAGTTCCTTGTATACGGTGAGCGCTCAGTAAATAGTAGATTACCAATCTGACATAATCTCCAGGGAGCCAAATACCCACTGGGCCACTTCTGCTGTTTTCCTATTTTCTTTCCGTAGCCTATTAGAAGCCATACTGTAAACAGAAGCCCAAGGGCTGTGGCCCACAGCAAGCAATGCCCAGGTGGTTTGCTGTGCCATGGGAACCTGGAGCCCTCTGCCCAGATTGAGCAGCACTGCCTGGCTCCCACTGCTGGGCACCCCTCATCTCAGGGAGGCTGTTCCCTGTGGCAGCATGGTGAAGAGGTACATTCTGAACCCAGTCGCAGAAGCACATCTGTGACCATCCTTTCAGGGCTCAAGTCCTCTTGGGCCTTGCAGATGAACTGTGTGATTTTTGTGAATTTTTGTTTTGTCAAACCAGGGCTCTCTGAATGTACGGTTGTCTCAGAGCTTGGAGTTGGAGAGTGAAGCCCAGCTCAGCTTTATCCCTTTTTGGAGATACATACCCATGTAGCTCACTTGCACAAGTGTGAATTGCTTCAAATGCTTTTGTATTTTCAAAGACAAGGTTTGTTGAGGTTAAATTCACTGCTACTAGCTCCAGTTTTTTAAATGTGTTTTAACAGTGAGTTTTGGCAAATACGTGCAGTTCATGACCACCACAGTCAGAGTACAGGGCAGCACCATCGCTCCCCCAAGCGTCCTCTCACTCCTTGGAAGTTGGCCTTTCTTTCTGCAACAGCCCTAGCAGTCATGGGTGTGGATTCTGCCTCTGTGCAGCTCCCTTTTTCAGAACAGCTCCATTCGATTTACTACCACTGGACACAGTATTCAGTATGACAACGAAAAGGAGAAAGGTTTAGTGTAGCTCATGGTTTGGGAGGATTCAGTCCACTGTCATCTGGTTCCAAGATAGAAGCATCATGGTGAAAGGGTGTGGCAAAGCCAAGCTGCTTAGTTTATATGGCCTGGGAGCAGAACAGCACTAGACAGGATGTCACCATGTATAGTACCCAAGGCCATACCTCTGTGACCCACCCACACACTCAGGAGCATGCTCTGCTAGTTTGCTAAGCATTTTCTTTCCTCTAAGAATTTTTTTTTTTTTTTTTTTTTTTTTTT
>NW_004524738.1:2024999-2098061 GCF_000260255.1 Octodon degus
TGATGGCCCACACCTATAATCACAGCACTTGGGAGCCTGAGGCAGGAGGATCGCTGGGTGTCTGGGGCCAGCCTGAGCTGCATAGCAAGACCCTGTTTCAGAAAAACAAAACAAAAGCATGAAGAAATGGAAGAGACAATGTTCATGCAGAAAACCTGATATTCCTATTTAATCTGAATAGATTTTTTCACAGAATTTGGCAAGTTATCACTGAAAATGATGCAGGATACCGAAGGGCCCAGAATAGCTAAGAGAGTTTAAAAAACATTAGGATTTGCTGTGAACCTGAGATCGTCAACATCTTAGTTACTATTAAGACACTCTAGCGCACATGCAGTTAGTAGGTCAGCAAAATAGAGTTGAAAGTAGTACCTGATCATGTCAGAAAATCACATATAAAGGAGTAATGCTGCACAGCAGCAGGGAAGGTTCGCTAAATGTACCTGAGACAATGGGGTGCACACAGAAAAAAGTAAATGAAGCCCTATAAAGATAGACTCCAAGCGTCGAGGAGATGGCTTAGCGGAATAAGCACTTGCCTGGCAAGAGCAGGGCCCTGAGTTAATCCCCAGTTCTGAAAAAAAAAAAAAAGATAGAATCCAGATGAATTCAGATCTAGTTGAAGAAAAGCAAAAGTTAAAAACTTAATTTTTCATGGTGGTACTGGAAAACGAACTCAGAGCCTTTGCCCTGAGCTATATCCTCAACATGATACATAAAAGTAAAACTAAAAACAAAGTATAAAAAGCCAGCATATTTGTATCTAAAATTTAAAAATTTTGTACAACAAAGAATACCACAGACCAACTTAAAGAAGCGTATGGGGCTGGGGAGATAGCTCAGCAGCATAAGCACCTGCCTGGCAAGGTCCTGAGTTCGATCCCCGGTACCAAAAAAAAGGGGGGTGATCGGAAAATATATTTGCAATACATATGCCCAAGAAAAGATTTAAACTCAGAAACTGCAAGGAATCCCTGAAAGTTGCTGAGAAGAGGGTAACATAATGGAGCCACATAAGCGGTTCAGATGGCCAGTAGGAGTAAAACTTTTTTTTGACATCACTTGTGACTGAGGAAATGTAATTATGGGACACCATTTTCACGCTCTTTGGACTGGCAAAAACTTAAAATCTCCAACTATATAACTTTTGAAAGACTGGAGCAATTGGAACTCTTATACTTGCAGAAAAAGAAAAGTAAATTGGTGCAACTCTACCAAGTAATTTTGTATGACACGGTGGAAAACGCAGTGCATTTTGACCTAGCAGTTCTACACTGTGTGTTCTAAAGAGGGCCGTAAAGGGCCAGGTACGGTGCTGCACACCTGTAATCTCAGCATTTAGGAGGATCGTCTCCAGTTTGAGACTAGACTGCTACATAGTGAGTTCAAGGACAACCTGAATTACATAGCAAGGCCCTGTCTTAAAAAAAATAAATAAATAAATAAAAATAAAAATAAATAAAGAAGGCCTCAGATTGCACAAGGACGCATGTGTAAGAGTATTTATCAAAGTTCTGATTGTAATGAGGGAAAATTGGCCATAATTGAAACATGCATCAACAGAGTAGATAAGTAAACTATGATACATTCATACAGTGAAAGAGAGCAGAGTGATTTCAAATGATCTGGTGGGGCAACTATCATCAGTCATCAAATTTCAACAACATAAGGTTGATGAAAAGAACATTGCAGGGGAATGCATCTAGTGTGGTTCTGTTTGTGCAGTGCTTAAACAGGTAACACATAGTGCTTCTTTCTGTTTATGCCCAACTCATGTAGTTCATAAAACATGATGGAATAATAAATTCCACTCATGGTAGCAGTGACTTCTGGAGAAGAGGAAAAGGATCTAAGGGACTTTAAATAGACTGGCATGTTTAAAATACCTTCCCATATTTAAAGCAATGGCAGGCAAAATGGGGTGGCATGCACCATCTCTCTGGGAATAATCTAGCACTCTGAGAGGCTGAGGCAGGAGGACTGCTGTGAACTCAAGGCTACCTGGGGCTACATGGTGATTTCAAGACCAGACTAAACTATGGAGCAAGACCCTGTCTCAAAAATACCAAATAAATAAGTCAACAAACAAGCCAAAACAAAACAATGGCATATCCAGTAGGATGCCAAAAAGCACACAAGGACCAAAAAAGCATTCTGCAGTTATAGCAGACAGCAAAGATAGTCTTGGAGATTAATTCTCATAAAAAGATGATAAAATTTTTTAAAAGATGATAAAAATTGACTTACAAGCTTTTAGAAAAACATTCCCAAAGCAATAATGCTAAATTATGTATTTTTATTAAGACTAGAAGCACAAAATACAATCAGTATAAACATTAACACTTTGCAGTGTTCAGGTGTGAAACATTATGCCTTCAAAAACTGGAAGAACTTAAGTTGCAACTTCATTTTCTTGGATATGGCAAACTATTTTTTTAAAAAGTTGAAAGGAAGCATACACATACAGAGAAGCCCATAGGACACGTATGTAAACTTTAGTATACATTTGTAATTACAATGCAGCCCTGGGTAGCCACTGCCCGGGTCAAGAAGTTAAGCATCCCAGAAGCCTTCAGGCCCTGTTCCTTCAGCGCAGTTTGTCCTATGAGGATATAAACAACTGTGTAGACCAGGCTTGCTATTTCCACGTACATTTTAAAAGTATTGCTAGCATTGGCTTTTAAAACGTCAACATATTTTGGGTCTGAGAAAGTACTGCTTTCACTCTAAGGTGCCTGAGAAAACTTGGAAAATCCTGGCTTGTTCTGTGGTTTGCTGACGTCTTGGCCACAGTCAGCATCTGTAGGGCCAGAGCTTTAGCTGAGCCCTTGGCCAGTGCTGGCTGCTGTATCCCTCCTTGGCAACACGTGGGCTTAGCTTCTGCAAGTGCTGTCTCTTTTCTGTCTGTCAGAGCTCCAGGCACTTGCTTCAGAGTGGTGTTTTCCTGACACTGGCCTGTCATTTTAGGCTGTCCCCTCCTATCTGAGCTTTTTCTCTGTTTCCTGGGACACTGTGCCTTTTTTAAACTCTTAAGGCCAAATGTCAAGAGATATGTCCCTGACCTGAGGACCAGAAATCCATACTAGGGCCGGGTGTGGAGGCACACTCCTGTGATCCCAGCACTTTGGAGGCTGAGGCAGGAGGATCATTTTGAGTTTGAGTCTAGCCTGGACTACAAAGTGAGCTCAAGACCAGTCTGAATTATATAATATAGTGAGATCCTGTTTCAAAAAGACAAAACAAACAAAAACCATACTAGACCAGCATTTCTGCAGAGTGTCACTGTGGACTTTTGGGGCAAGATAATTCCTTGTTGTCAGGGTGTTTCCTATGCATTGTGGGCAGTTTAGCAGCATCCCTGGCCTCTACCGACTGGATGTGCACAGCAGCCTCTTGGTCATGACAACCAGAGCATCTCCATACACTACCCAGAGTCCCCAGGAAGGTGAGCTGCCCCTGTTGGGATCCACTGCACTGGAGCATGGTATTCATGTGAGCTCTCTGATCCCTTCTGGGTACTGCAGCTGGGAAAAAGGTTGGGTAGTGTTATGGTTGTGTCTAGGCATCCCCCCAAAGCCTCTTGCAGTTACAGGATGGGTTCTGGAGTTTGTGATTACTGTGGGTGTGGATGCTGCACCTGCCCTGGTGCAGGTAATTTGCATTACAGTGTAAGGAGAGGACAGAGGCTGGCTAGATGCCTGTGCTGCTGCCACCCCCTTTGCTCTCTTGTTCTTTGCCACCACCTTGAATGGCTGCTCTCTGCCCTGTGCTGCCCTGCCTTGGAGCCATCTGAGTATGAACTGAAACCTCCTTTGACTATGAGCTAAATAAATCTTTCCTTCCTTCATTTTGGGTGTCAGGTATTTTGTCCCAGCAACAAGAGAACAGTAACTGAGCCAAGTAGTGAGGCTGGATGAAGGCCTCTAACTTGGGTCAGGAAGAATAAAAGACAGAGACAGGAGGCTCAGGGCTGGTGGATAATGGAGCTGGTCAGCAGGGTGGGAGGTGATGTTCAGGAAATGGACTGTAACAGAAAAACCAACATCAATCCCAATGGAAGCCTCTTTGCACTGAGAAGTTAGAAGGCAACTTTTATTATGGGAAACCCAGAGGTTCAAATCACCAGCCCAGAGTTCAGCTTAAATATGGTTTGCAAGCAAGAAGTACAAAGCTGAGAGCAAGTAATTACATGATTTGCTACATGGAATACAGGAATTATGGAGTCCAGGAATTATGTGATACTGTGTCAGGCAGATTTATACAGGAACATTCTAGGAGAGAGGGGGCTTAAGAAGAGTAGGTAGAGTTGAAAGTGTCCTTGACTAAACCAGTCTTCCCCAAACACAAGGGCCTTGCAGCCTTTGAAGCAAGTTGGAATCATTGCATATATTTAAAACAGGAGCTGGACACAGTCAGTTTGGTCCCATGCATTGTTAAGGGGGACATCTGGGCCTAGACAGTCAAGGCTGGCTGTGTGACGGACAACATGAGCATAAAACATGATGGGGGTGGGAGTGCAGAGCTCAGGGACTGCACGACGCCCCGGGAGGCTGAGCCCGGAGACGACATCCTGCCTTCCACCACTGTGACAGTGGCCCTGCCGCATTCACTAACCTTTCTGCCCTCCTAACTATTCTACGACTTCCCTCCTTGGCTCTGGAGAGTTATGAGGGTCTAGCAGGTTTGGAGAGAAGTTGCAGTCTTCTGATCTTTTATTTACTGAACAGACATTTACCGAGCACTGACTTGGGCGAGGGCTGTTCTGGGCACAGGCGCCACTAAGCACCAGCCCTCTGTGGTATCCTAGAGAGACAGCCTCAGGCAGGCAGCCCTGGGAGGACCAAGAAGGCAGGCTGTGTCTGCAGGTGGCCGGGCAGGTCCACAGTCAGCCAGGTTCCCAGCTGTGGCATCCCCTTGGGCAAGTAATGCCCTTACACTGTTATTGTCCCAGGCTGTAAAAGAGGGCAGTAAGAATTCTTATTGAAGATGATGGAAGAGGATTAAGAGGCTTAGTGCAAAGTGTGGCCAGCCTCCTTTTTTTTTTTTTTTTTAACAGTAGTTGGCACTAATGAGCACTCACTAACAATAGTATAATTTAAAGACTTTATTAGTAGTACTCTTTGTATAAAGTAGTACTCTTTGCCCAGACTGAGCTTAGTACTTGTGATCCTTCTTCCTCAGCCTTCCAGAGTACTGGATTCTAGGTATGTGCTGGCCAGTGTTTTTAAATAGGCCCCAGGCTGGAGGGAGTGGGGGTGCTAGGAACCAGTCCCGCAGATTGAGCCCAAGCTTCCCTGTCTGGATGCCCTGAAGCGCTCCAGCTCTGTGACCTCAGAAAGTGTCTTGGCCTGTTAGGGTTCACAGAGGACCAATCAGTTGGCTGCTGGATTCCTCTGCTGCTGCTTACACACTACCTCCAGGCAGTGGAGGCTGCAAAGCAGCCTGAGGATGCGGGTAATAACTAGGGCATCTGTGCCCAAGGAGTGGTGTGTTTATTTCCCTGGAGTTGGTGGCTTTGTTGCTGAGGCTTTGCTGATTCAGCCTGGTGCTGTCTGGCGTCCACCCAGCTGCAGAGACCTCCTCAGTCCCAAGGTCATGAGCGTCCCTGGATGGTGCTTACTTCATGTCTCCATGCTCTGCAACTTTATGCAGTGAACTCGCACTTAGCAAGCACTTCCTAAGAATGAGGCAGACACCAGCCTGGCTTTGTGGAGCTTGTGGGAGGGGCAGACACAGGGCTGAGCATCCAAATGAAAGGTGCAAGGATCTGTGCTTCTGTGAAATGGAGAGGAGCCTGATCCGAAGATGTTCCAAAGATGTTCAGAGTGCGGCAGGCTGGCGTAGCTTAGAGATCTCTCTCACCAGAGTCTGGTGACAACCCAAGAACACCCTTGGGCCATGCATCCTGGCCTGTGTGCTGCCTTTGGCACTGCTGTCCACCCCTCTTTCTTAAATTTTCTCCCTCCCACCCCCATCCTACTTCCCCCTTTCCTTCCAGCCTTTCATTGTCCCCTTTGCTGGCTTATCTCTATCACCTCTGTCTTTCTAGAAAACAGCCTTACTTTCTAAGGCGGTGGATGATAGGGGCAGAAAGCCAGGCTTGGAAAAGGCCAACTTGGCTCTCGCTTTCCCCTTTCATGGTCATGAGTTAGACAGGCAAGTGGCTCTGAGCACTGCAGTCCCATCTGTGTACAGGGTTCCCTCAGCCAAGGCAGTCTGCCTGGGATAAGGCCTGTAAGGTGCTTAGATAGGTTGGTGGAAGCCAGGAGTCTGAACATTCCTTTCTCCTGTGTCAAAACTGACTTGATATGGTTAACTTTGTTTTCTTGGTTAATTTGGAATGTCAACTTGATTGATTTAAGAGACACACAGGAAATTACAAGAGCACACTTCTGGGTATGTTTTGGGGGGTGAGGAGAGCATGATTTGGGGGCTCTGTCTGCTCCCTGGCCCCTTCCTCTCTGCGTGAATAGCCTCCCTTTACTGTGTCTTTCTGCCAGGCAGTTTCTGTCTTAGAACCAGCTTGCCATGGACTTAGACCTCCAAAACCATGAGCCAGTCTAAGTCATTCCTCCCTAAATGGTAACGCTGAGGTATTTTCTTCAGCAGGGCAAGCTGGTGTTCCTGGCCACAGTGTTCATGGCAAAGGTGTCCCCAGTTCTTAGTAAAATTGCATGTGTGAGGAGTCTCTGTTTGACTTCTAACAGCCTTGACTTTGGGCTTCCTTGCTGCGAGCCCAGAGGAGCTCTGTGGGCTTGACTCAGGGGATGCAGGTGCCTGGGAGGCCTGGGCCAGGGTGCTCCTGCATGAACTGGCTTGCAACTGAGCTGACAGCTGGACAACTCAGTGCCCTCATGAGTCAGGCAAAAGGATGATGCCCTCCTGGGCACATTCTATCCATTCGTTTATTTAAAAATATCTCTTGATGGCCTACTATGTGATGGGTGCTGGGAGGACACGTTGAGCAAAGTAGGTCCGTTCTCTGCACTTACAGTCTGTTATAAGCACACCTGATAAAATGTACATTGCACTTTGAGAGAGTAGTGGGGAGGGTTGACCTAGTCTGGGAGGTGAGAGAAGGCTTCTAAAGTAAAGAAGTCATTCTGGAGATGCCACCTGATGGCTGAACAAGTGCAAACTAAACGAATAAAGGGGAGAGGAGATTCCAGGAGAGAACAGGACAGGCAAAGACAAAGTGGAGAGAAAGAGGGCCGGCAGAGCTATGATCCCACCAGTTCTTAGAAGCGTAGCTGAGGGTCCAGCCTAGAGTCAGGGCTGAGGGTCCAACTGGTCACTGACAGTGTGGAGCACTGTGGAGTTTTTTATTTGTTTTGTTTCGTTTGTTGTTTTTTGGTACTGGGTCTTACTCGGTAGCCTGGACTCGTAGTGATACTCCTGTTTCAGTCTCCCCTGTGCTGAGATTACAGGTGTGCACTACCACATCCAATTTCCGTGGCTTCACAGCGTGCCTGGAGTGGGGCCGGCACAGCATGTGGTACCAGGGATTGAATCTGGGTCCTTGCATTTGCCAGGCAGGTGTTTAGACTGCTGAGCTATCTCCCTGACCCTCATTTCTGCATTTTAAGACCAGTGAGAAGCAGGGTAAGGATGTGTTGGTGGGAGGGGGCGTTGACTTATCCAGATTTACAATTTGAAAGGTTGGTTCTGCTCACAGGAGGCTGAGGCTGAGCCTGAGCTGGCAGGCTTTTTGCAGGATCACTAGCAGGAGGGAGGGAGCACTGGCCTTTGATTTCGGTCTCTGCTGCGCAGCAGTGCTGGGCTGCCCGGATCACCTCAGTTTTGGTCTCCGTGATGCCAAAGACTGTTTGAAGGAAGTGGGCGGCGTTGGGAAACGGGGATTGCCAGTCAGCCAGGCATGAGCAGGAAGCATTCAGAGTGCTCATGAAGATGAGTCGGCCCCGCAGCAGCTTTTTCTGTGGCTTGGAGAACTGCTGCTGGCATCAGGGAGACATTTTCCATCAAACAGGATGAACAAAAATCACATTTCTGCTTTTTCCTCTCTCCTCTAGGCTTATATTTGGCACCCTCTACCCTGCATATTACTCTTACAAGGCTGTGAAGTCGAAGGATATTAAGGAATATGTAAGTAGAGCTGTTCCTCTTGGAGGGGATGACTGATGGGGGCGGGCGGAGGTTGCCACCGGCTGCACCACTGCAGAAGGTGGGTGCCCTCCTTGGTGAGGACACTGGGAGCAGGCAGACTTTCCACAAGGCTTCTCGGGAGCCCTGTCCTGTCTGCATCGGTCCCCTGCTAGGCCTTCAGTGCTGCAGGGAGAAAAGCACCGAGGCCCCCAGGGAGAGAAGGCACCTGGAATGGGGGAGTCCTGCCCTGCCACAAGCCTGTGTGCAGGACACTCTGAAAACCTGCAAGTGTGTCCCTGGGGACAGCTTGGCCTCGAGGATGGGTGCACAGGTCCTAGAGCTCTACAGACCTGGGTTTTGTCCTGACCCTACTTTAGTCAGTGATTCCAACATCCTGTGCTTCCAGCCCTGTTGCTGTTGAAGCTTTGAGGGCAGGAGCTGTTTGTCCACATCACCATGCCGAGCATAGGGAAGGGGCTTGGGACTTCTCCCTGGTCAGAGAATTAGGCCAATGAGCACGGGTGATGGCGACTCTAAGTACAGTCCTTGGAGGTGCTGGCCACCTCTAGCAGGAGATCCATAACAACCTCTAGGTGACAAATCCATGCTGCAGTGAGGGCTGAGAGAAGGGGACCTTCCCCATGTAGAATATGACCCAGAAAAAGGGGCGAAGTGTGTGGATTTGGGCAGAAAGGGACTGAGGTCAAATTGAGGCTCTAACTTCTGAACCTCCAAGGCCCTCAGTGTTTTGATCTGAGCTCTAGGGTGGACAGCAATGATCCTTCTATGTTTTTCATAAAGAAAGCAAGTCAGAAGTAGGTGAAGAAATAATTCAAACTGGGCATGATGGTTCATGCCTGTAATCCCGGCACTCAGGAAGCTGAGGCAGGAGGATCCCAAGTTCCAACCCAGCCTGGGCAGTTTAATGACTTACTGAGATTCTGTCTCAAAATAAAAAATAAAAAGGACTAAAAATGTAACTCTGTGCAAAATCCCTGTGTTCAGTCCCCAGTGACACACCCTACAACCCCCTCCCCTATACATACACATGCACACACACACCCCACACAGCAGGCTTTGAAAGTCATTATTGTCTTAGGCTTCCCAAGCAGCCTTTATGATGACACCAGACACCTCCAGATCACCTCCCTCTTCCTCCCAAGCTTCCCAGAACTACTTGACTGAGCCTTATTTTGGTGCTCCTCACAGGACCCCTGAAGGAGTGATTTCTCCCCTGGAGACCCTGCCCAGGGTACGTGAGCCTCCGCGTGCACTATACGTAGTTGAAAAGTTGCAGCACAGAACCTCCTGGTTCTCAGTTGACTTGGCCCTGACTAAGCCCTCAGGCCCCCTCTGCCAACCCTCCCTCTCTGGCCTCTTCCCACCTCCAGCACAAGGTGCCTGTGCCAGGGACGAGGTCAGACCAGGGCCTCTAGGCTATAAGGGCTGACCCTCCACTTTGCAGGGGCTGAAAATTCTCTTAGCTTAGCAGGGAACAGGGAGAGCTCAAACCCTGGTGAATTATTTGTGCTGACTAAATGCACAGAGGCCTGGTTTGTGATTGGGCGGCGGTTGGCTAATTGCAACCCGGCTGTCACTGACAAGCAGGGCAGCTGTTACTGTTGGCTGGGCAGTGGCTTGCTGGCTCTCCTGGGGGAGGCTGCAGCGATGAGATTAGCGGGTTTCTGGGTACAACTGGAACTGGAAGAAGGAGCTGAGTAATAGGCGCATTGTCTGTGCTCACACCGTCACACAGGGTCACACTCACTGTCACAGTCATACACGCTCACACGTCGTCACTCTTACGTGTCCTACACACTCACAATCCTGTTTTCTTCTTCTGGCAGCCTTTTTGATTCATAACCCCATTTGCCCAAGAGAGGAAATCTGAGAGTTTCCCCTCTTGGCCTGGAAGATAGCTTGACTGCATAAGGGCCTGCCTGGCAAGCCCAAGGTCCTGAGTTTGATCCCCTGTACTACATGCTGTGCTGACACCATGCAGTGTGGCCCCAGAACCAGGTGTGTTGGCACAAGCTTATAATCCCAGTACTCCGAAGGCTGAGACAGGAGGATCACTATGAATCTGAACTGCAGGGCAAGACCATGTATCCAAAAAAAACAAAGAAAAGAAAAAATTTCCTCTCTCTCACCTCCCACCTCCACATATATCGGGTTGGGAACTGTGTCTCTTCACCTCTTGCCCTTCTTGATCTTTCATGCCAGGTTTCTTCCTGCTGAGTTGCTGTTCTCTGAAATATGCTCCTTCCCCTATGGAGTCAGTCTCATTTTGTGTGCACAGTGGCCTTCGCACTGGGTGCATAGCCGACCGTTATTTATTTATTTTTGAGAATCTCATTGTATTGCTAAGTTGTCCAGGCTGGGCTCCACTTGCAGCTCTACTGCCTTGGCTGTCTAAAGCACTGGAATTACAGGTCTGCGCCACCATATCTATTTTGGTTTCTTATTATCATTGTAATAAGTTATCATGATCTTGGTCGCTTAAAAACAACACAAATGGATTGTCTTACAACTGCACAGGTCGGGAGCCTGCCAGCTCTCCCTGGGCTCGGATCCAGTGGGGTGTGTTCCAGTGGTGGCTCAGGAGGAGAGTCCACATCCTGCACTCCTTGGCGTGTGTCCCTTCATCTTTCTTCAAAGGCAACATAATTCCATCTCCCGCTCTCACATATTTCCATTGTCACTTCTGGTTCTCATCAGCTGGGAAAAGTCCTTTCCTTTGAAGGATGCATGGGATTATGTTGGTCCAGGCTACTCTCCCCATACGAAGGTCTTTAATTAAAAAACCCTACAAAGTCCCGTTTACTTGTACCATGTGGGGATGAGGACATGAACATCCTCGGGGACAAATCATCCTGCCCACCATACCTAGCCAGCCTCCTGTCCATCCCTCTTTTCCACTCCACTGTCTACATAACATTCAGAGACCTTTTCAAGACAGGACTCTGTCCATCTCACTTCTCTGGATTGACAGTCTCAGGATTAAAGCCCAAGTCCTTTATACAGGATTTAACACCATTCACAATCTGACTTCTTTCCACTGTTTCCTTTTTGTACTTCTTCCTGCTTGCAAGCTGCTTCTCCACAGGTTTTTAGTGCTGTCGGCCTCAGTCCCTAGGGTGTGGCCCATGGGCCACCGTCCACATCACTGGCTGCTTATCAGCTGTGAAGCATCTCAGGCCTACCTTCCCCCTGTAACGACAATATTTTTAGCAAGATTGCCAATTTGAAAAACATTCTTAATATTAGCCTGAAGAGTCTTATATCTCCCCAAAGTTGTTGCACCTGCCAGGGTGTTGGGGTGAAATCTTAAACAGAAAGGGTGTTAAGGGCAATTGAAGAATTAATTGGAAGGCTGGAGGAAGACACTCAGAAATTGGGGAACATGGCTGGGGAGATGGCTCAGTAGAATAAGCACTTGCCTGGCAAGCACAAGGACCTGAGTTCAATCCCTGGTTCTGGAAAAAAAAAAAAAAATCACTAGAAATTGGGGAAGATCCTAAAGGCTGAGTGATGGTAACGGCCATGCTCGGGCCTCAGCAAGCCTCTGGTTGGGCTGTCGGGGACACTGGCTGTGCCTGCCTGTACACTTGGAACATGGCCTGAAGGTTCAGGACCTGGAGGGGACCACCTGATTCTTCCAAACCCAGATGACAGGTTCGACCTTCAATGCTGGAAGGTTCCCTGGATCTAGTAGACTTTGGATGCTGGCTATTCAAGTGAGAAGACGAACAAACAAATAGCAATTAGACTGACTCTTTGACTGCCTAAAACCTACAGGTGCCATTTGAAGACTTTACCTGTAGTTGGTTTTTAAAAAACAAACTTCTGAGGAGAGTTCTATAGGACTCACTCACTTGCTAACCCATATTTCTTCAGTTACTAAGTTCATTACCAGATCCAGCATCTCTGGGCAAAGTCCTCCTCTCCTCTGGTTGTGACAGGTTCCTGGCTCAGTGTTGAGCATTCTACACAATAAATTGTCAAGCAAACCATTGTCATTAGTCTATATGCTGTATCAGGGGAAAAAAAGAATACATTAAGATATAATTACTTAAAAACTTAAAAAAGAGATATAATTACTTAAAATATTTAAGTTAAAATACCATGAAAAAGGAAAAAACATGGATAGAAACTCAAGTCTGTATGCAGCTGACTGGGATTTCATAGCACTACTTATGGCTTTTTTTTTTCTTTTCAAAGTTTTATTGATAAACATAAAGCAATGAGACAGTTTCAAATCAAATCGAAAGTACAGTTTCAACAAATAATACACTGCATATATTCTTCTTAGTGGTTCTACTTATGGCTTTTGTTAAGATAATTTTTTAAACAGTGTAAATCATCATATATAAATAAAAAAACTGTATGTTGAAGATTTTACTTAACTTATTAATTCACAGGGGAACTCATAAGGAATTAAAGAGTAGTTCAAAGGAGATTCTAAACAACAGACATTTAGACAGTCTAGAATGTTGACATTAATTTGTTAATTGATTTCTTGGTGCAATGGAAAGTATTTTAGTTACCTTTCTTGTTGCTGTAATAAAATGCCCAACTCCCAAAGTTAAAGGAGGAAAGGTTCATTTAGGGCACCATTTGTACAAGGTTTAGTTCATAATTCATAATTGGCTGTGCCCAAGGCAGTTGGCAGGGGGCATTACAGAGAGGAAACAATTCATGACAGATAAAGAAGACAGAAAAAACAATGAGGCAGACAGACAGACAGACAGACAGACAGACACAGAAACAGACAGAGAGACAGAGACAGACAGAGAGGGATGGAGGGAAAGAGAACAAGCCCCTTTCCATCCCTTACACTGTATGCAGGCCACCCAGCCTAGGGCAGGTATGGCACTCACTCCCTTAATCCCAGCATTGGACCCTGAATCAATCACAAACTCTGGATTCAGCCATCTCTGAAAAGCCTAGCCCCCATTAAGGGGCATCTAGGCACAAACTATAACAGGAAGTCAATTATACCTCCACTGGATAAAACTCACTGCATCCCAATGGACAAAACCATTTTCAATGCAGTCAGTTTTCTAAAACTTATAAAAGTTGTAAAGTGGCACAGCACGAAGGAAAAACAAGATACCTGCATATCCAGATAATTCAGATGTGCTGGACACCTAGCATTCCGTAGACGTGCATTCTTTCCCAAGTTTTCCTGATACTTCCCTCTCTTACTATGCAATCTGTTCTCCTTTGCCTTCAGGTAGTACTTCAGGAGTTTATTCCATAGTCAGTGATGTGGCCCAAACCTTCATTCTTAAGAATCCAAGACCTTGGCAGTCTTTCTCTGTAGGGTTCTAGTACTGATCCATTGACTTCTACCTCTGTACACAACAGTGCTAGGGCTGCACCCCCACACCCTGCAGCTTTCACCTGCCTTCCTTTTTGCTGCCTTGTGTAGCAGTGACCTCAGTTCCCCTTCATAATCAGGATCATTCATGCCATCCAAGCACCTATGTCCCTTTATTATCTGTGCCCTCGTGTGAGGAACTTGAAATGGCCACGTGCCAGCTTTCATTTCATTGCACTATTTTGTATCCCTTAGTAGGAACATCCTCTAACAAGGTACTGAAGTTCATTAAAAGGCAGAGACCAGTCAGTTGGGACTGCTTAGCAGGAATGCTGTGTGTTAAACAGCGATTCTCAAACTGTGACATGCATATGAATGGGGATCTCATTAAGATTCTCATTCAGATCCAGTAGGTCTGGGATGGGGCTGGACACTGCATTTCCAGGTGACATCCATGCAGTGGGTCTGTGGGCCATACGTTGAGTGGCAAGGCACTGGCATTGGGCTTAATGTCCTTCGATCTTGTACCTGGCATTTTTCAGTCACTAACTCAGAGGAGGAACTGCACCTAGCTGTTCTCCTGAGTCCTCCAGGCTGGGCAGCACTGTGCAGGGCTGGCTGTCTCCAGGCAGCGGAGTGAGCAGATGAGTGACTTCCAGGAGTGTCAGCCTGTTGCCTTACTTCTTCTGCTGTTGTGGAGAGCCCTTGGCGAGAAGCAGCGTAGCATGAGAGGCACCAAGATGAGAGCACTCATCCCTGAGTCTTCAGCTCGCTGCGTGGCTGCAAGAATCCAGGGAATAGGAAAAAGCAAGTCCACATGCCGGCCAATGCATAATCCAGAGAAGAACCATCTGTTAGAGAAGGGCCCGGTGTCATGCCTGGAGTTATGGTACCATCTTGGACAGGCTTGGTGGCTGCTGCTGGCAGCTTGGGCTCTGATGGGCTGCCAGGGCCAGGTCAGTATTTGTGAGAGGGATTCCACCTGGCTGAGCCCTTGTGCTGTCCCTGCCACTTCCACATGGCCACTTGGTGCGCAGGCTGATTAAATACGCTCTGTTAAGCCTGAAGAAAGAAGCTGGCTGACATCCACAGCCCCGTTGTCTCATCCTCCTGGTTACTGTGAGTCCCCTCTGCTGTGAGACCTTTGGCAAGGTTGAGCATGCACCACAAAGCCTTGGTGCTCTGGGCTCACTGGCATCATTCCCAGGCCATCTCCACACACTCTCTGCCCCATCCCTTATGCAAACCTCATCATCTGTCCTACCTTTGCCAGGAGTTTCTGGGGTTTGTTCTACTCAAGAGAGGTCAGGCACAAACAATGAAAATTACAGGAAGGGCGGTTTGTGTTCAGAGCTCCCCAGAAGTGGGGCCCTGCGGGAAATGCTAGAGCCAACCAGGAGGCAGAGTGCGGGCAACAGCCCTTGCTGTGTGGGAAAGGTAAAGAGACAGCAGGAAGGCAGATTTGGGATTGGCTGGTTTGAATAATTTCAGCAGGTTCTAGCCTCCCCTAGCAGCTGCTTGCCTCTGGTACTTGGCCGGGGACATCATGGCTGGGGAAGAATATTGGCTCAACCTGGACAGCCCCACAAAGAAGGAGCTGTAGTCTTGGACTGGCTGGTTTGCACCTGCATGGGGCGCTCCTGCAGGGGTAGGGGCAATCGTGTCATCCCTAGGAACTGGCCGCCCTGGGACAAATGTCAGTCTCCTGTCAGTGATGTCCCCTTCAGGTGCCAGGGCATCAAGAGTACAGAAACAGGTAAATGTGGTTACTACACCTGGTGGCAGTGTAAATGTGTTACTGAGCGCCTTTCTCCTAGACAAAGCACACTGCCTAGGGACTGCCTGCTCCTCCTCCTCTCTCTCCCAGGCAACCCAGCCATATTACCAGCTGTCCGCTGTGCTCTTGCCTGCAGCTGATGCAGTCCTCTGCAAACCAGGCTCAGAGTTTTTCTTTCTCAGTCACTGGGAACCGAGAAGTCTCTGAGTCTGAAGCGAGGCCAGGTGTGCGAGGAGTGTGAGAGGCTTGAGAAATTTCCGTGTGCCTGGTTAGAGGAGGGGCGGAGAGGGTCATGAAGCTGCAGTGTAGCTCAGCCTGCTGCACCCACAGCGCATAGTGGGGCTTTCACAGGCTGTACAAGCCCCAGGGGCAGGGTCTAATGGACTGAGGAGCCTGGGAGCCACTGAGGTCCACAGACAGCCTCCAGGTCCATCCCCACCCCCAACTCTGAATACTGAAGCTGTGGCCAAAGGTCACAGCCTCTCCTATTTCCTCGCTCTAGGATCCCACCCCTGCCCGGTCCAGAGGGACTTCCCAGGCTGTTCGCAGCTTTCCATTCCATAGCTGCTGCTGGACTCGACCTCTCAGGTCAGTCCTAGCTCCCACTTTCCCTCTTAATTCTCATGGAAAGCACTGTGCTCCTCCTTCTCCTCTTCCTCCTCCTCCTCCTTCCCCCCCACCCCCTGCAATTTGAACAGAATTCCTCAAACTTGGATGTGCTATTTCAAACCTTGGCAAAAATAGCTGTCATTTGGTTTCTCTAAGGCCTGCCGGTGAAAAACATTTCCTGGTAATTTCAGATGAATATGGTTTCTGTCTCCAAGTTGCCAGGCTTCCATTTCCCTTCTTAGGCTCCATGAGTCATTCTCAGCTCCTTTTTTAGGGTGAAAGTATTTTAAAGTAAAGGAGTACGAGATAGAAATGTCTTTAGCCTGGTGCTTCAGGCTGCATCTCTGCCATGGCTCCCTCACCGGTCTGCAGCCCCTTCCTCCCCCACCCCAAGGCCTTTTTCCTTGGATCTTGGGCCTTCTTCTTTGGGTGTTCCCTGTGGCTCTCGGGCTGCCCTTATGGGGCCCAGTCTCTTCTTCCTAAATTAGTTCTTTCTTTCTTCTTCTTTTTTTTTTTTCCATTTATGTATTTGGTACAGGGTCTCACTACGTAGCTCAGACTTGGTAGTGATCCTCCTATTTTCAGCCTCCCCAGTGCTGGGATTACAGGCATGCATGTGTTACCGCACCTGGACTTGCTCCCCAGGGCGGGCCCAAAGTGGCACACAGGACTTTCTTTTACTTGAGTAGCCCCATAACCACCAGTTGCCTGCGCTCCAGCTTCGGCTACAGCCTTTCTTCCCGTATCTGTGCAACGTTGTTTTCTTCTTAAAGCCACCCAGACTGTAGTTCCAAAGTATATTTCTTCTTGGTCCTTTTGAAATCATCTTTCCCTTCCCAATCATCATGCCAACATTCTAGTGCAGTCATTCTGGACGTGTTCATTCAGTGCTGAGTGTGTGCAAGGAACTGTTCTGGGTCCTAGAGATTAATGGAGCATAAACAGAAGAGTAAACAGGCCCCTTTAAAGTATGGTAGGGGACAACCCCCTCAGGGCCCCCTCCTGTCCCTCTCTTGCACAGTAGCTTTCTTTCCCCCAATAAATCTATTCTGCTAATTAATAAACAAATAAATAAATAAAGCAATGTGGTAGGTGTTAGGGTATGGACCACGTGTAACACTGCAAGGGGAAGAGAAGGAGCTGAGAATTACTATAGAGAGCCCTTTCTGGTCCTCATCTCAGTACAGGAAGCTTATACTTACAATCCCATGGATAAGTTGAGTCCTGTTGAGTTAATTCCAAGCTACCACAACCAGTTCAGCCCATAGCAAGAATAAAAACACTAAAGCATCTTTATAGTTTTGGGTAGGCAAAGGGTTCTAAGTCCAGCCATGATCACAGCTATCCAGAACAAAGGCCCCAACCTGGGTTTTATTCACTCATGAACAAAGGAGTGGCTTGCAGATGAGTGACTGTGAGAGTGGCAGGAGGTAGGCGAGTGTGCGAGCTGGGCTACGTAGGAGGCCTGAAATCACCTCTGCAATATGCAGAGAGAAAGATAAGCAGAAAGAGTGATCTGCATTACATAATTGAGATGGTATCTAGTGTTTTGGGGTCCCATGCTTCCGCTCTGATGTGTAATCTTTCAAGCCCCAGGAAATCCTAGCTTCTATCCTGAGGCTCCATGCCAGCGGACAATGTGGAGCATTGGCTCTTTAATCCCATCTCTTCCCATCTCACGCTAGGGAGCAGCAGGTGGGAGTTACAGGAAACAGGCCTGCTGTCTTCAAAGACTACCACCAGCATCGTGGCTACACTGATACGCATGGCTTAAGGCCAATTGAAGGGATAAGGAAAAGTCCTAGCCAGCTGTGTACATATCAATACATGGCAACAGGATCAGGCTTAGCCAATTGGAGACAATTGCTCTTCTTTCAGGGAGTTGTCCAAATTGCCCTCCACATTCACCCGAACTTCGTTGGTCATTTGCTGAGGAAGTGATGTTGATTTTGGCTGAGATCTAAGGTCTAAAATCTGGAGACAAAAGAAGACACTCTCTGTTCAGGAAATTGAAAGTGGTTCATTATAGCTGGGGTGGAAAATGGGAGAGCATAGTTATGTGGAGGTCACTTTGATGGGGACAATTAAAGGCTGGTTCATGCAAGGCTTTGAAAGCCAATTTAGGGAATTTAGGTTTTATCTTTAACAACAGGGAATTATGGAAGACGTTAAGCTAAGAAAGAGCTCATTGCATTTGAAATAAGATCATTTTGACTGGAATAAGAAGGACAGATTGGGAAGGGGAGAGATCTAGAGACCAAGATGAGGCTGTAGTTCTAATGTAGACAGGACATGGTGGGCCTGCTCTGCTAAGTTTCCTTCTTGCTAGGATTTTTTTCCCTCTCCCAACTTCTGGCAACTCTGAAAGTGTCAAAATTCATTCTCTAGTTTTTTAGGCAAATAAGGGTCAAGTCCCTTCTGGTCTCTATCTGCATTTCATTGCTCTCTCTAATGCCTTCAAATGGTTGTTTTGAAAGATTTTGTTGAGATTTCCCTGTTACCAGGAGCAGAGTTACTCACGTACAAGCTGTTCCACCATTACTGGAAGTGGAAGGAATACACTAAAGAATCTGAACTTTATTCTGTATTCTGGAAGATTTGAAGTGGGGGAATGGTAGTCTGATGACCTCATACTTCGGGGAGAGTAGAATGGGGATGACCTATAGCAGTGGTCATGAACCTTTGGCATGTGCGCCAAAGCAGGCTGTTCGTACCACTGAAAGCTCTAGAAGATTCTCCATCACTGACCTGTAAGATAAGTGGCTGAGGGGGAGACTGGGAGACACAGGAAGCAATTAGGAGATCATTGCAATGGCTCAAGAGAAATGGCACATGAAAGGGAGGCAATAGAATGGAAGAGGAGGGTCACATAAAAGAAACGTAACGAAAGCTTTCTCCTCCCAGTAATGCTGGGGCTTCTCACAAGCAAGTGACTGTGAAGATGGTGGCCATTTCATCCCAGAGCCTGACCTGGTGAAAGGTCATCCCCCCATGGTGTGTCTGTGTAGAGGAGGCTTGGAGCATTTACTCCTCTGATGTTAGTCCTAGGAAAATGACATCACTCAATCTTGTGTCACTCTTGGTCTGCAGCTCTCCCTTGCTCATTGAGGGCTGTGAGAAGCTATCCAGGGTGCGATTTGACCTTAAGTTTGACCATTTGTAAAACAGCCCAATTGCTGTCAGCCCCAAGGCGTGAGAAAGAGTGTGGGTAGCACTTTCTGGAATCTGCCTCAGCACCTGCTGTCCAGGCCTGTGCCACTTGATGTCAGGCAGCCACTTGTCCTTGATTTTTCGCACTAGCTCTGTGCTTTCTCCTTTAATAGGTCAAGTGGATGATGTACTGGATTATATTTGCACTTTTCACCACAGCAGAGACATTCACAGACATCTTCCTTTGCTGGTAAGTACTCCAGGAATTGGGCCACTTACAGGGTGCTTTGGCCTAGTGTGAGGGGAATGGAGCGAAGGGGCGGAAGCCTCATACCATGCCTCAGGCCACAGATGCAGGTGATTTGAAGTATGTCTCATAAATTGGTAAAAGGTGTTCTTCAGATACAAGTCGAATCTCCTTGTCTTCCTGACCTCTGACATGGGTGAATACCTTGCTTTTCCCTCACCTGGTCCCCTTAGCCGGAAGTGCCATCAGGCTTAGGGTTGGGGTGAGTAAGTGATCTTTGTAGTACGCTTCCCATTGCTAGAGGTACCACTGTGGAAGGTAACTTGTATTTTCATCCTGTGACCAACTCTTAAGACCGGTCTCCCTCCAGAATGTTGAGGTGTTATATTGTCAAGGTGGGGGCGCCACAACTTCCCTGGGTTCCCCAGTGCTGTGCATGTGTCTGGGAACCTATGGAGAAAATGTGGGATGGCTGGGCCCTTTCCCCATAGGAAATTTCTAGAGCTCATGGTTCTTTGAGGGTGTCTTACTGTGGAATGAGTAGGGCCCTTCGCCACCCCTTAGGTGAAGCCTGGGATGATTAGGTGGGCTAGAAGCAGACTTCATTTGTGGCTTGTATTGGGAAAGCCATGAGGTCCCAAGACCTATAGGAAACCCATATCTGAGTGGTTCAATTTAGAGCATCGTCAGAACCCTGACAAAGCCTGATCTAAGACATAGGACTTTCCTTTCCTTTGGGAAGAGAGATTTAGGGGCTTTCAATAGAGGAAATGGCTTTAAACCAAGCATCAACACACTGTCAAGGCCCAAATAGTAAATATTTTGAGCTCTCAAGACCATGAAATCATTATTGCAGCTCGTCTGCTAGTGCAGCATGGAAACAGCTATAGATAATAAGAAGCAAGTGAGTGTGGCAGTGTTCTAATAAAACTTTATTTATTAAAAAAAACAAATAATTGGGTTTGGCCTGTGGACCATGGGTTATTGGGGCTTCTGGATCCTTTCTAGCAAACAATAGATATTGTCTCTGATCAACTGAAGGAAAAGAAGAGAAAGCAATGAGGTTGGGATGTAAGAGTAGCTCATGGAGAGGAAAGAAAAGCTAAAAAATTAAACTCTGGAAGGGAAGCAGTAAGACACCTCAGGACCTCATCCCACGGAAGCTTAAGGACTCTGCTTCTTCCCATTGCCAGCTGACCCCTCAGTACTGTTTATGCTGAAGCTGTCGGCTTCCCACCTAGAAATTGCTTAGCACATATGACTTGATGCTTCCTTCGGGGCACTAAGTACTCAGCTGTGATCTAGAGACCACTTAGCATAAGCAGCACCAGTATGGCCTAAAGAAAGGGACACTGCGGAAAATGGGGCCCAAGAGGTGTCTTGTACATGCACGCTTTAGAACCTGCTGTGTGCCGGTTCTGTGCAGGCACCTGGTGCCCAGTCAGAGCTGTATCCCTCAGTAGCACTGGGGAGAAAGTGACCCAGGGTATTCCTACCGCCAGTGAGGCGCAGATGCTGAAGCACATCCATCTCTCTTCCTGCATCTCATCCTTCCTTCTGTGCCAAAGTAGGTGGTGCCCATCTCCTCTGCCCTCTCTTCTTTGGTGCTGGTGACTGAACAGTGACATTCTTGTTTCTCAGGTGTATGTGCATGTCTCCCTCCCCCCACTCCCTCCTTCACATCTTCTCTTGCTTCCCCAGATTCGATATAAACCTTTCCTCCTGTGTGACAAATACGGTAAGGCGAGGGTGTATCCAACCCGACGTGGGTGCCCCTACAGTATTCATCATGTATCTTTTTAATTTGTAGTTCTTCAGTAGGATTTCCCAACAGAATGAATTGATTAATCAATAAACAATGAATGGATCAATAATCCATGTATGTAAGAGTAGGCAAGGGAGAAAAAAAAGAAAGCAAGAGGAAAGAAATAGTAAGAAAATGTAGTGACTGCTAATGGTAGGAAATTCTGGTTTTGCTTTTAAAAGCCATTCAAAAGGATCCTATTTTTGCCAGAGATGCCACTCATTTGTAATCCCAGCACTGAGTCAGGCTGAGTCAGGGAGATCACAAGTTCAAGCCCAGCCTGGGGAATTTAGCAAGATCCTCTCTGTCTTACTCTCTTTCCTTGTTGCTGGAACAAAATACCCAACACTTACAACTAAAAGGAGAGGTTTAGAAGCCAGGTGTGGTGGCACACGCCTGCAGTCCCAGAGTGAGCGCAAGGACAGCCTGAGCTGCACAGCGAAACTCTGTCTCAAAATAGACAAAGGAGGAGAAGTTTATTTTGGTTCAATTTTAGATGTTTCAATCCCTGCATGGCCAGCTGGCTGCATGCAGGCGTGGCATAGTTGAAGGGTCTTCCTTGGGTGGCCAGGACACAGAGAGTGAAGGGAAGAGCCAAGAAGGGACGTAAACCTTGAGAGCATCCCCAGAAGCCTGCCTCTGCACACTGAACCCCACCTCCTGATGCCAGGTCAGCTGTATGACCCCCATAATCCAGTCACCTTCCCAAAAGTGCCGCCTCTTCATGACGCTTTGGGGGGATATCCATATATGAACCATAATACTCTTTCAAAGCTAAAACTAGAAAAGGGCTGGAGATATAACTCTGTGTGAAGCCTATGGGTTCAATCCTCCATTCTGGGAGGGGGAGCCTATTTTTAACCAAAGTTTTGGAAAGCCTAGAAATTAGCAGGCTCTGATGGCATTTTTTTTTTTTTTTTAATGCGCTGATATTTTTGCCACCTTCAACACAAGGAACAAATCAATTCTTTTGTGATTCTCCTATCACAAGGGTTAACATCCCTTACCTGAAATGCCTTCGGTGTAAGCTCCTTCTGTCCTGGAGGAACAGGGGAGCAGGGAGCAGCACTCTCCTATCCAGTCCAGAGCAACTTGCGGATGGCACCCAACAGGCAGGTCTGCAGGTCACTCTAAATGAGGTCTGCCCTCTGAATTTGTCACCAGAGCTGCTCTGTGTGTCTGATAAGACATAGCTGAAGAGATGAACCCAGAAGATTGGCAGGAAGGAAGATTTTCCCATTAGCCTGGACAGGGTGCACTGAAAGGAGCTCAGGGAATAGGATGATGGGGGCAGACCTGCCAGAGAGGAAAGGGGGCCTGGGCGACCTGAAGGACGACTCAGGCTGAATATGCAAATGCATCTCACAGCCCTCCTGGCACAGCCTGGGGCAGAGGCTCTTAACAGTGGGCTGTCCCTGTGAGGGCCTGGCTTCAAGGACTCAGTGTCTCTTATTCATGCTTGCATGGAGGGGCCACCTCTGTCTATATTGAAAGTGCACACGGAATTTCTACTCCTGGGGCATTTATTCTGCGGTTGCATTTGCACATGTGTGTAGAGAAACATACTAAGAGGTTCTTGTGCAGCTCAGCCTAGATGCCAAAGATTGTTCCCCTCATGAATATTCATGGACCCAGGGAGATGCCTGCACACCCACGTGAGCCATAAAGAGAGGAAGCAGCTCTGTGCGCTGGTGTGAGACGGTCCCTGAGGCACAGTGCGGATTGTGTGTGTTGGGGGAGCGAGGGTGAGAGGGGGCGTACAGAATGCCGCTGCGTCTCTGGAGGGCAGTTAAGCGAGTTGTATGCATCGGCACGATTGTGTGCGCCTGGCTCCAGTCCATGCTGGAAGCGTGCGCCAGCAGCTGATAATAGAAAAGGGACCAAAGGTCAGGGGTGGGAGGGAGACTGCTGTATGCATTTTTAAGAACTATGTGCATGCATGACCTATTTTTTTTTAATAAAAAATACCTCTTTTACATAATAAATAAAAGCACTGCAGCATGGCAGATGCCCTTGGGATCCTCGGTGTATCTTATGCTGGTTTCTGAGCTTGCCAGGCTCATTTGCTTTCCCCTCAGGACTGACAAATAGTTGTTTTCAAAACAAAAGTTCCTCCATCATTAATCACCAGTGTTTCCCTGTGGGAGCACCACGCTACTGCTCTCTCAGCCTGGCTCCTTTCTGCCTGTGAAACATTAAACAGTCTTGCCACCACAAGTGCCCCTTGGCTGCTGAGAAACCACAGAGGATGGGCGAGCCAGAAGCAGAAGGCTGAGACCTTCCTGAGGAAAGAAGGAGGTGGTCTGATTGAGGGGCTGTGTGAGCATTAAAGGGCCTGGAGTTGGCTTGCTAGACATTGCTCCTTTTCATTTCTGGCTCTTTATCTGGGCAGGATTAACTTTTCTGATTTCTCAGACACGCACAGGTGGCCTTTTCTCTCATAGCATCATGTTTTGTTTTGTTTTGTTTTGTTTTGTTTTGTTTTGTTTTGTTTTTGGCGGAGGATGGGGAATCGAACTCAGGGCTTTGCACTTGCCAGGCAAGCACTGTGCCGCTGAGCTATATCCCAACCCGTAGCATCATGTTTTAAGGATACCCTAGGTTTTTTGTTTTTTTTTTTCAAATCATGTGTGGAAAGGCATGCAGCCATAGAAACACTTATCAAGAAGGAAGAAATTAAGCCTGGTGTATGGGGGGATGTCTGTATTCCTGACACTTGGGAGGCTGAGGCAGGAGGACCACTGTAAGTTCAAGGACAGCCTGGGCTATGTAGTGAATTCAGGACCAGCCTGAACTATATAGTGGGACTGTCTTAAAAAAACAGAAATGGAAGAGGTTTGTTAAATCTGCAGATTCCTAGAAACCAGAAGCAACTGCCACAGCGTGCAAGGCCTCAAGGGAGCCCCAGGGTCAGGAGGCAGAGGGAGGAAATGGACCAAAAGGCTTTAGTGGGGTTTGCACCAGGAGTGGGTAAGGCAGGGTTAGTGGGCTTGGGGTTGGCTGGTCTGGGTAATTCTGAGGGCTCTGGGATACAAGGGCTGTCTGTGGCTCTCTGTGACTGTCTGGTTCTGGTCCTGGTCCTGGGGTGATTGGAACACTTGCACAGTGGCCTTTAATGTGAGACCTCAGCAGAGAAGGTGGCTGGGGTGTGGGCTCTGGACTGGTAGGTTTGTGTGGGAAAGCCGGCCTTGTGGGTAAGTTCTTTCTGTCCTGAGGAATTGGCTCAGTTGGCTGAGGAGGTTTCTGTTTTTTTTGTTGTTGTTTTTTTTCCTGGAACCGGGGATTGAACTCAGGCCCTTGTGCTTGCCAGGCAAGCGCTTATTCTACTGAGCTATTTCCCCGGCCCCAGTTGACTGAGGAGGTGTGCGCACTAGAATTCAGAGCCAGTTCTGCTTGCCGAGCTATGTGCATGTAGCGCAGCATCTAGTTGAGGGGGCTGACTCTGAAGTGTGTGCAAAGACCCTCTGTGTGCCAGTACAGCCCCACTAGGGCACTGTCTCAGTTACTCTTCTCTCATTGCTGGGACAAATACCTGATACCCAAAATGAAGGAAGGAAGGAAGGATTTATTTAGCCCATAGTCGCTGGAGATTTCAGTCCATACTCAGCTGGCTCCAAGGCAGAGCAGCACATGGCAGAAGGCGACCTTTCATGGCTGCAGCAAAGAACAGAGAGCAAAATGGAGCAGCAGCAGCAGAAACGGCCACAGAGAGCAGGTCTGTCTCTCTTAAGTTGCATTCAGGCTATCCGCCACAGGCTGGGAGTAGTACTCACACCCATAATCCCAGCAGTACTCACACCCATAATCCCAACAGTACTCACACCCATAATCCCAGTAGATCACGAGTTAATCACAAACTCTAGTCTGCCATGATTGCATGAGGCTTTGGGGGAGTCAAATACACACAAAACACTGTTCTTATAACACACAGTGCGAGGTGGGGAGGCCAGCAGAGACTACCGGACCTGTGCGAAGGTAATGTGGCATGGAATTTGGATGTGTGGATGCAGGCAGACAGAGAGCAATAAGGCCATCTATAGGAGCCAGAGAAAAGCAGGTCCCTTTTATAAGGATTGAAGAAGGCAGGGAATGTTAGGCAGGAAGATTTTAATGAACATCTGTGGTCAGAATTCTCTCACAGTTGGCACCTCAGCAGGCAAAGCCCTTGAAGCATGCAGTGTAAATTTTCCAGCAGCTCCAGATGTCTGCTGATACCCAGGGACCTGCAGAATGCCCTGCTCAGTCTTACCTTCTATATGACAACCTGTGTCTGCCAGTGACAGTTTTGGTGCTGCCTCGGTTCCCTGCTGAGAGTGATGCTTCTGCTGGCAAGCAGGTTGGGGACTGGAGAGTCAGGTTGCTGTTCTGGGTGGGTGTGATTATTTTTTATTTTTGGTACTGGGCATCAAACTCAGGACCTATAGCCTGTTGGGCAGGTGCTTATGCCACTGAGCTATGTCCCCAGGACCTGGGTGTAATTATTGTGTCAATCTCTTGTTTCTCTAACTGGTCCCCTAGGTTCAGGGATGTCAGAATCTTGTCTGTTTCGGGGCACTCCAAGAAGGAAGAGGATGGGGTTTCCTGGCTCATTGTTACCTGCCTGCACCTGGCACGAGCTGGCATATTCAGGTGCTGGGAAAATGTTCCTGGCACAAAGAAATGATTGGGCTCAAGGGTGCATAGGACTTCAGAATCAGATGTTACCTGCACTCTGCGTTCCTCTTTCTTTTGGCAGCAAAAATGTCAAGATGTACTTGGCCAGCACTGACTTGAGTAGGGTGAAGAGCATTCTCCTTTGGGCAAGAGTTGATCTCATGTCCGTATCTCTATTTAGGCCAAAAAGAGCCAGGAAGGGCCAGGTGTTACTATCAGACTAGAAATGGCGTATCAGTTCCACCCGGTGGGAGCCCTCCAAGCATTCGTGCTCCTGGCCACAGGGAACAGGTGAACAACTGGGTGGCAGCAGGGACCTGCCCTTCCGGGCCTGCAGGCGGCAGCTGGAACCACACATCAACCTCCAAGAGCCCAGCCTGCTGGGCCAGCAAGCTGCTGCCGGGGCCTCGGGGTGCCTGATGGGCCGAGCCTCCAGGAGAAGCCGCAGCTGCGCTACGCGAGTGCTGGCGAGTGCCCGGGCACACCTGGCCCTGCTGGACGGAGGGGGAAGCTAGGAGCCCTGCAGCGGGGCGTGCACAGGAGAGGAGGCCAAGTCTGGGTCTCGTCCTTCGTGGAGCCGCGGCAGAGTTGCTAAGGAGCTAATGGGACACGTGTTTTCTTATCTCTCCAGGTTTCCATTCTATTATGAACTAAAAATAGCATTTGTAGCCTGGCTGCTGTCTCCCTACACAAAAGGCTCCAGCCTCCTGTACAGGAAGTTTGTACATCCCACGCTGTCTTCAAAAGAAAAGGTAATTTGTGTGGCTTTGCCTTTCATTCCACACAGCAGGTGAAAGATTTTTTTTAAAAGTGATAAATAACAGATTATTTATGACAAGAGACCCTTGATTGGCTTTTCTTATCTCAACACGTTGGAGCTTCTAGTTTGTTTTTTTTTTTTTTCTTTTAATGGTGCTGGGTCTCACACATGCTGTGTGCAAACTCTGTTACGGAGATCTGTCCCCAGCTCCGTTCTTTGTGACACTGAGGATTGAACCTCGGGAATGCTGTGCTGCATCCCAGAGCTTTTTTTAAATTCTGAGGTAAAGTCTCACTAACTTGAATTTACAATCCTCTCGGTCCCCTCTTCCTAATAGCTGGGAAGTGCGTTAGCTGTCATGTTTCATTATGCCTGGCCCTCAGGCACTTTTAACTGTATTTTTTGGACATAATGTATTTTTTTTTAGAAATAGTAGTGAGATATATACATATATTTGAACAAAGAAAAAAAATTCACTCACAATTTAATTTCCCAAACTGAATTTCCTTCCTTTTATCATCCTTAGCCCCTACCTTTTTATAGAAATGATTTTTATAAAGATCATTTAAAATTTTACATAGAATCTTTTCTAATGTGTATTATGTGCATTGTTTTTTGTTGTTGTTCGTTGATGCAGTGTTTCACTGTGTAGCTAAGCTGGCCTTGAACTCACTATACAGCCTAGGCTAGCCTCAAACTTAAAATCCTCCTACCTCAGCACTCTCTGAATGCTGGAATTACAGGCATATGCCACCAAATTTGGCTACCTAGGATCTTTTTAAAAAAGTACTTTAAAACTTTGACATAGCTAGGTGTGGTGGTACATGCCTATAATCTCAGCACTTAGGAGGCTGAGGCAGGAGGATTGCCTTGAGTTTGAGGTTAGCCTGGGCTACCTAGTGAGTTTAAGGCAACCTGAACTGACCCGTATAGTGAGACCCTGTCTCAAAATCAATTTAAAAAATTTTAAAAATTTGACATAAATCACAAAATCTAAAAAATAAATAAAAATCTGTATTCCTAAATGTATTTGTGCATAATCCTTTCTACTTGGTCTTCATAATGGCTTAAAAGAAAGACCATAGTGACCTTGCTGCTATTTAGATTATCTACATTTTTTTTTTTCTGTTGTAGGTAATTCTTCAGCAAACACCATCCTGTATGGAATTTAGTTCTTTCCTTTGATTATCTTAGAATAAATTTCCAAGAGTCAATGACTGTGTCAAATGATTTCAACCTTATATAATACATCAACTACATTCTTTTCTGTTTTGATCACATAGCAGAATTCTTCAAAATAAAACGAGGATGCTATAAGTGGCCATGTATAGCAATGTCTACCATTTCTGAAAGTTCAAAACCTTTGACTTCCTCCAGGAGAAGACTGTGGAGAGCCAAGTAGTTAGAGGAACAGGCTGTTGGAGACATTTCCCACAGCGCTCTGCCTCATAGTGTGGAGCTAGAGCATAGACCTCTGTCTTGACCTGGTTGTCACATCTTGCTCTTCTTCCCTCCCTTGTCCCCTGTGCTGGACCCCCATGAAGCCATCACTGTAACTTCTATGGAGGTGGACACGATCCTTCTTGAGAGCTGCCAAGAATCACTTCCGGGTCAGCCAGGCCTTAGAGGGCTTCCTACTGTGACTTCCCAGGGAGACCTTGACAGGGAACTCTGCACACCTCAAAGCACAGGAAACGCACCAGTGTGCTGACCTTCAGACAAGACAGAGGCCACATGCTTTTTTCTCCCTAGACTCTAAAATGAGCTACGTGTAGCTGTGAAGTACAGCCACTATCTCAAAAGGATGAGGACAACAAAACAACCCCAAACAAATAGAATAAACCAGATTTGATCCCAGTTGAATTAGGCCAATATTGTGCTTGGTTTTAGCCTGGAGGTCAACCTCAATCTTGTGTTTCTTCCTCATCTTTACCTTGTTGTATGATTCTGGGTGATTTCTAATTTTATTTCAGTATCTGTTGAATGATCTCCTTTGTCAACAAAACTAATGGCCAATTCTTTCTGCATTCTACCCTCTACCACTGATATATATGTGGACTAATATTTGATTATAGAATTAAATAGTTATAGAATAACTGAACTTTAGAACTCCAAGAGCCTCAGGCCTAGAGGACCAGGAAGGTGGCAATGGTTGTCACTGACTGAAACTGCCCATTGTGTGAGGTGCTTTCCTGGACTTACCTCAGCTAATCCTCACCATATGCTACAACTTGGATCATCATTATCCTCATGATCTGGAAGACAAAACTGTAAAGTGGCCAAGAGTGCCAAGGTGTGACAGCCAGTTTATGACAGGCCTGAGGCTAGAAGCTCGATTCTTGGCATTTCTCTCAGCCCTAAGTTCTGTCAGTGTCTTACAGAGCAATTGTGTAATCCTGTGTGCAGTGACAGGATTATCCCTCTTCTTTGGGAGTTAGAGGCTCGTAGAAATACTGCCAGGCCTTGCTGCTGGGTCTTTCACTTGCTGCTTTTTCAAAAGTCCCTTTGCCATTTCCCCTCATATCTCTTCTGCTTTTCTCCACCCACCTGTCTACACACATACTCCACATGTCTGTGACTTTTCAGTGGGAATCAGTGATTAGGCCAGCTGCCAAGGACAGCACTCGGGAGAAGGGAAAGAGAACACAGAACCTGCCAACTCAGTGTGCCTGTGCTGTTCTTTTGACAGGAAATCGATGATTGCCTGGTCCAAGCAAAAGACCGGAGTTATGATGCCCTTGTGCACTTCGGGAAGCGGGGCTTGAACGTGGCGGCCACAGCGGCTGTGATGGCTGCTTCCAAGGTAGGCGGCCGGGCCCTGACTTCCACAGCTGTGTGGGTGTCTCCCTCCCTCCAGCGCACCCTGCATGTCACCTCAGCAACTCACAGGGGTCAGTCTAGGGGTCAGTCTAGGGGCCACTCAGTGGCTCCTTATCTTTGGGGGTCTCTTTGAAAACCTTATGGAAAAAATGATGAATCTTGCCCCAGAACATTCATATTCATTCCCTTCTGTCTCTCTCTGTCACACACACACACACACACACACACACACACACACTATGTGCACCAAAGGGCTGGGGAGATAGCTCAGCAGTCTAAGTGTCTGCCTGGCAAGCGCAAGGACCCACGTTCAGTCCCAGGTACCACATGCTGTGCTGGACCCATAACCCTTGGTGTAGTTGTGCATGCCTGTAATCCCAGCACTGGGGAGGCTGAGACAGGAGGACCACTACAAGTCTGAGCTGCATAGAGAAATCCTGTACCAAATAAATAAATAAATATTTTTTTTAAAAAAGTATGTGTGCCAAGAGGGTCCCACAGCCCCTGCAGCTGCCTTATGGGTCCCAGGCTAAAAACCTGTAAGCTACCTGGAGCAGAGACCTAAGAGGTACAGAAGGAAGTGGAGGGAGAAGAGGGCATCTCTCTCAAGTTTCCCATAGTGCATTGGGAGAGTCACCTAAACTCAAAATGAATGAGTAGAAAGGTCACCTGAGTGAGTGGGTAGACACACACAGGAAGGGACCCAGGGCCGCAGAGTGAGTAAAGCAGTTCCAACATGAAGAAGGATACGCAAAGCTCTAGGTAAGGGTAGTGGAAGTTTGAAATAAACTTGTTGGTCTTTGGGCTATCATGTCAGTAGTTCCTTCTTTTCTCTATCTAGCCCTTTTCAGAAGTCCTCTGAGTTTGTCCTTAGCTTCTTCTCACACCATTCTGTCTTTGCCATTGTCAGTTTCTATTTATATCCACAGGCTTGAACAATTAAACTGGTCAAACATTTCCTCTAGAATAAATTCACAGCATACTGCACTAGTGTCCCTTGTGACTCCCCCCACCCAGGAACCCAGAAGTAGGGTGATGGGCTGCAGTCAGCTGAGAGTAGAAGAAGGCAGTTATACTGGGTGGACACAATAATTGGAGGGTCAGGCCTAGTGGCAAAGTGGTAAGTCCTGGGTGGCAATGCCAGGGCTTGGGGACAACAGTGGTAGAGCTGTGGAAGGACTTGGAAGATGACGATTGATGTAGATCTGGGTGCCCCATGGGCTTTGAGTGGATGTGGGATGGAGGGTGCTGAAAGCCAGCTGGGACAGGGGACCAAGCTGTGTTCCTGTGCTCTAAGTCAGAGAGATGCATGCCGGGAGCATTTCTAGAAGGACTCCTCACACAGGGCTGCGTGGTTCTCTCCACAGCACTTCTGCTGGAAGTCAGGAAGTGCTGCAGGCAGAGACAGGGAGAGAGGGGAGAAGAAACAAGGGAATTATTCTGTTCCAGCCCCCTCTGCCACAGAGAACCATAGGGAAGTGTCCACGGCTCGATACAGCTGGGATCTGCAGGTCCCTGTCCACCTTGGTGTAAGAGCTGTTGGCCAAGTGCCAGATCCCAGAGTGTATCTGGGAGGGAGATTCCACTGTGGTTTCCTGAGAAGGTCTGTCAGCATTTACAAAGAGCAGTGAACCCCAAGAATCTTCTATTTCCCATGCAACCATTGTATGATTTTTTTTAAGTGGAAAGAAAAAATCATTACATTCTAAGTAGGGCCACCTGTACAACATAAAACTACATAAAGCATTTGGCCTCTGTCTTGTCTGAAAGTCAACACACTGGTGTGTTTCCTGTGCTTTGAGGTGTGCAGAGTTCCTTGTCAAAGTCTCCCTGGGATGTCACAGTAGGAAGCCCTCTAAGGCCTGGCTGACCTGGAAGTGATTCTTGGCAGCTCTGTGTCCCTCTTTCTACTCTATCTTCGCTGCCTCTGAGCCCCAAAGGAAGATGAATTCCTCAGTTGTGTCAGAGACTTTAAACATGGTGTGATTATCTGGGTGCAGTATGGGTCACCTCGCCGGTCAGCATGCATGTGTGCAGAAGTTCATTCTCCCTGTCACTTGGGCAGGATGGTCCTTTCCCAGGACAGCCTCAAGTTGGAGCCTCCAGAGCCTTGGTGTCATCCTGGCCTGTCACTGCGGGCTCCCCTCCACTCCTGGGAAAGCCCATGGGGCTAAGGCTTCACCAGCCAGGCACCTTAAAACAGCCAAAACCCAGAGGAAGCTTCAGACAGTCTGAAACTCACCTCAGGAAATAACAGCTCATTAGTTCTTCCATTTGGGCTAAAGTAGCAAGGGCCATCTGCTTTCTGTTGTATTTGGTTTCAGATGAGAAAATTTTCTGCTTTGTAGGAGCTTTCTTTTCTCCTCTAAATATCTAAAGGCCAAAAAAATCCTTTCTAAAACTAATGCCATTTACTTTTGAAATAGATTTGTACTATTAAAAAAAAAAAAAAAAAAAAAACTTAGTGAAATCCAAACTATTTAGCCAGGCTGATGGTGTGTGCATCAGTGGTTTCCATAGCAACAGATGATTGCATCAGGCAGGGTCAGAGGATGATGACTGGCCAGTGGGTCCAAATCTGACTTTTGAGCCCAAACCACCTGAGAGGCTTTGTTTTTCGATTTTTAATAGATTCTCCAATGTGCTAAATCAGAATCTCAGGCAGCAAGCCCATGGATCTTTATTTTTTAACAAGTTTCCCAGGTGATTTTTAAATGGCCAGTTCTGTACAGATCACTGCCTGAGGCCCCATCCACAGCTAACACAGATTGTTAGGGCTTAAGCCATTAGTTTCAGTACCTTTCCTGGAATGCAGATTTAGCTCCTTCGAAGCCAAGTCTTGAAAGTAGGAAAGGCAGTGGTTTATGTGTGCATTGCCCTGAAACTAAATGCTGACTGAAAAGCACACTCACGCCTCCCTTGGCAAGGGGAGACACGTTCTGAGAAAAGTGTCCTTAGGGGCGTGTGTCCCTGTGGGAGCATCCGAGTGGCTGTGCACAGCCCACGTGGTACCACCTTCAGCATGCCGAGGCTGGATGGTCTATACTATTGTATGGGCGTCCGTTGTTGAGGAAAATATTATGTGGCACTTGTTTGTCTGATAGTGGAGCTGTAGATTCTTCTAGAAGCTGTCGTAATCAAGGAGTCATTCCTCCCTCACTCTTCTGCTTGCTTTTCCATCCTTTGATGATGCTCAGGGAGATAGTACAGAGCTTAAATGGAAGGACCGCACTAATAATCTTTTAAAAATGCTATTGATTCCTGAGCCTCCTTCCCTAATAAGTGGGAGCACTTATATGTGCTAATAAGTGATACATCCTCAGCCCTTTAAAAATTTTACAGGTTCTGGTTAAATAGCCCAGACTGGCCTCAAACTTGCGATCCTCCTGTCCCAGGCTTTTGGGTAGCTAAGATTAGAAGTATGTGTTCCCACTCCCTAATATGGTCAAATATATAAGTTCTTTTTTTTTTCTTTCATTTTTTATGTATTTGGTGTAGGGTCTCACTACACAGCTTGGACTTGTAGTGATCCTCCTATTTTCAGCCTCCCCAGTGCTGAGATTATAGGCATGTGCAACCACACTTGGACTCGGTCATGGGCTCAGCATGCCCTGGTAGTAGGGCCGGTACAGCATGCAGGACTGGAGATCGAACCCTGGTCCCTGTGCTTGCCAAAGCAGGCGCTGAGTGTGCTGAGCTATCTCGAAATGATAAATTCTTATTACTATTACTATTTTATTTTAGAACTGGAAAAACTAAAGCAAAAATATTAGGCACCAGAAATTTCTCCCCAGGGCGGTTTACCTCTATCCCACCTTTGCAAGTTCTCAAGGTCTCTCTTCCTGCCCCCCGGAAGTGACGTGCCTTCTATCTAGGGTTCCTGGTCACTGGGCTGTCTCTGCTCCTCCATGCTCCCTGTTTCCTGGCCAGTGACTCCAATCAGAAGGAAAACAGTCTCCAATCTGACACTAACTTTGCAGATCTAGCCTGACTGGAGGCATTGCCTTGTCTTTGTTGTCTTTCTAGCAAAACCCTACCTGTTTATAATTTATTGTCAGTAAGATAAATATTGTTGTTTTGTTTTGGTTTTTACTTATAGAGCCTCCTGTGATGGAAGGATGAGGAGGTCGCTCAGGGGCACAGCACTTGCCTAGCATGTGTGGGGCTCCAGGTTTAATCCCCAGCACCACCAAATGGTGATTACAATAATACCTCCCTGATTAAGATGTTTGAGAATTATTTCCATTTCTGAGGACAGAGAGGAGATGAGTGTCTCCCTTCTCTGGCTTTACTCCCTATGTTTCCTGAATCTATGGGGCTAAGGACTCCAGAAGCCAGTGCTTGTCCCTCTGCCCTCAGGGGACCCTTCCTGGCCACCCGTTAGGTAAGTCCAGTCAGCCATTTTTACTTCTGTTCCAGTGAGACTGTGAGATCTAATTCTAACCATTAGAATTCATCACAGCAAACAGTTTTAAATAGCAAGATGATGCAAGGGTGATGGACAACCCGCTGAAAAGGTGGGGAAGTAAAGTTGCGCTCTGGTCTCCCAAGCAACTGCTCATATCCTGGCTTCGCTTTTCAAAATATGTCTAAGCAGAACTGAGGAAGACTTTTCACCAGCGTGGTTTCCCACACTCACCTTCATCATTCTGTGCCATTCTTGATTGGGTCTGCCTGGGGTCCGCGTAGAGTGCTGCCTCCATACACTGGGCGGGATTAGATGGATTCAGACAGAAAACCCAACGTCACAGCAGCTGGAGTTCCCGGGAGACCAGGATACACATGGAGTCGCTGGTCTGGGGCTCCTCACCCACTCTGCCCCGTGCTCAGCTGTGGAGATGAGTGAGCCTGAGTTAGCTCCCGACCTCAGGGAGGAGCTTGGTGGGACCAAGAAGATCTGAAGAAAGTTCTGAGGACCACACAGGGGCGGCAGAAGCTTTCCTGGTTGTGGGGCCACAGCAGCTTCTTGCTTCTGACATCTCTCGTGCTCGCTCCTTTCCTCCTCTCCTTGCCCGTCGTGGTGGGTGGATTCCCTGGACTCCACCTCGTGCTGCTCTCCCTTCCAGCTCCATCTCACCCTTTTCTCACGTGTCTCCTCATATGCCTGATTCCATCATCTGGGCTCTGCCGGGGGCTCATGCCCCTCATTCCTGCTTCTCTGCAAAACATGTCTTCCTCTGTCGTCTTGGTATCTTCACTCAACACTCCCCTAATTCCCAATCTGCCCCTCTTGTACAATTCTCTCCCTTCCCTTCCCCTCCCCTCCCCTCCCCTCCTAGGCTGGTGCCACCGTGGCTAGCTGTCACACCTTCTGATACTGAGAAGACCTCCATCCTTTCAGGTGCTCAGGCCATGACTCTGCGTTCTCCCAGTCTCCACATTTTCCACTCTTACTCAAGCCCTGACTATGTCACATCTCGTTCCTCCTCCCAGGCCTTCTTCACCCCCAACATCCCTTCTAGCTTAGACTCTTCCAGTAGCTGTGCAAGCATTACCCACTCTTCTCCCTTCCCAATCCCAGCTTTCCAGTCTCGTCTCTCCCTCCCTTTCCAGCTCTCCAGGCACTGTGCCTGCAGTACCACTTTCTTACTGCTATGGAAATAGCAATTCTGAGTATCGTGTATGGAAATGTCTCTTTCCTGCTTCTGCCTTGGCTCTTGTTTATCTTTCACTGGGCTCTGCTTTGACCTCCTTGGAATCCTGCCCACTCTCGAGGTCGATTGCTGCCTCCTCCCTGAAGCCTTCTCTGATCCCAGATGGACCTGGCTCCTCACTCCTTGGCCTTCCGATGGCATTCTGCTGTTGCTGTTTATATTTATGTCGTATGTGTCCCCGGTATGTGCTCAATGAGTGTTAAAGGCCTGGAGGTCGCATCTGTAATTGCTGTGCTGGTAGAGAAACACTTAGCGTCAAGCCTGTGCTAAGCGCGGCCTTTGGAGATGGGCAGACGTGCTGCGCAGTCCTAGCCCTGCTTCTTTCCGTGGCTCCTCAGCTCTCACTACAACACAGAGATGGCAGCTGTGCCTGCCACACAGTAGTTCTCAAGTGATGCACATAAAGAATTTACTGAAGCCAGGTGTGGTAGTACAGGCCTGTAATCCCAGCTGCTGTGGAGACTGAGGCAGGAGGATTGCAAGTTCAAGGCCAGACTGGACAATTTAGTGAGACCCTGCCCCCCCGAATAATAATAATAATAATAATAATAAAGGGCTGAGGGATTTAGCTCAGTGGTAGAACACTTGCCTACCATGCACAAGGCCCTAGGTTCAATCCTCAGTACACATATGCACATGCACGTGCACACACATATACATACACACACACACACACACACACACAAAACAGCTCACAATAAATATTGCATAAAAGTCACTTATTCTAGTCCTACTTTGATTTGCTCTCTAAAGGTGATTATGCTCTTTTCACTGTTGAACAGAAATAAAACAAGTGAGGTGCTGGCGCTGCGAGGCTTTACCAGCGCTCTCTCTCTTCAGGAAAGGAGGCTGTTTCCTGCTCTTGTCTCGTCCCCCTCACGTGGGCCCTGACTGGCTGGGCGAGCCACTCCTCACCCCGGGCTCCCAGTTCCTCGTTGCTGATTTTCCCCACAGTTCTTCCTCCTCTGCAGTCCTGCAGTGTGGGGTTCTCAGGGTTAAAGAAGTGAGTGCCTGCTCCCACCTCCAGGAGAGAAGGAAGGTCCTAGGGGGGCTGGACCCTCACTGTGTGCAGGAAGCTGAGCCCAGCTGTTGAGTAGCTTGCCCCGGGTCACACAGCTGTCCCTTGCAAGCTGACTTCAGAGTGAGGCTCTTGGGTTCCCATCCAATGCTCCTTGCATCACTCCAAGCACCCCGCAGCCCCCCAACACACACTGGCAGAACCTTCCTGTCCATTCTTTACTTCAGTTATACATCCAGGCTTCAAAGATCATGCAGAGCCCCAGAGAGACAGCTGTCTGCCACTGAGCGTTTTAGAGTTGGCCACAGCCCAGGGTCCTGTACAGCTGTCCCCTGCTTGTTTGACCACTTTGGAGCAAACACCTCTGGGAGTACAGAAGAGCCATTAATTCATACATGCAAGAGACTGCTAGCTAATGCCACCGAGAGTTGAAGCAAGGCGGATACCACAAGTACCATAAATTACAGTTGCTATATGATCCTGTGGGCTACCTCTGGCCCATGAACTGTTTTATAAATAAAGTTTTATCAGAACACAGAAAAAATACAGTTTCTTTGAAGCTTTATCACATGAGATAACATGGAGGTGCCCGTGCCTGTGAGTATGACCGTGGCCCCACTCTTCACAGACTTGTCTTGTGCTCTTCCAGCCCTAGTTTTTTTCCTGCTTTCTCATTGTCCCTTTGCAGCAGGGTCTCTCGTGCACCCCGCTTCCCCCAGGAAGAAGGCTCTGTACCACATGACCCTCTTCTTGGGCCTTTGCTCTGCAGGAGCAAATGCTGCGCAGCCGAGCTTCCAGCAGAGACGCTGTCCTGACCTCTGCAGCTGCTGTGAATGGAGGACATGTCCTAGTCACCCTAAAACCCCTTCTCTGGGCTGACACCTGACTCAGATGACCAGGCCGGCCTGGGGCCCAGATCTGACCTCTGAGTGCTTCACCGTTCAGCACAGCCACCTCACCTCACGGCGCCGCCGCAGCAGCCTCTGGGGTGCCTCACCAGCCTGCTCCAGCCCAGACACATCAGGCCAGCGTCCCCCACCACTTAGTGCTGGTGTTGCCCTGTCTTCCAGGGAAGGCGCCTCAGGGAGAGAGGTGTGCTCTCTGCTGCTAACCGAGAAGACTACCCAGTTCTCAGTGTGTGCCACAAAATGCATCTAGAATCTTCTCCTAACGTCCTGTTCTTTTCATATTACTCATTACTCAAAAACTGTGACGAACTGTTGTTTATTTGTTTGGTTTTGGTTTTTGTCAACGACCCCTAGTTTTTCCACCAAAGTGGCACTTTCCCAAGCATACCTAAAATTTCCCACTCTTACACCATGGCCTGTGTCCCTCACTGCCCGCCATGAGCTGCCCCTTGCTCCTGCAAGGCCTCCTCTGCCTATTCAGCCAACAGTGCTGTCTCCGCACTGGAACTGTTGTGCACTGTGTCATCTTTGTCACTTGTTGCCTTATATACATTTTCGTTTTGGTGACCCAGCCAGACTGTGAGCTTGACCAAATCAGCAACCAGGCTACACTCGTCTCTGTTCTCCTGCAGGATGTCATGCAGAACTCTGTGAGCATTTCCTTGGGTTTGTTGAGTGAATAAATAAATGTGTGAGTTAGGGAGTAAAGGCAAGATGTGAGGGTGACATGACTCATTTGTCCCCATGTTACTGGCTCAGTGTCCACAATTTGTTCTCTTTTGTCCCCTTCTCCCTTTATCAGGTGGCTCGACTCTTTCATTTTGCCTCCTCTTTGGACCTCAGAGAAGGGCAGGTAACCCCGTTGAGAGGCGTGACTAACTCCAAACTGATCCAGTCTGGTGGAGAGGCCAGGCAGCCTCCTCCGCCCCCCAGCCCTGGGTGTGGATCAGAGGCAGGTGTCTCCCGCTTGGCACCTGTGTGTGAGCGTGGGGGGTGGTTCCCACCCCCTCAGCCTTCCAGAACCTCCTGGCCTGCTCATTTGATGGCATCTAACATGTGATTAACTCAGTTGGATTTGTTCCTTTCTTTAATGCCTGGAGAATGAGTTGAATTTGGTTGTCAGTGCTGTCATGGTAGAAACTCTTACCTTTCTCTTAGCTTTGTTTCTTAACCCAATTCCATGCTGCAAGCACGGCCCCCGTCCTATTCAGCATGATGATAAGGAGCCTGCCTGGCCTTGGTGTGGAGCATGTGTGGCCGTAGAGGTAGCTGCCAGTGAGCTTGGGACGTGGAGGGGCTGAGACCGGTCTACTAACTCTATAGATCACCGGGGGACAGCGGTGATGCTGGTGGCTTTGTTATCAGTGGCCTCACTTACTAAAACCTCCTGCCTTTACTCTCGTTGTCATCAGCAGCAGGCATTAGACAGTGTGCAGAGTGAGCTAAGCTTCATGCCCTGCTGACCCTTTCTGTGACTTGGTGGGTCCCTCTGGGAAGAGGGCTTCATTGATTTCTATTTCCAGAAGTTCCATGTCTTCGCTCTCTATTCTGTTTGAATTTTTTTTAATATTTATTTTATTTATTTATTACATTTATTTATTGTGTGTGTGTGTGTGGCCAGCTCAGCCCACCAGGGGGCGGGGCTGGCTGGCATGTGGTGCTGGAGGATTGAACCGCGGTCCTTGTGCTTTGCCAAGCTTGTTTCAAGTAGGTGCTTTAGACCACTGAGCCATCTCTCCAGCCCTCTGTTTGAATTTTTTGAAAATAGTCCCAGTGTCATTTTTTGGTCTACTTGGCCTTTGTCAGCATCATGCAACCCCTGTATTCACCCAATGGAATCTTCGAGGTGACTTTCAAAATGTTGTAGTATTACTGATTAATTATATTGCCTTGATTTCTTAAAGGTAATATGTGGTCCTGGTGCAGAGTTCTGAAAGGACAAGAGAGGGTGTATAGTGAAGAATAAGGCTTACCTCTGCTCCTGCCTTCCAGGACACTCCCAGAAGGCAGGCCCTGGGAACAGATCCTAGCACAGTATGATTGTACCCCAGCTCCACGGCTCCCTAAGTTGCAGAAACGCGCTCTGGAGCAGAATGAGACAAATACTAAGAAATTCACTTCCCTTTTCACCTGGTCTCCAACTTCACCCACCAGACATTCCAAGGCCAGCTCAAGGGCAGTCTGTCTTCCCTAGGATACCTTGCCTTGCACGTGTGTACCTTCTGCCCTCAGTTCCCTGTACCCCTCTGACACTTCTTATGTATTCCTATTGGACACGTCCCAAGACCCCATTCAGTGGGAAGCTCCCTCAGGTCTGGGTCTCCTCTGGTGAGGCATCCGGGGATGGGGTGGGGTGAAGACCTCTTGCCACTGTTCTCAGGCAGCTGAGGTGGTTGGTGATGGGTTCACCTATTCAACTCTTTGAGCCTCTAGTGGAATGGTAGATCCCAGGCAGTGACAGTAAGGAAACAATTTGCGAACAACAGACAGTGCCAACAGCTACATATAACTATGGAGCTCAATAAAGATGCACAGGCCGCACTGAGAGTATACTTAAGGGAGTTGGGATGGTTAGAGAAAGCTACTCGGAGCTGTGCAATCATATTTAATTGAGTCTAAATGCTGAGGTTTCTAAGAAATAATTGTCTGTAAACTGATGCTGGGGATTGAACCCAAGGTCTCTGCATTGAACTGCATCTCCCCAGCCCTTTTTAAAATTTTTTGAGACAAGGGTCTTTGTAAGTTTTCCAGGCTGGGCTAAGACTTATGATTCTCCTGCCTCAGCCTGCCAGAATACTGGGATCATATCATTCTGTTAAGTACCACTAAGAAAAAAGATGTTGGCCATGAAAATAGGTCACAGTGTTTACTTCTTCTCATTGAAAAAACTTAATAGTTTTATGTGTGTGTCACTTTAGTACACACATATGAGGCATAAAAGCACGATAAATGGCTTAAAGTCCTCCTAATTTCATTGTTCACCAAAGGGTGGTCTTCTGAATCACTTTTCAGTTCAGCTTAACCACTTACGACCATGCTGTTTCATTATCTTGTTTCTTTTCATGCTTTGATGATGGGGAGCTATTTCTATTAAACTTTCGTTTAAGCTGCTGAAACCCATCCTGTCAGTTCTGAGGCTGCCACTTTCTTGGTTGTACCAGAAGGTTCTATGGAATGTGTGTTAGTTAAGCAGGACTCATCATCCTTCTCCGGTGGTTCTTTAAGTGCTTGCCCTATGCAATCAGGGGAATCCATTGCCCAGCCATGATGTGGGGAATGACAGCCAAGTGCATTCATGTGTGGACAGGGATGACAGTGTGTGTGTAGAGGTGGCAACAGTTGTAGGATCACCCCAGTTGTGGAGGTAAAAAAAAAAAAAATGTGTCTGGGACCTGGCCAACATCACTTACAAGAAGTCTCAGGCTAGGTGGGAGGCGTCATTATTCCAGCAACCTGGTGACACCAAGGCTCTTGTCCTCTTGCTCACCAGTGGTCAGCTCAAGGCCTCCGAACCACACAGGAAGCAGAGAGTGAGGTCAGGTCTTTCTCCTCCTATACATCAAGAAAGTAACTTTTCCAGAAGTCTCTCAACAGATTTCCTCATACGTCCCTTTAGCCAGAATTGCAACTAAGGCCTTCTGTGGCTGCAAGGAAGGTTGGGAAATCTAGTTTTATTTTTTTTTTCCCCTCATCACTTCAAAAATAGAACTGGGGATGACTTTGGATGGTCATCTGAGCGTATCTCATTGTGGTCAAATACATTTGGGATACACTGAATTAAATAACCAGGACTTCTCAGTGCTTTGAATACTATAGCGTGGCTTATTAATTTGAACAGAGAGTATGAAATCTTTCCAAATTTAGGGAGTCTAATCCATATTTATTTTCCCAAAGTAGGGATAACTTTTGGTTGTTCCAGAAGATAGTGATCCAGAATAAGAAAACCAAGGTTCTCCCGAGCAGAGCTGAAGTGTCAGGGTAGATTGAGGTTTGTGGGAACTAAAAGACAGTAAGCTTTCGAGTAGAGGCTGAACATGGCTGAGAGGTTTACAAATGAGAGAGACATATTGCTTTTAAACATCTCCGATTATTTTGACAGCAAAGAGCTAATTTGTTTGCAAGGCTCTTATTCCCATGCCACTGTGATTGACTCTGACACAGGCCTAGATGGGAACCGAGCTATTATTGTCTCCTCTTTCCTAACCCCTGCCACTCCCAGCCTTCCTGATGCTTGTGATATTGGAGCTGGGCTGGCCGGCTTCGGCGAGTGAAACGCAGCCCTTGGCTAACGCGGGTGTACACGATGCCCCTGCAGCTTCCTCAGGGGCCTGGCAAGGACTGGTAAGCTACACCGGTGGGGCTAGGCCCTGACCATGCATCTGGCCTTGGGGTCATGAAAGCCTCCTGGTCCTTCTGAATACAAATGATCTGGAGTGCGGATCCAGGCCCGACTTGAGAGCCACAGTTCTTATCCTTATGTTCTATAGCTTCCGGGGTGGCACCTCTGTTTTGTCCTTTGTCCTGTTGTCTTTTTATATTTTGTCAGAAATTGAGCGATGTTTTTGCGGTCCCCTCCCTACTCTGTGTGTTGCCCACAGCAAGTACCTGATAAATCATTGTTGAGCAGATTAATGGGTAAGTGGGAAGGCGAACGAAGAGTATGCCAGTGACTAGTTTGCCTGATTGTTAACCTCACATTCGGCTCCTCAATTGTAATCACCAGACTTGCTTTCTCACACTTTTCAGCCTCATCGTTTGTTCTTCCAAATTCTAGACGTCAGCCTGGGTGTGTAGCTCACGGGTAGTATCCACCAGGGTTCAGTGCCTAGCACCACAATAACTAAATTCTAGATGTCATTTAAAATGTTGCTGAGTAAAATAACCCTGGATCTCTGGCTTCTGGATTTGCAAGGGAGATAGCAGGTGGCCAATCCAGCCCTCATTTTCTTGGCCAGGAGCCCCCAGGTGTTGCTTCCTAGATGCGAGGCTTGGGACTGTTGCTCCCCATCAGTCTAGAGCAGAAATCTGAGGCAATGAGAGGGTTTTTTGTTTGTTTGTTTTGTCTTTTTTCATTTAATGTCCTCACAACACTCTTTTGTCTGGGTTTATAATTCTAAGTATATTCATGGTTATTCAAATAGTTTTCTCTTCTTATTGTTGTTAGCTTCCTGGAGGCATGGTTTATAGCTTCAGAAGGTTGGGAACTTGCCTGTTTCATATCGAAATGTACCCTTGCTTCGTTCTGCCCTTTCTGCCTAATCCTTTTCGAGCCCCTTTTCTTTGTTCCTTCCCACCAACTCCTTTTGCATCACTGTTTTTCTGTTTGGAGCTTTCACTTTTGTGAATTGCTATACTTTGTTGGTCCGCTGCTTCACTTTCACTATTGTTATTATTGTTATTTTGTCTTTTTGAGATAGGGTCTCACTATGCAGTTCAGGCTAGCCTGGAGTGCACTTTGTAGCCCAGGCTGGTCTCGAGTTCAAAACAATCTTCCTGCCTCAGCCTCCCGAGTGCTAGGATTACAGACATGCACCACCATGCCTAGTTTCACTATTATTATTATTATTATTAAAAATGAAAAGCACCTCCCAAGCCTGCTTCCCTTCTATGAAGTCTTCAAAGTCCTTTGGGTCCTTCCTTGTTTCATCAGAACCCCATCCTGGGTCCGCTTGTACTGTTCTGATTGCCTCTGTGCTGATTGGTCAGTTCTGCTATGTCACTGTGCCTTATTGTCCCTAAGTCCCCCTGATTAGAGTGGGACTTAGGGACAATAAGGTACAGTGGCCCCCTAGGGCCATTCTTTCATTATCCAAACAAAATACCTCTCCCACTCCTGCTGTCCCATGTGTCTGTGGACCCCACAGCTGCCCTCAGTCCCCAAGAACAGGCTGCGTCCCCACCCCATATTGACCCTGCCAGAGTCCACGAATTTGTGTGGTGGTTACCCGCCTGTCACTTCTTGCTCAGTGACCCCAGCCTGCTGCCACCCTCAGTTCCACACTTAGGATTTCTTTCCCCAGACCTGAGTCTCTCTCCCACCCGAGGCGCACTCAGAGCCTCGCTGCCTCCCAGGCCTTCGCTGCAATCCTGTGCTGTCTGACAGGTCACCTCCACAACCTCCCGAGCAGCTGAGTGTCCAGGCAGCCGAGAGCATCGCTTTCATGAGTGTAGTGCATTTACCTTGCTTTTCTCCACAAAAGTGCTGTCCTCTCCCGAGATGAATTCTGTGGCTTCCCGAGAACATGACATGGTTAGATCAGCAGCAGGGATTTTTTTTTTAAATTATCATTTTTCCTTTCCTGATTTATTACCTTTTGGGTATTTTATGAAACCCAAATGTACCAACATAAATGTGTCTTATAAACAGGAACAGCTGTACAGATAGAAGAAAGGACGGCCATATATTACAAAGCACTACATTTTATATCCTTTGAAAAGAGTTAGGACTGAGCACAGAGTGTTTGATTTTCTGACCAGATTCTTATGTACTGAGAACTGAGGAAAATGAAGCCATATATGGGTTTTTGTTTGACTAAAGGCAGAGAAGCGGCCAACATCCCCTAGAGAGTAAGCTGGGCAGCTGTGATGCCCTGGCCCTGGCTGGCTTGGGGCGCCCGCTCGTCATTGGGTGTCTGAGGGAGAAGGCTCAAGCCAGAGCAGCAATGGCTGAGCTCCCTGGGGAGCAGGGATCCTGGATCTCCTTGTCGTGTCCGCCAGGGACATCCGGTCTTGACTTCCACCTCACCGACCCTCAGAACAAGGGTTCCTCAATCTTCGTCCCCTCTGCCCCCCACCGCTGCGCGTGAACCTGTGCCAGCCTCTCATGTGTGCCTTCCTTTGTTGTGTCCAGGGACAGGGTGCCTTATCGGAGAGACTCCGGAGCTTCAGTATGCAGGACCTCACCACCATCAGGGGAGACGGTGCCCCTGCTCCTGCGGGGCCTCCCCCGCCAGGGGCTGGGCGGGCCAGCAGCAAACACGGCCAGCCTAAGATGTCCAGGAGTGCTTCTGAGAGCGCTGGCAGCTCAGGTAGGTGTCTCTTCACTCCCCCTCCACCCCGCCTGCCCCTGGAGCCTCGGTGTCATTGAGAGACACTCAGTCTGGCCTTTGCCCATGGACCTGCCACTGCCAGAGATGTCTGTCAACCATGTCAGGCTGGCTGAGGGGCCGAGTGTCACTCAGGCCACACCCGGAAGTTGGCCTGGGAACAATGCTGCACCTGAGGGTCCCGCCTCCTCCATCCAACTTCCTGGAGAGTGGAAGGCACTGGAATAGCAATACCTGGGCTGGTCTTGGAGGCAGCAGGCACAGCTGAAGCTGGATGGTGGGGACCTTCTTTGTTCTCCTCTTTGGCTCCAACTCCAGAGGCCTTTCCTGTTTTGACTACCTCCAACAGACCTTTTTCCTGCCTGGCCATTTCCCTTCCTGTCTCTCACTCTTGTGTCTCCCTCTCTTCTCTGACCACACACACCTCAACCCCCACAGAGCCAGGGCCATCCCAGTTATGAGGTTCAGTTCTGTGGGTTCCAGGGTCACTGGTCATTGCCCCTCTATGTCCAATGTCAAACTCCTCCAATTTTCAAGTGCCTGGCACAAGGCTGCTCATGTGGGGCCAATCTGGGAACCTTGTTCAACGTGCAGGATCCTGAGCCCTTCCCCAGATTCCAGTAGGCCTGGAATGAAACCTAGATGCATGACACTGTTGAGAGGAAGCCTAAAGGCTCACAGCAAGTCAGGCTGTGGACTTGAATCAGGAGCGGGAAACCAGGACTCACAGTTCCCAGACTTTCTTGGGAGAGGTGACAAGGACCTTGGACCTCAGAGGCTGAGTACTCCAGCTGCTCATGGAGCGTTGATGGTGGAGGTGTAGAGGATGCTGCTAGACTGCTGCCCAGGGGGAGAGGTGGGGCTTGGGTCATTCCTTTGGATTCTGTGGATGTGTGCCCGCTCTTTGCCCTGCCCTCAGTCAGCCCCCTGGGCCCTGATGCTGTGCTCTGAGGTGCAGCCTGCAGGGGGCATCTCTGGCCTGAGCCCCAGGTCTGTAAGACCCCACCTGAATCTTGGGTTGAGAGACTGGAACCCATGGTTCCCTGAGAACTGTGTCTCATACCTATAGCTGAGCACGCCCCAGTGTCCCTTTCCTTCCCTCAGGAATGTACCCTTTACTCTTCCTTCAGGTTTGACAAATGTAGATTTTAATGGGAGATGTTTGAAGCCCAGAAGCCAGTAGAGCTGGGAAGGTAGAGACTTGGCTATGGAGGTGAGGGAGGGCTTGTCTCTTTTTTCTTTTTGAGAGAGTCTCACTATAATCCAGGATGGCCTTGAACTCACTATGTAGCCCAGGCTGGCCTCAAATTCATGACGATCCTCTTGCCTAGGCCCCCCCAGTGCTGGGATTACAAGTGTGCACCACAATGCCCAGCAAGACTGGCTTGTCCCTTGAGGGAACCTCCCCACCCTGGAACTCAGCATAGAATCCCTAAAGTCCAGGAAGGGAGGGACCTCAGGGGCCACTCAGTGTAACCTTCTGACTGTACCAGTGAAGAGACTAGGGCTTAGGCAAGGGGACTGTCACCAGGTGGACTGCAGCAGAATGTGGCCTCCCAGTTTTGGGCGCTGCCCTACGAACAGGTGTCACCTCTACTCTTGTTCAGCTCATTGTCTCCTGAGTCTCAAATGAAAACTGTCACTTGGAAGGAAGAAGGGCCCTATTCTGCGTGGCCCAGAGGACAGAGAGAGAACCAAGGGACAAAGTAGCCGCTCCCTGGCCCTGTGAGCTGGTGAGCTCTTCATGTTCTCTATAGTGCAGGTGCCTTATTTGTATATAAGAGGCCACCATCTGTAGGAGTCAATTGGAATAAGCTAAGTAAAAGCGTTTAGGGTGGTGCTTGGCACCAACACATGGTAGCTACTATTACTGGTCTTGTCACACCCAAGAAAGCACTTTGTGATACTGAAAGTGTCCATGAAGAAAATGGGCTGTGTTGTGAGAGAGTGAGATCCCAGGCATTTGAAGGGCCCGAGCCAAAGTTGAGCGGTCAGGCTGTAGACAGGGACCCTGCTTTGTCCAGGAAGGGGCCTCGTGGCCCTGCAGTTGCTTTTCCTCTGAGCGTCTATCTTGCCACTGTAGAGAAGGCCCTAGAAGGGCAAGCAAGCCTCCCCTTCAAACATTATCCAGGGCAGCTCTGAGGCCCCAAATAAAAGCCATCTCAGAACAAAAGACTGGTAAAAGGTGACCTAGGCCTCAGAGTGCAGCAGAGTGCCCTGAGTGAGGGTCTGGGTGCAAGGAGGAAGTCTGTCAGAGGAAACCCCAACATCCAGGGCCGCTGTGCCCTCCCCTGGAAGCTGCAGTGAGGACATCAGATGCCAAGTGTAGCCAGGTGAGGAAGCATTGAGCAGGGAGCTGCTGGGTGCCTGACTTGGTGAGGTGACACTGGGCCTGTACACATGCAGAAAGTACAATACAGTGAAACAGATGCCACATTGGTCCCTTTGGAACTTTTCTCAGGACAGTGCCCCAGGAGGTTACACAGAGGAGTCCACTCTGGCACAGGAGACTGACCCAGTCCCCTTCAGCTTTTGCCTTTGGTTCAAGGATCCAATAATCTCTATTTAGCCTATGTCTTAGGATTATGCCACAGCAAAGAAGATCATTTGCAAACCCTGGATAGGTGTCATGAGTTCAAGACCGCAAAGGGGAGGACAGGTAAGAGGTGCTGGCTGCAGCCCTGGAGTTGAGCACAGCCATAGGAAGCAACAGATTAAATGGACAAGAAGATGGATACTGAGGGCTTGGTGCCTCCTGGGAAAAGTACAACACCACAACGGGATTTTATATAACATAAAAAACCTGCAGCTGTCATACACAATAACAACAAGGAGTTTACAAGAACACATCTAAACAAAAAGGTGCACATTCAGATCTTAAAATCACTGCCTCTTGAGGAGGAAGGGAACTTGAGTGGTGTGTCAGGATAGAAGCCACACATACGCACATCAGAAGGGACAGGGTGCCTGAGAATGGGCGGGGCCATTTGCTGAGAGCTGAGAGGGAAGATTCACCCAGCCCCCTGCCTCTTGAGCAAAGAAAAGAAGAAGCAAGCAAAGGAGGGGGAAAACAGGCCCACAAAGTGCTCCTGTGTGGTCACACTGGCCTGTATGCTCCTAGCAGGTGGACCCAGGTTTTCTGCCCACTCTGCATCCGCCCACCTCAGCACACACACCTGACACACAGAGGCCCCTGTGAGCGGTCTGAGGAGCGTGTCGAGTCTGGACATTTGAGTTACATTCAGCACCCAGAGTCAGACTAGGCATTGTCCCTGCATGGACCCTCCTGCCTGGAGGAGGGTCCCCCCACAGGCTCAAAGGGTGAGGGCAGGCAGGAAGTGGTGTCACCCTGCCTGCAGAGTAAATGGGGGGTGGCCTACACACCATACTTTGAATACCTAGCGTTGGCCACCAGGAAGAGAGTTAAAAGAATGATCTCGGCTGTCCGTGGTTCTGGAGTCACTCAGCCTGCACTGAGTGAACACCTGCTACCTACCCAGCTGTGCGCCAGGACCAACAACGTAAGCAGGAAGTAGCCAATTAGGGCTTTGGCCTACCACTGAGACACAAAGCATTTTTCTGTTCAGGGGATCATTGTGAGGAAACCTGAACCAGAGGACCTGGAGAGGAGACTTCTGGGAGGTGAGGTGCTGGAACTATTTCCCAGAGGAAACTTCTGTTCTATGCCCTACCCTCCCGTAGGCTGCAAAACTCAAGGCCTGAACTTTGCAGGCCACAGGAGGGTATTTTCTAGATAGCACCTGAAAAAACGTGGAATCTGAAATGACCCAGACCCCATCTTGAGGTCTCTGAAGAGACTCACTTTCCCTGGGAGTCCTGTATCAAACACCCAGGGATTCCCACAGTGCCCTGGGGCCTGCATGTTTACCCAGGACTAGGAGGATGTCGCTGATGTGCCCCACCCCATTCCCACAGTGTGCACCTGCTGCTCTACCTGCCGGACCTGGAAAGGTAAGCAGCCAGCCTCTTTGCAGCCTGCTGGGCTCGCCGCAGGCCAAGGCTCTAACCTGTAGCTGCCATCTGGCCGTGGGCTCCCTTTGGGCTGCGTGGTTGGCTGAAGGGCGCAGGAGGCTACTTCTTAACAGCAGCACACAGTGCCTTCCAGTTCCTAGCTAAGAATTTGATAGCAGTGTGACATTTCAGAAGGCTGCAGTCAGGCTGTGTGCACCAAGGCTTGAGAAATCCTGGAGGACCCACTGCAAGGTGCCGCTCACTGCTCTTGGCTCAGGCCTCAGGTCCTTACCATAGGTGCCTCTCCTGGACTGCTTGAGCATCCTTGCAACATGGCAGGTAGCTCAGTGCAGAACGATCTAGGAGGGGCCAGGCAGGAAACCACAGTGGCTTTTGTAACCTCGTCTTTCAAATCCCACTCATTGCATCTGCATTGCTCTTTTTGTTGGAAGCCAATTATCAAGTCCAGCCCACATTCAAGGAGAGGAGTATTATCTCTGCCTCTTGAAAGGAAGAGTATCTCAAAGGTTGTGTTCTTAAGCCATGACAGGGGCAAACTTCCCTGTGTTCTGGGTAGTGAGAACACAAGAACTTACCAAGATCCTCTGAAGTCACAAAGCCCTGTGTTTCTAGAGGGTTCTAATGCAGGTGCAGCCAAGGGAGCCCTGGTCCTGCTTTGCCACTTACTAGCCGTGCAGCTTCGTGTGAACCACTAACTATTCTGAGCTCAGTTTCTTCATTTTAAAATAGACATAAAGGTTCCCGCTTTCCTGTCTCACTGCGGTGGAAATGGCTGTGAAGGGCTTTCTGACGAGTTACTGTTGTTATGGCCTGAAGTAACGAGGACAGCTCAGGGAGAGAGGCTGAGTTTGGGACTTCCACTTTGGGACTGGGCCCCCTGCTGCTGTCCACCCAGCCTGTGTGAGGGACAGCATGTGGGGGCATGGCCATGCCACTGTGGACCATGGTGGTTCCCATGACTTCCTCCTGTTGCCTAAGCTCAACTGGACACATTTGGGATAAAGAAGGGCACCTGAGGAACCCATCCCCTAGTGACCCAGGGAGGAGCTGCCTTGGGCTTGGGAGATACAGGGGTCACCGTGGGCTGTGAGGAACAGAGGAAGCCCAGGATGGCCTGTGCCCTGCCGTGCCCTGTGCCACTGGGGCACGCCATGTCCCTCCCACATGGATGGCGATCATGAAGACTTGAGACTGCATTAGAAGAGGTCTGCTTTCCCTCTGTTTCTTCCTCTTTAAGGCATCTCAGTGCTAAGCTGTTCAAGGTCTACAGAAAACCCCAGGGTTTTTGGAAGCCATAAATCCAAGGAGCACTGCACAGGGCATGGTTGGAAAACAGTCCTAGCCCAGTGCGACTTACCAGCCTGTGTCGCTGTGGGTCTCCCAGCCCACATCAAAAACAGAGGCTCCCATGAAGCTGTTTCCTGGGTCAGGTGTTAGTATTGGGGCCTAGAGGACTGGCTACTTCTCAGTAATGATGTGGTCCCGTGGCCCAGGCCAAGCCTGGTTACTGCTGTCTGTTTACCCTTTAACATTTTGAATCTAACTCCTTGCTTCTCTCATTCTGGGATATTGTCCCCTGGGGGACTGGGGAGGGTAAAAGCTGCCCTCCACTCCATTCTGTCCTGCTGGCACTGCTGGAAGCCCTCACATGCCTTGGTACCAGGAGCCAGAGGCTGCCTTCCAGGACACTGACATACGGTTGCAGGGCTTTTCATTTTGGGTGGCTGCCACAGCAGGCGGCATGTACGGAAGAGTCGAAATTAGCGGCTCCTTATTCCAGAGGGATGGGGGGTTGTTTGGAGAGCACTGGGCCTCAGTGGCAGCCTTGGCCCCGGCCCCCTTCATGGGCTCTGCCTCTCTGCGGGCCTCTTCATGCTCAGTGTCCTGTAGCTCTTGCTCCTTGTTCCCTAGTGTGACCATGCACCACAGCCTTTCCCTCTGACAGTTCCTCCTCTCCAGAACCAGGTTCCTCTTGGGAAGGTGGCAGGGTTGGCTGGATGCCCATGGGGCCCTCTGGGCTCTGGCAGCTTCTGTAGTGAAGAGTGCTGGGCTCTGAGGTGGTGGCAGACGGTGTTGGAAGAGGTTTGTCTCAGACCTGGGGCTGGAGGCCGACTCTCGAGCAATGATGACTTGGGAGAGGGTTTTAGGGAGACACAGCTGTTCTCATCCCGGGCACCTGAAATGATGTTTGCACGGTGGGGCTGCTCAGGCCAGATCCCAGGATGGTTCAAGTCGTCCTTGGGAACTCATAGAGCCCCTGGGCCTGGAACTGAAAGGGAAATCTCCCAGGGGTTGTCAGTGCAGGTCTTAATTCAGGATGGGGCTGAGGTAAGGAAACATGGCCATCCTGGAGGCTAATGAGCATTTCACAAGGCAGTGCACTGTGACAGTAGAGGCTGAGGCTGCAGGGAGCAGCACGTGCTGGGCAGAGCCTCGGTTCTAAGCTGCACATCTCCGACACCAGAACGTTCCTTCCTGACTTCTGTACCACACCTGCCTGTCTGTCGGCAGGTTCCCTATTGTTCCCTGCGTGTATCTCTGCCTCACTTTCTGTGCTTCTACTGTTCTCTCTACCCTCCTTCCTCCTCTTTTCTCTCCACCTACCTTGATGGAACTTGGAACTGAACTTATAGTCACTGCCTGTAATTAGAGATTCTCCTTTTAAAACTAAGGATGTGGGACATAATTTTAAAAAATAGCTATCCCAGACATGGGGAGGGAGAGGATTAAAATGACTATGAATATAAATGAGCACGAGCAGCACTTTGTGCGAGTGACCCTCGAAGTCCAGTCTCTTTCCTCTGAGCACAGCAGGCAGAGGGAAGTGCCATCCGAGATATGAAGTGTGGGCAGTGAGCAAGTGTGCCTTGCGTAGCGCGTGCATGCACTGGCACACTCACACGCGTGTGCATTTCATCCCTGAGGACCCTCCCCTAACAGAGTGTTCTCTCCTCTCTCCTCGGTGGCTGCTGGGGACATGGATGTAAGTGTTCCACACGGGCATGCTCTTCTGGCTTGTGTGCTGCCTTCTGTGACTCACTGGCGTGTGCTGTGATGTGTTTGCTAACCTGGCGGTGTTCTGCTGCACTGCGGGGCGGTGGAGCCCAGGGCTCTGGGCAGGAGGCCCTGCTCAGGCCTTTAAAGGGCTTAGATGCTGTTTCTCCTCCCCGCCCCACCCAGTAAAGAGGAGGGGCCCTGGCCAGCCTGCACTCTGTGTGGACCGGTTGCTAACACACACACACACACACACACACACACACACACACACACACACACACGTTCCCCTGACCTCTCCTAAGCCCTCCAGCCTCAGGCCCCTGGGTGGCAGCTCTGTGGCCTCCAAGCTTTGGCTACCATCACCTGCAATATGGGGAGAACTGGGGCCCTGGCCTTGTGTGGGAGACTCTGCTGCCACCCAGGTTGTGTCTGGGGCCCTCAGGGAACTAGGATGTGGATAGAGATGCTTTCAGGCCTGTTGTCAGGGTCACACATTCTATGCAGATGTGCAGGGACCGCACAGTGAGGAGGCACCGCTGTGTATCTCCCCAGCAGTCCCTCACTCGGTCCTGGCAGCGCTGCCTCAGTAGCCTTATGTTCACTGGGGTTTAATTCCTCATCTTTTCTCCACCCATTCCAAAAAACACTTAGGTATGTGTGTAAGTGGACATGACACAGTAAGTCAAAGTAAGACAAATGAAGCCTGGGGGAAAGGAGTTGCCTAGTGCAGTGGGGAGAGGGTTACAAGACGGAGCGTGGGCGTCGAGGTGTGGGCACCCTCTGCAAGGACAGAGAGGCCATCAGTTCAGAGACTGGTGTCCACCGTGCAATAGCCTGAGGCTTGGGGGCCAGGTCAGGCTTATTCAAAGGGTTTAATACTCTCGAGGGCCCTGAGAGCATTACAGATCGTAGTGGCAAAATACTGAGGGGACAGTGACCAGGGGCTTCATCTTTTTAGGAAACTCTCTCTGCAGCTTCCCTCTGAACCTTCTTCTGACCCAGGCTACCCATGCTAGCATCCATGGTGGCTCCTAGCACCTGCTCAGCTGAGCCCTGGTTTCCTATTCCTGCACTGGGCATCTGGTGCCCCGTGGCTCGTAGGGGGCCCGAGGGTCATTTCTTTCTGATCCTGTCATCCTAGCTCAGGGATGCAGTGGGGGGACACCCACGAGAGCTTCGATTTTTTGGTTGGAGGTGGTGATGATTATTTCGGTAATGTGTGAGTTCACTGCTCAGCCTCGGTGCACCCAGAATGGGTGAAGACCCCCAAGGGCTGTGCAGTAACTCAGGGGGCCTCTGATGCCTGCAGTAGTCAGTGCAAGGCAAAGCCCTGGACCAGGAATTATAGTAACAGGTGCAGGTGCAAGTGCAGAGGCCCAGATTCCAGCCTGTCCCCAAGGATGCGGTTTCCGGCCAGGGAGGGGGAGGGGGAGGGCAGGCCTCTTCTGTCCTGTCTCTTCCTCCTCCTGACGGGCAGGGGCCATTGTATGTGTGTCCGGCCGAATTTCCTGGTTCATAGGTGTTAGGCTCTGACCTGGGGTGAGAGCTGAGGTCCCTGGGGTGACCACGGGTTCCACTCAATGGTGAGTAGCCACTTTGTGCCCAGCCCTGAATTAGGCACTCAGGGGGAGGAGGGAGGACCAGCCACAGCCCCACAGTGCCTGCTGCTTTCGGTTAGGCTGAGGCAGGATCGTGGCAGGGGCCAGAGAACAGCCTAAACATTGAGTAAGCAGACTAAAGCGAGCAGGGAGCGAAAACAATCGAAGGATTATTGATGTCAGGCCCTTAACTAAAGCGCAGTCTGAGTGGATCCCGCCCCCGCCTGCAGATTTGATTTCAAAGACCTGTTTTAAGGCCTCCACGCTCTTATGCTGCCCCCTGCTGGCTTCTGTGGAGTAGAGCAGCACAAGCCGGTAAAGCTGTTCAAAATTAGGGTTGTCAGCTTTGCTCCACACTTGGTGCTGTCAGGTCATGACAAAGCATGTTTGGTGACCGATCACGTTTTCAGGATCAGACAGGGCGTCCCAGGAAGAGCTTGAGTTTTTATCTGCAGAGCTCAGGGAGGAGAAACCAGATGATCTGAGCTCTACCTTCTGTGATTCTAGGTAAAAACAATACTGGAAACACTGAAAGATGTTTCTGTGGACGTCAGATAAGCTGCACACGGCAGGGAATATTTTATCTGTCTACTCAGATAGGGTGCCTTGGCCGGATAACATGGCTTGGGACCGTGTGTTCAATGACAGGAATTAATTCTGGAGCTTTTCCTATGGCTTTATTCAAAGCAGACAGAAATAGAATAGTGCTGTCATGTTCTCAGGAGGGACTACGCTGAGTTTCTCCTTCCACCGGCTTCTCTTTTCTAGGACTGGCCTTTGAAAGGAGAAAATCTGCACAGCTCTGCTCAGTGTTATCCCCTAGGCTCCCTAGCATTTCTATCCAGTCTGTTAAAAGTGTTGGAGCTGACCCGGGAGGTGGTGAAACCTTTTGCAGTGGGCGTGGTCAGGCGTTGTTGGGGACAAGCTTTGGTGCGCTCTTTGCTGAGAAGCAGCCCCAGCAAGGGACCAGAGCCTGTGCCATGCAGCTGCCTGGGTTCTTGGAGATGACCTTTGGGGCGGGAGTGGGTCAGTCGGTTTGGTTCTTAGCTTCAAGCCAAGAGGAGGCAGAAGCCCAGGGCAAGTTCATGTTTGTGCATTACACACAAACCTGAGTGGACTACTTTAGTATAAAATGCGAATAGGAAGTGATGGCTGTGAATACACAAATGTCATGCATTGTCAATGTTGCTTGAAGGTATAATACAGAAAATTGTGCACTCTCCCCTTGAGATAACCCCACTGTCCTTCCTGAAAGAGATCCTTTCCCCGAGTCATCTTGGTGTGGAGCCACAGGTCTAAGCTGAAGGGTTTCACCCATCTCAGTCAAGGCAACTGCTTTTCCCCAGGGATGCGGTCCCCCATGTGCCTTGGTAGTCGCTTGGTAGATTCTGAGCCTGAGATTCTGTGCATGGTGCCTGGTGAGTCTTACAGCTGATTGCCCAACCCTGACCCCTCCCCAAAGGATGCCCCAAAGCCAGTAGAGTTTCTTCAGACACAGATGCAGAGGCTCAGCTGTCCTAACAGGCCTGGTTTGTTGTGCTGTGTGTGCACTTAACCTCGCCTTTCCTGCCCTTCCTTGCTCCTCTCCACACTGAACCCCCTTGCTGTACTTTGTTTCCTCTGTGTAGATTGTAAATGGACATTAAGTGGTTGAGGGAGATGTGCATGAGGGTGGTGTGAAGACCTGGGAGCCCCACCAGGTCCAGAACCCTCTGGCGTTTTCTGACGAGGAGGAGGAAGACCTGCTGGATTTCATGTACAAGTATAAGGAACCGAGAAGGACGGAGCTGCCCCTGGAGGTACACAGTGATGGGCTGTGGGCTGTGGAGCATGTGTTTGCCTAGAGCCTTTGTCCTGCAGATCTGGGAGTCCCAGGAGAGACGTCTCTCAGGGGTACCCAACATCCCCTAAGTGCTTGGGTGAAAAGCTCACCCTCCACCCAACAGGCAGGATAAACCAGCAGACAGCATCCACATACTTGCCGAGGTGGGGCCTGGTAGAGAGAAGACACTACAGATCATTTAGAAATAGGACAGTGATAAAGTATCTAGGTTTGGATTTACTTTTGTAAATACATGTTCTTATAAATGAGGCTTGTCCATCACTGTTTCTCTAAGGCAGTGCACTGAGCCAAGTACAAAGCAGCTACTCATAAAATATTAGAGGGCATGACCCTTTTAAATTGCAAAAAAATACACTTGATGTAGATACTACATACAGCCAGTTGTGGCTGTGGATGTGGTTTTGGCAGCAGGATGGCTAAGGCTGGAATCCCTGGGCCTTGCACTGTGCTGCCAGTGGAGGGTCTCGGGGGACCCCAGGGGCTTCTTCTCTGCCCCTTGGTCTTCTCTCTGGTTCCCCATTTCAGCTCTGCAGGCTAATAATTCATCTGAGTGAACGAGAAGTGCTTTGTCCACAGAACACAGGCCCCTGAGGGTCAGGTGAAGAAAAGAGTTGTAAGGTTCCCCCGCAAACATGGTGGGCTGGCCCTCTGTTCACACCAGACTGTATTGTAGTTACAGCCACATCCACGTGCAGGAGTCTATTGTGTGGATCAATGTGGAGTTACTTGGAGTCCTCTCTGGGCGTGGCCTCACCATGCGGTGAGGAGCCCAGCCTAAAACATCCCAGGGCCCAAGGCACAGTGGCTTGGGTTTTGTTGTAAAGTTGCAGACTGTGTTCCTGTTTTCTATCACTGCTAAGGCGCAGGTTACTAAAAAGGTGGGTCACACTGCCACTGCTTCTGGTCTGTGTTCAGACGTGGCTGGTAAACATGGCCTCATGGTGAGGCTGCACCTGCAGACCTGGTACCAGGGCCTGAGCATGTTCTCTCATTCATTCACTCCTTCCATTTTTAAAAATAATTATTTCACTTTTGCTCTTTGCAGTACTGGGGATTGAGCTGAGAGCTTCCACACTGAGCTATTGCTAGCCACTTTTTGAGACAGAGTCTCACTGAGTGGGGAATTTCCTGCCTGAGCTTCTTGGATGCTGGGGTTACAGGCACGTGCCACTGTGCCTGGCTTCCTTCCCTCCCTTTATGCACCTGGCTGGCGTTTCCCACCATCACTGGGAGATGCTGGTGGGTGAGACACAGGCCTGCCCTCAGGAAGTTCAGTGGGAAGTCAGCACACAGTCTGGTGGGGAGACCGTGAGCAAAGGACCCCCCCCATCACATGCACGCACCACACACACACACCTGGGTGCAAAGGTACTATGTGGCATGTACAAAATGCTGCCCAGGGACAAGACTGGGGCAGAAGCCTCACTTAAGTGTGGTTGGGCAGTGGTTCAGGGAGTCCTGTGCAGAAGCCATTGTTAGCTGGGTGCTCAGAGGGACTGACATGCAAGATGCGAGGGAGGAAAGAGCGCCCAGTCAGAAGGAACAGCAGTGTGAGGATGGTGTGGAGAAAGTTCTCTCTAAAGACAAACAGGGGGCCGGGGAGATGGCTCAGTGGAATAAGTATTTCCCTGGCAAGCGCAAGGCCTGAATTCAATCCCCAGTTCCGCCAAAAAAAAATAAATAAAGAAAGAAAGAAAGAAAGAAAAAAAAAAAAAAAAAAAGACAGGGATAGCACAGAGGACAGGTACAGGCTATGTGTGTGAACCCCTCAGAGTGTCATGTGAGGTTCCCCTATGACCTGTCAGCAATCCTGCGATTTGGGTACCCCATGGAAGGAGGGGTGCCTAGAGTCATTTATGGGGGAGGGGAGGTGGAGCCCTTGATACCTAAAGGTGGTACTGGCCTTTCTGGTGTCGTTCATTGTGCTTCAAAGGGTTCAACATACTGAATGGGCACTGGAAGTTGAAGCACAACCCAAGAAGTATGAGGCCAGTTCCCAAAGGAAACAACAAAGGCCAGGAAGGAAGAGATGGCAGGTTCTCCTCTCTGAGTCATGCAAGATCACTTGCTTCCCCGGTGGAAACAAGACAGATGTGTCATTCTGACACCCTTCCCTTGTGAGACCTGGGGACTTAGCAGAACTCAAGGCAGGCAGAGGTGGCGGTGGCCTTTTTCAGTGGGCTCAGCTTCCGAGGTGCTGTGGAGACTCAAAGGGAGCCCCGGCTCCCCCTACCATGTCACCCACACGCACCTGGCCAAAGGAGCTGCGTGTCACCACACTGGATGAGCCCTTCCCCAGGGGCTGTCCTTGAGAGGCCACATTCATGGGTGCCCTTTTTCCCCTCTTTTTTTCTACCAGGCACCGCCTAGAATCCTTCGATCTCGCTTCCGGAAGAAAAGTACCTCATCTTCAGCCGCTGAAACCACATGAGTGAGACGAGCCAACAGCACCGGATCCACAGAATGTTCCTCCTCTGCCTTAAAGAGCTAGTGACTAAGAACAGCAATCCGCAGGCTGGGTGTGCTTTGAGTGTGCAGCCTCACAGACATGGCCTTTTTTCGCTCCCCTCCTCCACCTGTAGGAATTTGTTTCCCCCTTCTCTTTATTTTGCTGGGGAGAGGCTGAAGGGAAAGGTCGGGGTGGAGTGATCTTGGAGTCTTCTGAGGTTAGTGATGTTCCGTGATCGGATCGTCATTACAGACAGCATTGTTTTTAGAAGTGGAAATCACCCCTTTGCTGCTGACATGTACATTTGTAATCTATCTGTTGCATACTTAGTTTTTAGTCCTGTAAATGCAAACCAATTTTTTTAAAAGCATTTTTTGGTTTTGGTACTAATACTTTGGACTATGATGTACATATTTATGGCTTTTGGCTTAATATAATGAACTTGCAAGGGCTGCCAGAGGTTCTAAGTGAGAAAACTGCAAAAACAATATATATATATATGAAAAAAAACTGATTCTAAACAATGTCTCCAATGTGCTTATAAAGCTTCCGAGTCCAGCTCCAGTAAAGTATCTGTTTTCCCGCAGGGAGATGGTGTCTGTATTTTTCTAATGGTTGAGTAGTCAACAGATCAGAGAAGTCAGGAGTAGAGACATTTAACATCAGCGATGAGTGTGAGCAACACTCGAAAGCATGGGAAGTTCACCTCCTCCTTCTGAGCCCTGCCACAGGCCTTAACCCTGCCTCAGGCAGGTGGCTCACCCTTGACAAAACTTCTTGAGGACAGAGACTCAGAGCTGTTAGAAGAATCTTTAGCGTTTCAAGTCTTGCCACATGACCTTCTTCAGAGTGGCTGGTGCGGCGGCTAATTTCCTCAGGTTGAGAAGCCTGAAGTCTGAGCACCTTGTTTCAGAGAACACTAAACAAAAAGAAACAAAACACCCCCACAAAAGACTAGAACTATGCTTTGTTTCGAGTATGTTCTGAAACATACAAGACACATGTGGAACCCAAAGGGTGGGTTCTGGAAGGTTGTAGAGGTTGAGATCTTTGGGATGGAGCTGTGGCTCACACCTTCTAACCCCCTCCTGTCCAGGGAGGTGCGTACATGGGAATGGACACATGCTCATGGACACTTAGTCTTCAGATATTTTCTGTCAGCCAGGATTGCTTAGTAGAGGAAGAAAGCACGGAGGGGACCCCCTGCTAGGATTGAGGATTTTATTTAAGAACAAGAATCTGATTTAGATGAATTTCTGGCCGAGGTAGCTGCCCTCCCCTCTGAGAGCTGAGCCAAAATGTAGCACTAGTGTATTTGTGCTGAGAGTTGGTGTTTTCTTCCGTGTACTGCATGCAGTGGTCACAACCTAGGTACTCATATTCGGATTGTGTTTGTTCGTAGATATGTCCCACAGACTAGAGAAGTAGTGTTATACACCACTTAGGACTCGCTGTCCACCGACTAGAAGTAGGCAGGTCCAATTGAAACTGTTTCCGTTACAGAGCTAAGTGAATATGCATTGGTGGCCTTTGCAGATGACACACTGGCTGGATCTTAGCCACCTTACAGAGGGTTTAGTTGAAGTTGATTGTCGCCAGATAAACATACTAAAATCCCAACCCCTTCCTCCCACACTTCCTTCAGAGGAAATTACCTTCAGAGGTAATTTACAAAAGAATTTAGGAAAACAGATATAAAAGCAAACTGAGTGGGCAATTAGAGGCTGTTTGTTCACTGTCTATGAACAGCACCGATATCTATCCTGTTAGAAAAGACAGAAAGCCTGTTCTCTTCAAGCTCACTGAATAGTTCCAGAAAAGGGAAAATACGCTCCGTGAAATGTATTTACCTATTAGTTGAGGCATCCCCACAACTGTCAGAAGTAAGTGCAAAAAAGCTTTAAGAGAAGCAGCTTTTAGTATGCTTTTGTTTTGCCAAAATAATAAATGCCCTTAACAGATTTCAAATTCCTGTATTTTTACTATGTCACAATGGAAAGTAGTAACAAGTCCAGGTGAATTAAGTTTGCACTCAACTATGCCAAAAGCAACAGTTTGAAGCACTCTATTCTCAGATATGCTGTATTAAGATTTAAAAATATAAGATATTCAAACTGCTGTCTTAATGTAACTTTTTCATTCAAGTGTTGCCCAGGGGGTTGGTTTCTCTCTTGAAGACATTCACTGTACAACTGAAAGCAGCTGTCAAATTTCTGGCAAAATGTGTTTACTTATCCAACAAGCTGTATATCTGTGTATGGACAGACATCTGTGTATGGACAGACATAAAATGTGAATGATTATTAGTGTACACATGGTGGTGTGGTGTTATGTCTAGAGGATATAACTGATTTTTTAAAGAAATTTGCTCACTTACAGACACAGGCTGTTTACAAAATGCTAGCTCAAAAGTCTGTGCTTTTTCCACGTCAGAGCTTTTAGTTACTTGCCACTGAGTACCTGTTCCACTTCTCGCGAGGTGAGGTGTGGTCTCGTGCTTATCAGCTGGAGCATTCAGTTGTAAGCCCTCCTGGCTCTGTGTGAATGGTTTGCTTACTGCACTGGCCTTTGACATGTGTGTCCCCTGTGGTAGCCGTCCATGCGTTTGTGCTAAGAGTGCGTGTCAACCACGGCCATTGTTGCACCTTCCCAGTTCTTCACCTCGCACAGTATTTGAAATGGCAAAGGATGGGCCTCCTTTAACAGTGTACACTCCAGGAGCTGGTGTTCTTGATCGTGACTGTGCACATTTCCTCTAGTTGTTTCTGAAGTCTATAGAGCGATCTGTAATTAACTAGTATATTGGACTGTGTGTTGAAGGGATGTAAAATTGCAGTATTCCAAAGGCTGAAGTTCTGCTGTTTTGTTATAATGCCTGATATACATCTTGAATAAAGTCTTAACATTTTTCTTTTAAAGAATATCTTTTGTAATGTTGGACTCATAAGGAAAAAGAAAATACTTTTTCAGAAGTGTAGGAGCTAGGTATGGTGGTACACTCCTGTAAACCAGAACTCTGGGAGACTGAGGCAGGAGGATTGTTAAGTTTGAGCCCGTCACAGGAAATTTAGCAAGAGCCTGTCTCAAAAGAAAAAAAAAAAAAAAAAAAAAAAAAGTAAAAGGAAGCTGGCATTGCGGCCCATAGTTATAATTCCAGGATTTTAGGGAGGCTGACACAGGTGGTCTGCAGGTTTAAGTCCTGCCTGGGCAAGTTAGTGAGAGATGCTAAAAATTTTGAAAGAAAAAGAAACAAGAAAGACAGACAGACAGACAGACAGACAGACAGAAAGACAGAAAACTAAATAAAAAAGGGCAAGAATTAGAAGTTGAGCTCTCAAAGGTTAACTCGTAAAACTCACCCCCATGCTTACTGCAAAGAATAAATGGGAGGCAGGGCCACTGTAGGTGGCAGGAATGCCCTTCCCTTAACCCTACTGTAGACCTTGCCTTTAAATATAAGAGACAGGTGTGATAGTGCACGTCTGTGATCCAGCATTCAGAAGGGTGAGGCAGGAGGACTGCCATGGGTTGGAGGTCAGCCTGAGCTACACAGTGAGTTCACGGCTAGCCTGAACTACAAAAAACAAGGAGAGGTACACTTGCGTTTTGTGGGGAATGAGGGGCACAAAGACTTAGAAGCATCAAAACTGAACATATTTTCTTTGTTTTCCTGCTCATATATTCTATATTTTTGATACATGGACTGTAAAGTAACACAGCAGCAGAAAAGAAGCAGAGTTAGAGGACAGAAAGCAGGAAGGATGGAAAAAGCTGGAAATGCATTTTTTTAATTTACTGAGCCAGGCACAATGTCAACAGAGCGGTAATTAATACAGCTGAGTCAGCAAATACCAGGAACGCTAAGTTAGTGGAAAAGCTGAACTGGTGCAGTGAGCTGAGGTACTTAGTACCTACAGTGCTACAGCAGGGGATGAGAAGCTATGAAGATGTGTCATGCGCAGGTGCCAGGGCCCCAGTGAGTGTGATCATCGTGTGCTACAAGCATGTACTAATAAAATGACAAAACTATAGCGCTAGATTCCAGCCACTTGTTGACTTCGATGTATTATTTTCATGTTAGAATACTGAAGGAAATACATAGGCTTCCAAAGAGACTGGAATTTTGTGATGTAGTAGCTATACTTTGGGGTAATTTAAATTAGGTATAAATATATCTTCTTTGCAAGGTTAGTATAAGGTTTAGTGTTTTGGAGATATAAGCCTAGTTTATAGATAAGCTGAGATAGTTATTTGATAAATCATGTACTTGCATAAGCTATCCATCTACTTTCCAAATTATACATACACTTGAACATCATTTAAGATGTTGTTTTTGTGGTACCAGGGATTGAACTCAGGACCTTGTGCTTGCCAGGCAAGCGCATATTCTACTGGGCTATCTCCCTGGCCCTTGAACATCATTTAGGTACTCTTTTAACTTAATGAAAGCTATCTTATGGTCAAGCCCTCCTACCCACAGAACAGAAATGTATATGCATGAAAGTTCCCTTCCTCTCAGAAGCACGTCCATCAGCCCATCTCTGGATTCCAAGGCCCTGGTTGCCAGCTCACATCTCTGCCCTTTTTGTCCCTGGCCTAGAAGAGAAACCACGGTGCTCTGAGGCCCTTGTATGAGAGACCCTGTGGGAAAGTGTCCTCCTCTTCAACCGCTGCAGACATGAATGCATCCCACCACCAGAAGCGCCATGGAAGAGCCAGGCAGCTGAGGAGAAATGCAGGAGAGCCTTAGAAGTGGTGGCTTCTGCCTTCCCAGAAGTGTGAAGGGAACTCCTCAAAACAGAATGCCATTCCACATGCCAGGCTCCTACCTCATCTCAAATCAAATGCCCATTCTGTATTAACTGGTCATGTCAGTAACAGACATGTACTTGCTTTCTGGTTTTAGAACATTCTATTGATACCACTTTTCCACTTAACACACATTGCTTTCAAGGAATTCCCACAGAATTCCAACTTGGTTATCTTATTCTATTAATAACAGAAGAACTTCACACCAACTACTTAAATAGAAATCCAAAGTTCTAGTGCCGGCCAAATAGCTCAGTGGATTAAAGCGCCTGCAAGCAGGCGCAAGGGCTGGAGGCTCGATCCCTGCACGTGCCATGCTGGCCCCACCCCTGCCGTGCTGGCATGCTGAGACAGCAATTGAGACTGGGCGTGGTGGCGCGTGTATGTAATCCCAGTTCTTGGGAAGCTGTAAACAGGCAGACCACTACAGGTCCAATCTAGTAGTGAGACCCTGAACACCCTGTAAACCCTTCCCTAAAACTACAAAACAAACCAAAAAAAAGTTCTGTTTAACAATGGTTTTCAATAGGCAAAGTACTGCTGCTTTCTTAGATGATCCTGATGCAAGAGCTGAGAACACTGCTTTGACTATAAGCATTACTGCCGCTCTTCACATAAACAGTGAACTCTTGCATCATTTTGCAAATAATTGAAATTATTTTTTTCCTTTTAGTTTCTACAATGCACTTATAGAAAATTTGGAAAAGTCTGTCCTTACAAATGAAAATATGAGATCTCAAGTGAATATGCTAGGATTTAAGAAATATATTGTCTTTCACTTAGCCCTTCTGTTTCAATGAAGGGTATACTGAGCTTCATCATTTACTCTTATATATATATTAAGAAAAAAAGTCCTCTAATTAGCTAATGAGAACTGTCATGACACAGTGAGTGTAGTATCCTATATGCTAAATGTTGCTACCTGTTGTCACCTCTAAGCACAACTATTCGCAGAACTATTTTCTGCTGCACACAAACCTGTTAAAGTGGGCCAGGGTGGGCTCCCAACCTAAGCACAGCCAATGCCTACACTGGATGGTGGCACCTGGAGTAAAATGGAACCTGGCCCAGCTAGACTCCTGCCACTTCCAGGCAGGAGAAAAGAACCTGAAAGGTGCAAGCCGAATCTGTAATGATGAAACAGAACTCTATGTGAACAAAAGCTGTGACCTGGAGAGGCTGGTGAGCAGAACAGAGTTGATGATGGAAGAGAATGGAGTCACAGGCGAGGCAGAAGCTGAGCCTACAGACCCGTGATCGCTTGCTGAGGAGCACCACCTGGTCTGTCTCTCTGAGCCTGGGGTCAGCTCCGGCTGAGAGCTGGGGAGGCGGGTCCTGAGTTCCCAGGCATGCATCCTTAATCCTACAGGGTCACACCTGTCAGCTAGCCGAAATCTTCAAGTTTCTCCTCACTGGAGATTTTGTGCACTAAACAAACCTAGTTGGAACCAGTTGGTTAAAAATAATACACAGCTTTAAACTTGTAGTTCCTTAACCAAATCTGGGAATGTTTAATCCAATGAGTCGGTGTTTTCATAAATTGAACATTAGATCTGTATGTTCACATATCAGCTAGTAAAATTTAAGTTTTACACCTAGTCATTTTTGCAAAGCCATCATGTACACAAGAATACAGATTCAATAACATTTAAAATTTTCTGATCTATACTTTGAGGTTTGTTCGATCGTGATACTTCTGATATGGGTCGTCCACATACCAGTTTCTCCTCTTCCAGAAGGACGTCGTCATTTTATCCAAGAGTTTACTCTGAGTTTTATTGCAGAACACAATTTCCCTCAAGCGTTTTTTTCTTGCAGCTGTCTTTTTCCATAATTTTTTCTTATAACCTGACTGAAATAATATTACAGACATTTAAAACATTATATTATGAAGGAAACAACAGATGATTATTATAACTCACAGTTTACAGGCTTGGTGGGAGCAAAAACAAGTGCGGAAACATCTTAATGAGGAGGGGGTTGAAAAAGCACTTGTAGTTTAAAAAAGAAATACTAGTAGATAATTTAATATTCTGGAAAATAGAGCCAAGTACATCTGTGTAGTTAGTGAAGTAAAGATAATATTATTACAATATCTAATTATACATGCCTTACCTCTTCAGCTATCTTCCACAGCACTATTACTACCCAGCTGTACGTTTTATTTCTCTCCTAACGTGGAGGGCAGGCAAGGAGGCACCAGTGAGGGTGGTAATATTCATTTCTTAATAAGTAACTGGGTGTTATAAGGGCTGAAGTACAGTTTTTGAATATATGGCTTCATTTATTCTTTCCACACACTAAAGACTCGTATTTGTAGGAGATACTTTCTAAGGATTAATGAGTATAGTAAAACTACTATTCAGAGTGGTGAAGGAAGAGTTAATCCATTTAATGAACCCAGAACTTCCATATATACCACCTATGAATTTTGAGGAATTTATTTATTTATTTATTTAATATTTATTTATTTTTATTTATTACATTTATTTATTGTGTGTGTGTGTGGCCAGCTCAGCCCACCAGGGGGCGGGGCTGGCTGGCATGTGGTGCTGGGGATCGAACCGTGGTCCCTGTGCTTCGCCAAGCTTGATTCAAGTAGGTGCTTTAGACCACTGAGCCATCTCTCCAGCCCCAGGAATTTATTTTGACAAAAAAATGAAATACAAAAACTAGAATCAGCCAGGCGTGGTGGTGTACACCGATAATCCCAGCCCTCAGGAGGCTGAGGCAGAGGATCGCTGTGAGGTTGAGGCCAGCTTGGGCTACAGAGTAAGTTCAAGCCCAGCCTACAGAGCAAGACCCTGTTTCAAAAAAATAAAATAATAATCACAGTGTGTTAAAACTAGAAGACTTGAGGTGGCACCGCAGTGAAAGCTTGGTGAAAAATCACACAGCAAGTTAGGGGGAAGTAAGAATAGAAGCTGGGTTATTGGTAAGAGCCCTTGGTTCCTTTCCAGTCAATGACTCATTACATCACAAGTGGACAAATCACAGCTCTTCACCTCTAGCCAAATCGCCAAACTAGGGTCCTGTGGATCTAACTTATAGGCCCCTAATCTGCTGCCCAAGACCAAGATTACTCTGTGGAATGGAGACACTGTGAAAATGCTGGAAAGGTTTTAGACAATTTCTAGGTTCAAAAAGGGAAGGTGGGAATAAATAAAACAGTAAGGACATTTGGGTGAAACTATGCCATGGAAAATACAGTACTTTGGGTTTTTCTACATTACTGTAAATTAGTCATTTTTTATTTTGTCTTAAAATCAGATGTCAATTAAGGAAGTCGTTTTGCATGCAGTACACTTTTGGGGCGCTAAACTGGGGCAAGGAGTAACGACTGAGGGAGTGATCAAGTCCTGTAGGGTCACATGAGCGAGTGTTCTGGAGCCCTAGGAAAGGGACATGGAAAAGATGGCAAAGTAAACTGCCCTTTTTATCTAGGACAGTACAAGGACTGGGAAACATGTTATCATACCAAAGGGGAAAGACATATTTCTAATGGTCCAAAATTTACAAAATGCAGCAATTACAACTACAGTTCAGCTGATGTTGACTGGTATAGGAAGCAACACAGTGCCATTCCAATGGGGAAATCAGGATAGTTTATATGACAGACATTAATCCTTTTAATCTTTCAAAAAGTGAGTGAATCTATCTTAGAGCAACGACTTCTACTACTGTAGTATTTTGTGTTATGAATGCTTACAGGATTTTTTTTTTCCTGGCAAAACAGGAGGCTGAACTCAGGGATCCCCTACCATCAAGCTATATCCCAGACCTTCTTTGTTTTTTCAGGCAGGGTTTCATTAAGTTGCCCAGCTAAGCCAATCCTCCTGCCTCAGCCTCTAAGTGTGCTGGGCCTACAGGCAAGTATGCCCAGCTTATATGCTTTTTGAATATAGAGTCACTGACACAAAGAAGTGCCTGTCAGGCTGATAATTATGCATAGCTATGAGAGCTACTTTACTGGTAAGAGGAAGGGAAGACATACCAGGAATAGGCTCACTGTCTATTCCTTATTTTTCACTGTCTTTTCCTTATTTTTATTTTTATATTTTAAAAAGCTACTGGGTACTGGGTATTAAACTCAGGGCCTTACACATGCTAAGGAAGCACTACTGTTGAGCTATAGCTCCCACCCTTTTTATTTTTGACACACAGTGTCACTCAGTTGCCCAGGCTGGCCTTGAATTTGCAATCCTCCCGCCTCAGCCTCCTGAATAGACAGGATTTCAAACTTAAGCCACCCTGCCTAGCTCCTGCTGCATTTTAATCTCTACTTATAGTGCTTTTTCAGTGAGATAACTATGAAACCTCACCCTTCTAGGCTGGGCACGGTGATGCACACATGTAATCCCAGCACTCAGGAGAGTGAGGCAGGAGGATCATTATGAGTTGAAGACGAGCCTGGGCTACAAAGTAAGGGCAAGACCAGCCTGAACTCCAGAGCAAGACCCTGGCTCAAAAAAACAAAACAAAACAAAAAAACAACTCACCCTTCTCCTTAGCCAAAGGCCAGAATGAAGTCGAAGAAACCGATAGATAACAGCTTTCACAGTCTTTCTCTTGCCTTTTTGTGTGCTGCAGTATGTTAGAGTTCTGACTGGCACTGTCAGGATGTTGGGAAGTGAGGGAGCCACTCTGAAATATATCATAAAATTAACCAGCAGTCGGGCTGATTAAAGAATAAGGCCCACTACACAGTGCTTAGAAATGAGTAAGGCTGCTCCACTGGAATGGAGGTAACTTTTAACATATAATATTATTTCAAACATTCTAATACATTATGCATAAGTAAGAACGGCAGCTGCTATCAACCACAGGTCCTCTCGAATCCATCCCTGCTGGTGCTCTAGTCCAGGGGTACAGTGTTCAAATGTGTACAAAGGGCTGGGGACATAGCTCAGCAGCATAAACACCTGCCTGGTAAGTGCAAGGTCCTGAGTTCAATCTCCAGTACCAAAAAGCAAACAAATAAAAAATAAAAAATGTGTACAAAATCTGGGTTCAATGCCCAGCACCAAAATATAAATAACCAAACAAAACCCAACCCCATCCTGATGAATTTATCCTACTCTGTTTTAATCACCTGATTTCCTATCTTTGTGTCCTTTCTGTAAGTACAGTGTTGGGCACCCAGGGGTGCTTCCTGAGCATTTGCTGCCTGCTCAGAGACCACTCACAGCCCAGTCTGCTCAGCTGAGCATCCGCTCCTCTCTCTACCTTGCTTGATAGCTTCCCTCCAGGAAACTACATACACACTGTCACAAGTACTCTGGGGCTGGGGGTATAGCCCAGTGACAGAGCTCTTGCCTAGCAGGCAGAATGCCCTGTGTTCCACACCCAGTAATGCAAAAGGAAAAGAAGAAAAAAAGAACAACAACAAAAAAAAAGAGCAAAGCTCTGTTCGGCAGTTTCTGCTACTGGCATCCCGGTTCATGGGTGTCAATCTTATTTTCCCACTTAGGCAGCACCACCGCAGGCACGCTACTGCTGTATAACCTGCCAGGTAGGCAAAGAATAGTACCACCTTCTCAGGTGTCTTGTCTCACAGGAGTGAATAATTTTATTTACTTATTTATAGTTTTCTGAGACAGGCTATTCCTAAGTATCCAGGCTGGCCTTCAACTTGCTATATAGCCCAGAATTTCTTTAAATTTGGAAAGCTCTTGCCTCACCCTCCCAAGGATTATAGGTGTGAACTACCACACTTGGCATGAGTATTTTATCTATCCTATTCTATTTTATTTTATTCTATTTGTCTATTTCAAAGCTGAGGATCAAATGCACATCCTCATGAATGTTAGGCAAGTGCTCTACCACTGAGCTATACCCTTAGCCCAGGTGTGAATATTTTAAAATTTTATCTAAACATCATGTTTATTAAAGTAAACCCTGGGCCGGGGAGTTAGCGTGAGAGCACGAGCATCTGCCTGGCAAGGGCAAGGTCTTGAGTTTGGTTCTGGTACGAAAAAAAAAAAAAAAATCTAAAATAAACTCTACCTATTAAGGATTGTTGCAGTATATCCACATGTCAGATTTCTGACAGATGTGACAGGTCGAGCAGAAGAAACAACTGGTGTGCCAGTAAGACTAAAATGTGCAGTGGACTGTACAGAATTAAGACAGACATTCTTGGCACCGTTCTGATAGGCTGAAGATGCCAAAATATTCATGGGCCGTAAGATTCCTGTAAGATATAGAGAAACACATATTGATGATATTCCAAAATAAGCACTGGCATTTAAAATTAATGTATCCCTGGTACCACACACAAAAAAGAAATAAAAAAAAAATAAAATGGATGTATCAAAGCAACCAAGTATTAAATATAATTAAAATGTTCTGAGTAGCAGATTTACCTGTGGAGCTTTCCACCAACTTTATTGAGGTATAGCTTACATAACATGAAATTATCCATGTTACATGATGCAATTCAGTGACTTTTAAGACATTTAGAGATTATACAGCTATCATCAGAATGCAGTCTGACATATCCTGGCTCTATATCCAGTACTAGGGAACAAGGTATGCAGGTATAAAGCAATTCCCACCCCCAGATCTTACACTCAGGGCAGTGGCAGGTCAGACACCTGAAAGCACATGCCCCTTCCTGGAAAGACAACCGAGGAGCAAGAGGAGGATACATGAATAAAACAGAAGAGGCATGCGTGTTCTTTGTGAATAAGAACAGGCCCGGGGGGGGGGGAGGAGGAGGAGGAGGAGGAGGAGGAGGAGGAGGAGGAGGAACACATACTGGCAAGCAGGAGCAACATTAGCAAAGGTCTTGGGCAGCAGTGGCGAACCTATAGCATGCGTGTCACAGAGGCTGTTTGTTATCACCGAAAGCTCTAACAAGTTCATGGTCACTGGTCTAGGGCTGACTGGTGCATGTGTGGGGCAGGGGACAGAGGCTGTACACAGCTTGCCTATTTCAGAGATGCCCAGGAAGAGGCACTAGGACACAAGGTGGGGCAACACAAAAAGGAATTTCCTTCTCTGAATTAACCTCCTTCCCCTCTTTTCCTAGAAATGGGAATCTGTATTGCCTCAGCTTGAGATTGACCCCAAAGTCCCATGTTCAAGCCATCCTCTTGCCTCAGCCTCTTCAATAGCTGGGACTACAGGCTTGTACCACCATGCTTGGTTCTGTTTCATTTTTTTTGTACAACCACTAAAGCCACAGGAAATTTTGGAATGTCCTAGCCATGCTATAACCTGAGTTTAGGAAGGCATCTTTTTTAAAAAAAAAGTCTCATTATTTTCTAAAGAAATAAAGAATTGGACATTGGCCAGAAACTATCCCCAAATTAGTTGCTTGCTATTCACCTTACTAACCTCTCCTCTTGTTTTGTTCCCAATTTTTATGAAGGCTCTAAATCTGTTTGAGGCATGTTTATTAATCTGCGTGTGTGCGTGTGTGTGTGCGTGCATGCGCACACACACACACACACACACACACACAAAACTATGCTGGGCATGGTGGTGCGTAGCTGTAAACACAGCACTCAAGAGGCTGAGGCAACAGTTCAAGGTCAGCCTGAACTGCATAGAAAGACTCTGTTACCAAAAGAAAAAAGAAAAAAAGCAAGCTGAATCAACAAAAAATGATTTGACCAACAGGAAAGATGAACCTGACTTGACAGCAGCAGTTCATGGGAGATCACTCGGCCACCTTTACCTACCTGGTCTTCGGACCATGTGCTTTAGTCTGTCAAAGCTTGCATGGTCTAAGACTGTGAATAATGGGAAGCAACTGTTTCTTTACTTCTCTTCCTGTTGGGGCATTTCACACAGACAGGCAATCACTAAACCATTCTTGTTATGGAGAACAGATGTTTTTGCAAAAGGAGCGACAGCAAGCCAGCTTTGAAAGAATAAGAGGAGGCAGAAGGAATAGAAGGCCTGAAGGCGAAGGAATTACCAAAAGCTCTGCATGGAGTAAATCACTGGAAGAGGAGAGGAGGGCTGCACTGAGTGGGGGTGGGATAAACCTGAGAGGATCCAGACCACGGCTCCACAAGCTTTTTAATCCTCTAGCCCCTAAAAGAATCTTAAAAAATTATACAGTATATTCTTTCTCAAATTCTTGCATAAGACTGGGCCTGGTGGCATATGCCTATAAGCCCAGCTCTTGGGAGGCTGAAAACAGGAGAATCACTATGAGTCTGATCTATGTAGGGAGACTCTGGAGACTGTCTAAATACAGGGGAAAAAAAAATTTTTTTTAAAGTCTTGCATAAAATCTAAAATGTTAGGTCAAGAGCAGGAGTAGCACTCTAAGGCCCTGAGCTCTGTCCCTGGCACTAACAACAAGAACAAAAGTTTAAAATATTAAATAGTTTAAACTGCCAAAAAAAGAAATAATTTATAATATGTTTAAACACCAACATTTAAAAATAAGCCATCAACAAAAGTTATTACATCTTTTAAAAAATGTGTTCAATGGCATCCAAATATAGTAAGTTGATGATTTTTATGTCACCTATTTAAGAAATGCAATGATTATGAACAGATAAAAATAAAAATTGATTTTCATCAAAAGACTTCTGCCAGTTATGGTGGCATACTCCTGTAATTCCAGCACTCAGGAAGCTGAGGCAGGACAGAGCGTGTGAGGCCAGTCTGGTCTACACTGTGGTTCAAGGCAGGTCTGAACTACATAGCCTTATTTCAAGCAAAACAAAACAAACAAAACCAAAGGCACTCCAAATAAAGTCCAGAAGACAGGCTAGGGTGGGAGAAGATAATGGGCTTGCTTGAACAAAAACGTTGTTCATACCTGGAATTTATAAGGAACTGTAAAATAAAACCCAAAAGAAAAATAAGCAAAATATTTATGTGGATATTTCATAAAAGAAATTCAGGGGCCAGGGAGATGGCTCAGTAGAATAAGCACTTCCCTGGCAAGCGCAAGGGCCTGAGTTCAATCACTGGTTAGGTTAAAAAAAAAAAAAATTAAAAAGTAGGTGTGGTGGTGCACACCTGTAATCCTAGCACTCTGGGAGACTGAGGCAGGAAGATTCCAAGTGTGAGCTCAGCCTGGGCAATTTATCAAGACTGTCTCAAAAATAAAAAAGGGGGGCCAGGAAGATGGCTCAGTAGAATAAGTGCTTGCCTGGCAAGAGCAAGGGCCTGTGTTCAATCCCCAGTTCCGCGGGGGGGGGGGGGGGGCTGAGGACATAGCTTCAGGCAAAAGCCCTGGGTTCAACTCCTAGTACTGAAAAGAATCTCAAAAATGTCAATCCATATGTGTAAATGTGCTAAAACTCATTACTAGTCAGAGAAACGCTAAAAAATAATAAGAAAAAAATAAACATATTTAAAGCTGAATGAGATACTACTACATACTCGTCAAATTGACAAAATCTCCCAAGTCTGATGCAATAATGAATATATACCCTCTCTCTGACGCAGCAATTCTAAAACTAAAGTTGGTTCTGCACTTTACACACTCCTTAGAAACACTCTAGTATTCATGTGACAGGGCTCAATGTCAATCAGCCTTGTACATAATGACCCGCAAACCGGATACAACCAGTTGTCTATCAGAATGGAGAATTATAGGATTATCACATTTGGGGGAAGTTGGGAGTTTTGACCTGGGACGATGTACAGGAATGGAAAACGGGCTTGTCTTGGCCTGGGTTTTAATTACACAGTTTTGCTTTCCAGTCATATACAGTATATGAAACCATTTACACACCTTATGATTTTTTATAAGTTATTATGTTTCGTGCACACAAAAAATACCTCACATATAAAAGCTCTAACACTTGGAAGAATTATATGGTTGCCTTTTTTCCTTCCAGATACTTTTTATGTTAAAATACTTTATTGATCATCCTGCCACATTCTATGTTTTAAACTTTTTTTTTTTTAACTTTGGAAACAAGGCCTGCTTTCACCCCTGTACCTTCTCCCAATTAAGAACCCTGATATTCCCTTTTACTAAAGGCTGTAGTTACAAATTAGCCACCACTCTCAAGCTTACTGTGTCCCAGGCAGCTGCAGAGCCACTTTCGCCTCTGAGCTGATTTAATCCCTAGCTAGGCGGTATTGTACCTATTTTACGGCTGCAGAATCTAAAACTCAATTAGAGAAATTAAATGACTCTCACGGTAAAGGGCCGCGAGGGGTTCTAATGTGTGCATCAGAAAGGCGCGCGGCTTCCTGCCTCCGTCACCCCCCACCCCGTCTCTCTCGCTCGATCGCTGTGGGAAAGGCGGAGCCCATGCAGAAGCGGAAAGGGGGTCCCGGTTCGAGCTGTCAGCCACCCAGCCACAAGCAAAACTAGAAGCAATCCTCTAGCCCTCCAAACTGATTCTTTTTTTTCCTGTTAACCTCCAGATTAAAAACACTCCCTCCATCCCACACAAGTTTTCCGCCCGTGAAGGTATAAATGGAAGACGCTGCTCTCCACTGACCTGAGGCCGCTCTCACCGCCCGCGCTAAAGCGAAGGTTGCCATCTTGCCACCGTCCCCTACGGTGGCCGCCCAGGATGAAAAAGTGCCAGAGCAAAAGCGAATAAAGAAAAAAAAAAAAAAAACCACGACCGGGGCGGAGTCAGGGGTAGGCGGCAGAAAAAAGGCGTGGTCAATTCAGTCCTTAAGGAATTGTTCAATGGGTGTGTAGGTCAGGTTCTTTGTCGCTCTCGAGCTACTGCCCAAAGTTCTAAGCATGTAAGATGGTGGGAGGGGGTCCTTCTGCCCCGCCCCCCAACTAGGCAGGATTGATTACAAGAATGCAGGGCACGCCCCGCTCTTTTATGGGAGTGGGTAAGACCTTGCTAAATTTCCCAGACTGGCTTGGACCTCCTAGGCTCAAGCAATCCACCTGCCTCAGCCTCCTGAATGGTGGGGCCTGCAAGCATCTGGCGTTGTGAGCATATGCTTGAAAGGTTTACTTAAAGTACACGATATATTGGAACCTTTTTTTGTTACTAGGTTTAATTCAGAAGATAATACGGATCATCCTTTAAAAAGCTGGAAGAGGAGCCAGAAAGATGGCTCAGTGGGTAAGTGCTTCCCCGGGAAGCACGAGGGCTTGAGTTCAATCCCCGCTTCCGGGGGTGGGGGGACACTGGAAGGAGTAGGGTAAATAAATGGAAAAAATAGCAGTACTCTTAAAAAATCTTTTGTTTGAGACAGGGTCTCGCTATGTAGTTCAGATTGGTTCATATTTTTTGATGCGAAAGATATGAAAGAGTACTATGTTATCAAAAAGAAAAGTATGTTATGACTAAAATACACTGCAAACCATAGGATATATATCAATATACCTGATTTTAGATGTTCAAATCAATTTCTCTATTTTGCAAATGAAAATGGTAGTGCAGTCAACCTCTAAGAGAACACTATATTGTGATAATTAGGACTTGAAAGTACTTTGCAAACACAGTAGACAACATACAATTTATTTGGTCTCTATTATATTGATATGATACTAACAGTATTTGAAGTTTACATGGCATAGTAATATATATACATATATATGT
>NW_004524738.1:2098161-2107511 GCF_000260255.1 Octodon degus
TTTTTTTTTTTTTTTTTGCAGAACTGGGGATTGAACTCAGGCCCTTGCCAGGGAAGCACTTAATTCTACTGAGCCATCCCCCCAGTCCCTTATATATTCATTATACTAAGAGTTTTATTATAGACTCTGGAATACTCTTGAGTGTTTCTACATTGCTTTCCCTGTCTTTCAACTCATGCCACAAACGGAGACCAAATTTTTTTTTCTAAAATAAAAACGGAGAAAGCATGTGGTATAGTCTGGAAGGAGCAGAAGCTGTGGAATCAGAAAAATCTGGGACCTTAACCTTGCTCTGACATTAACACACACAGGATGACAGGTGTCGCGCACAACGGTCTCTCCAGTGCTCCAGTAAGCCTAAATCCCGGAGAAGAGCGTGTGAAAAGAAACACGTAGACGTCTCCACTGTTTATATAACTTGCTCCCAATCGACTCCTTCCGAGGAACTATCCAACTGACGAGAGACAGATGAGATGTCCTTTTGCTTTAATTTTCCTAACAGTCCCATTTAGCGTGGCTTTGGTGTGTGACTGAAATCCACACCGTCCCTTTGCTCCAGTTCACCCAGTAACCTCAATTCCGAGCGCCAGCCTGCGACCCGGAAGTAGAATCCGCCCTTCCTCCTCCTTCTAACCAATGGTCTCGGGCTCGGGGTTCCACCGTCTGGGCTGGCAGGGTCCGGGCGAGCGACGCGGGCGGCGCGTGCGCAGTGGCGCCGGCTGCCCTTCCGGCGAGCCCGGAGCGGAGGCGGTACGGCCAGGAGTACGTCCCCACGCACGCACGTCCTCCTTTATTCGCGCCGCCGCGGCCGTTCCCGCGTACGCCAGCCGCGCCGTTCATTCTGTCAAGATGCTCCGGGCCTGTCAGTTGCCCGGCGTGACCGCTGCGGCCCAGGTGAGCGCGGGGGCTCTCGGAGAAAGCGCGTGAGGGAGCTGACTCGGGACAGCCGAGGGAGGACGGGAGAGGCTTCGGCGCCGTCCAGGCCGGGGACAGAGGCGTTCGCCTGAGCAGCCCGGGGCGGGCCAAGGTAGCACCCTACACGGGAGTTCGCGGGGCTGGGTTCCTGGACGGTTACTACAGGAGCGGGATGGGGTGTGGAGAGGTAGCGGGGCGGGAGGCGCGGCCTCGGGGACTTGTCATCCAGTCAGCACCGCGCTGCCCGAGGCGAGGACCAATCCCGGCTGCTGCCTTCCGAGCCGCAGCTTGGGCGCGTGTTGAGTTTCCAATGGTGAAGGTCGTGGCGGGAGAACTACAGTTCCCAGCAGGACGTGCGGAGCCGCGGCTTGTTGCATCTTTAATGAGGAGGTGCCTGGACTGCTTGAGAGCGTCCGCGTTTGAGGGGTCAAGGTTGTAATTAACTGGGAGGAACTTTCGTTTCGTAGCTGAGTACACCTTTGCTCTATACTAACTCTAAAAAGCAAAATTTTTTCATTTATGGTGTTTAAACTCCCGGTACTTGAAGTAGGACAGGAGTCGTGACCTTGTGCTCATTTGTGGGATTAGCTGGAGGATCTGTGTCTCCTGGCTCGGGGACAGCTGTGCCTGACATTCAAGGAGGCATCGTGATCCCAGTTTTTTTTGTTGTTTTAATCTTCCTTAACTGCCCAAAATAACTTTCTAAAATTGACAATAAACCTATTTTACATTGCTATGATTTTTAGAAAGTTTATGTTTTGAGATTGTGCTGTATTCCAAAACGGTGACTCGAGTAGTACTTTTTTTCCCCCAAGTTTGCTTCTCTGCCCATGGCTGGGGTAAGAATAAGCCTCTTCTGCAGGGAAATGGGACCCCTATTGGTTTTCTGTTGCAATGTAACAAATACCACACATTTATCAGTTTAAAACAGTGTGTATTGATTATTTTAGTTTCTATAGGGTAGAAGTTTAGACATGAATGCTTAGATTCTCTGCTCAAAATTACAGAAGGCTATTAACAAGTATTTGCCATGATGTGGTTCTCACTTGGAGATCAAGTTCTTTGTCCAAGCTCATGAATTCAATTCCGCACAGAATTGAAGTACCAGTTTTATTGGTTTTATTGCGGGCTGTTGCTAGCCACTGCGCTCAGCCAGCAGTTTCTTTTCATAAGGCCCCCAGAGGTCATTCACAACATAAATGGTTGCTTTCTTGCAAGCTACCAGGAGCTTGTCTCTCATTTCAGAATCTCTTTCTTCTTTATCTTTGATCTGTAGGCCGAAGATTTAAAAGACTTAATGTGATTATGCTACATTCTATTAATTCAGGGACAACTTCTTGGGATGCTAATTAGAAAATTTAAAAAACTGATTAAAACTAAACACAGGGGGCGGGGAGACAGCTCAGTAGGATAAGTGCTTGACTGGCAAACGCAAGGATCTGAGTTCAATTCCTGGTTCCACCAAAAAAATAAATAAATAAATAAATACAATATGAACCCTTTCTTTTTGGGACCGGATCTTACTGTATGCTCTAGGCTGGCAGGACATTTTACTTGCAAATCATCTTGCCTCAGTGCTGAGATTAGAAATATGCCTGCCATCCTGCCCAGCTTGTACATGAATTTTCTAAATTCTTGTTTGATTTTATTGTTACACAGATTATTCAGTTTCATCAAATCCCATTTTAAATGTCTTTCCTGCCTGTCAAAGTCAGTTGTTTAAATAGTGGTTAGTAAACATTTATTTACTTATTTTTTTGCAACAGGGTTTTGTTTATATAGTACGTGCTGGCCTTGAACTCACTATGTAGCCCAGGCTGCCCTGGCTATTGTGGTGGTCCTCCTGCTTCAGCCTCCAGAGTCCTATGATTACAGGTGTGTGTCACCATGCTGCCTAGTTCTTTCTTTTTTGAGACAGAGTTTTGCTATGTAGATCGTTGTGTAGCCCCGGCTGCCTCAAACTTTTGGTGCTTCTCCTACCTCAGCCTTCTGAATGCTGGGATTATAGCTGTGCACTACCACACCCGGCTTTAAGTAAATCTTTTTTTTTTTTTTTTTTTGCGGGGATTGAACTCAGGTCCTTGCGCTTGCCAGGAAATTGCTTATTCCACTGAGCTATCTCCCTGGCCCTTAATTAAATCTTAAAAGCATGCACATCATGCCATGCGCTTCATTAACATAATCATCATGTACATAGCTAACCATACATACCCACCAGGCCCTTCAGAGCCTGACTCCTATGCTTTTGTCTTACATAGGTCTTTCTATTTTCCCTTACTCTGTTTTGGTATCTCCAGCATATATCTCACTGTGTTTTCATTTGGTGTTTAACTTTCCACACATCTTTGGTGAGTTCATTCCCTTCTTGCAGGTGTTTTCTCAAATATTACCTTCCTTTCAGAGAGGCCTTCTTGAACATACTTAAGGCTACTTTCTCCTTTCTTGCATTACTCCGTCTCTACTGCAACTATGATTTTTGTAGATTTTAGTACTACCTGACGTTAATAATGTCTATTTATTGTGTGTTTCCCACATTTAAAGTGTGTGCTTCAAAAGGCACTGTGTTCATATTGTTCACTTCTATATTTGCAGTACTGACCGTCCTTTGCTCCTAGTAGATGCTCAATTAGGGGCACATTTGTGATGTGTTTGAATGACAGAATGAATGTGTTCTGTGAATTTTTCTTAATTCCTGTAGCTACATATGGCCTCCCTTTAAGCACTCCGTAGATTTTGGTACCTCTAATGGTGTTTTACTCAGGGTTCTCCAGAATATAATGGGATTTATTATAAGTTATGGAGGTTGCCAAGTCCAAGATCTGCAGTGTGGGATGGCACACTCAAGACCTAGGAGAGACAGTGGTTCAGTTTTAGTCTGGGACCTAGTAGCCTGGAACCTTGAGAGGGCAGCTGGCACACTTCTCTGAAGGCAGTGTGCTGGAGACTTCTTTGTTCTTTTTTGTATTCAGTCCTTCAACGGATTGGATGGGTGCTAGTTTTAATATTAGGTATATCCAAAACCCCTGCCAGCTTGATACAAAACTACAGATACCATCTACTTATTGTTTAAATCTGGGTTCATCACCTTGAATTCTCTACATGCTAGTATTGAGTAAAAATGAATTATTCTTTTTGTAAAAATATGCTGCAGAACCTTGATCCTTCATGGGCTTATTTCTCCTAGATCCAGTATTGCATCATTGAGCTCAACCTTTTGAGACAGGCAGTGGGTTTGGAGGATTTGAGCTTTAAATCTAGTCTTGCCTTTTGTGGACTGTAGATTTGGGAGTGGTCATTTGCACATGTAGGAGACTTTCTGCTTGTACCTTAAAAGGAGAGAAGGAAACATTGTTCTTGAAGGTCAACCAAACAAACTTGTTTAACTAAAGACCAGGTTTGATATCCTGGCTAATTTAGGATTGCATTCAGCTATAATGGGGGAGGCCTTGGTGCTAGCAGTTAGTTTAGTTTAGTAGATTATGCAGCCTGTTATTTGCACCTGAAACTTTTTTTTTTATTCCTCATTTTCATATTCTAGATCAGTGGCTCAGATGCCATTTGAAAATACATTTGATATAATTCAGTATACTTAAGTATATAAAATGTATTCAGACATATTTACAAGAAAATCTAAAGAAGTATTGAGTTTGTTTATTTGCCATACTGATTAGCATCTGCCATTTCAATATGTGAGCAATTTTTCTGTTTGATGTCAAATATGCTTACATGGAGAAGTAAGTATCTGTGTTAGTATCAAACTTACTAGATTTTTGTGGGATATGCTTTTTAACCTAAGTTCATGCTTCTTATAAAAGATGTTAATAGAAAAAGTTATGTGATTGCATGTATTTCAAATGTAGAAATGGCTGCCAACTTTGGGTGTCTTTTGTTTATGTAGAAGGAATCCTTATGATAAAATCCACCATACTCTTGTCAGTCACAGTAATCAGAAAAAAAAAATGAGAATCTCTGAATAGGGCTCATATTAAGGGACTTCTGTTACAGTCTCTATTTCCAGGATGTAATGCTGGATTATTATTTCTTTGTGTGTGTTCATTTTAGTTTGGTAGGGCTAGAAAATGAATGATCAGTACAAGAACATTACATGGGAATTTTGTTTTTTCATGCTTAAAATTTTTGCTTGTTAAAATTATGTTTCTGAAAAAAATTATGTTTCTGCATATTAGAAGCAGCAATACACCTTATAACATTTATTACAAGATTATGTCAAGGCAGTTGCTTTGAAACAATATTGTTCTTTCTATACCACAGGTTGTTACTAATAAAAAATGATTCTAGAACTAAGAAGCAGATGTTTTGTGCCTTAAAGTTGGATATTTAGGTTATATATAATTCAGAGGTATATATTTGGTGCTTTAGAGAACTCTGGAGGCATACTTGATATTCAGCCATGACTTTTTATATGGCACCAAAGGACAAGCAACAAAGATAAAACAATCAAAATTTAACTTTTGAGCATCAAAGAATATTCAAAAAAGTGAAAAGAATGAGAGTATTTTTTAATAATGTATTTGACAAAGATCTAGTATCCAGAATTTGTAAAGAATTGGTAACTCACAATGAAAAGACAGCTCAAAAAATGCTGCAGGATTTAAAAGTGGCCCAGAAGCACATGGAAAGACTCAACATCCTTTGATACCAGGGAAATTTAGATCAAAAGTATAATAAGATACCTAGGTCACTCTCACTAGGATGATTATAATAAAAACAAAATCAGTGTTGTTCAAGACATAAAGAAATTGGAATCCTGTGATGTTGATGGGAAAGTGGAATCATGCAGTTGCTAATGAAAACAATTTGGCTATTCCTCAAATGTTTAAATATAGAATTGCTGTATGACCCTGAAAGCCCTCCCCCCCGAAGAACTGAAAGCAAAAACTTTAAGATGAATGTTCACAGCAACACTATTCACAATAGCTAAATGGTGGACAATCCAAATGACCATCATCAGTTTAAAATATATCTATCTAATGGAATATTACATTCAACCATAAAAAGACCTATAAACTTACATGCATTTACAAACATGACTTAAGAATTACATGCATTTACATGTTACAATGTAGAAGAACATGAAAAATAATTTAAGAAACTTAAGTTTTTCTTTTGGTTTGATGAAGAGGCTTCCCTTAGCCAAAGACAGAGCAACAATGACTTATCAAAAAGATAGCAGTTATAACTGATTTAAGTCTATTGAAGGTGTTTTTTCTTTTTTCTTTTTTTTGGCGGAACTGGGGATTGAACTCAGGCCCTTGCACTTGCCAGGCAAATGCTTATTGTACTGAGCCATCTCCCTGGCCCCTATTGAAGGTGTTTAAATCTATGAATTAAAGATACTATTTTGATTAGTTGTAGCTAAAAAGCTACTGTGAGCTTAAAGTAAAGCAATATGAATGGCCTCACTAAGTTCTAGTGCTTGGCTGTGTTCAGCTGGGCAACTCTTACTTATTGGTTCTTATGAGTTTGTAGTCACACATTTCTGGGGCTAGGATTACCTCCAAGTCTTTCTTACCGTCATGCCTCACAGTTGATACTGACCATAGCTGACACACCTCATCAATGATTATCAGCTGAAAACCTACATGTAGGAATTAATACACTACCATGTATTAGTAAATCATTAACAAAGCCTTTTTTAGGGGTGTGGACTTTTGAGACAGGGTCTTGCTATGTAGTTCAGGCTGGCCTTGAACTTACTATGTTGCTCAGGGTGGCCTCAGACTTAGCTCAAATGCTGGGATTACAGGCATAGGTCATCACACCTGGCCAAGACCTTGTTTCATAGAAGGATATATGGAACTTGTTTTTGACAGAAGTGGCAAATTTTTGAAAGAGCACTTAGTACGCAAATATTGTTGCTGCCAATTTTCATTCAGTCCTTTAACAACTGACGTCCCTCTCAGCTATAAATAACTTCATGGATTTCTCTAGGACCCTTTGAAATTTCATCTCATCACCGCATCAACATTGGAACCAGGATCTTGCCATGTAAATCAGATTCCAGTGTAAATAAGATATCTTAAATGGTCCATTGGGGATATCTCCTTAAGTCTTTCTTTTTAGATGGTGTTTTATGGAATTGAAAGCATTTCTCCTTCCTTAGTGGTACATAAAAAGTTTTGGTTTGTACTTGATTAGAAAAGAACCTAAAATTTACACTTAGTTTAAAAACAAACAAGAATGTCTAGAAATATTTGGAGGGGGACTAGAAGAGAGGACTAGACAACCTAATTCTAAAATGCAGTAGTTAAAACATTGAGTTCTTAGTGAATGAATAAATAGATCAGTGGATCAAAATAGTAAACTTACGTTCATGTAAGAATTTGCAGTTGAGCTGAGCCTGAACTCACAGCAACATAGCAGCCCTGCCCTAGGTTTCTCTGGCAGGCAGGCAGGAGAAGGAGACCACATGACCAGCAGGGGATATGGAGGAGGTTCAAAGTGTTGCTGACCATCGTCATGAGGCATCTGATGCAGTGGTAGGACCAGCAGAGGCTTTGCGACAGTTATCAGAAACACTGAGAGGCAAAATTGAAAAAAAACTTTTTCCTCTTTTGAGAAAATAGATTATTCTGATTGAATAACTTGAAGCAGAGAGAAAAACTTTATGATTTGAATATGAAATATTCATGGAATAAGCAGTGCAGAGATAGACTGGATGAATATGTATGTTGATGGAGAATAGCTCAGTGAGACCTGCAGCTTCTGGCCTTTTAAGCTTTACCAGATAGAGTCTGATAGGTTTTATATTGTAAGTTACTGCTTTAAAAATTTTTTATGTCTAAGCTGTGTAGTGAGACCCTGTACCAAATAAATAATGATTTAAGAAAATTCTTTATAGCTAGATACATTCCATTAGCCCTACTGCTGGTAGTTGACAAAATGTGATCTTGTACTTTGTCCTTTTTCTGGTTAGCATCTGTAATGACTTAACCCTTTTATTTCAAAGAAAAGGAGAAAAGTGGGAGAGGGAGAGAGCAAAACCCTTATATCTGAATAAAAAAGTAAGCAGATGCTGACCTGAAGAGTTTCTGTCTATGTAATCCTGGTAGAGACCCCATAAACTCGGTGTTCCAGAGGTCAGGATTGCTAACTGAAAAGCACTTCTGAACTTGTGAGAAGTTCAGAAAAGAAGGATAGTTATATCCACTTAAGCAGTTTGATAGATGGACACAATGGTAAATCCACAAAAATATCCACCTTAAAAGGACTGTAAGAGGATAAAGGGATAATTGTCCTGATTGTTGGACCAGAGAATCAAGCATTAGTGGACTTAAAACCAGAGTGGGAATTCCATCAACATTAAAAAAGGAGCTATGCTGTGGATGGAGGAGCAGCTGTTTTACTTTTGTGACAAGTGCCGAAAATGGATACTGGCGAAAGAGCTTCTCAAGTTCTTTGATTTATCAATTTCTGTTTGAAGGGTTTTTCTTTCCTCAACTTATGAAGGAAATCATGAGTATAAAGTTGACCTAAATAAAATGATAATTGTCATAGTTATTATTTCACTATAAATTTATATGAAAGTACTGTAAATTTATATAAATTTCCTATAAATTTATATAATTCCAGCATTTAGGAGGTTGGGGCAGGAGGATTGCTGTGAGTTCAAGACTAGCCTGTGCTGTATAACATAGCCTCAGTGGTTTAAATGGACCATAAATTATAACTAATTCTATAGTAATTTTGTTTGTCCTGTGATTAAAAGATATCTTGTTGAAGCTAAAAATAGTTTTAAAAGGAAGTTTGTGCTTTTCTGATATTCCTTCCATACGATTTTTTTTTTTTAAAACATGTTCTCATGAGGCTGCAGAGGCCAGTCTGAAATTGCTAGGCTCAAACAATCTTCCTGCCTCAGCCTACTCAGTAGCTGGGACTGCCACACACCACTGAGCCTACCTTTTAGATAAAATTTCATTAAGGAACATAGAGAAAGCACTTTTCCCTTTGACTTGCTCAACTTTATTTTCTAAATGGTATTAAAAATATTTTAGGCTGGGGAGATAGCTCAGTAGAATAAGTGCTTGCCTGGCAAGCGCAAGGGCCTGAGTTCAATCACTGGTTCCACTAAAAAAAAAAAAAAAAAAAAAAAATTAGTCCAAGGAGCATCCTCAATGGGAGGATGTTTGCCTAACATTGCAAGACTCTGTATTTTACTTCCTAATAACACACAAATCGAAATTATTTATGGATTCAATAGTATGAGTTTTCAGATTGTTACAAATAATTTTAAGTTTATCAAAACTTCACAGAAATCTACCCTTAAAGCAAAATGACTGGGACTGTGCTTCACAATTTGTTTGAATTAAAAGTGAAATACAGGGGCTGGTGAGATGGCTCAGTGGTCTAAAGCACCTACTTAGAACAAGCTTAGCAAAGCACAGGGACCGCAGTTCAATCCCCCAGCACCACAT
>NW_004524738.1:2111736-2124740 GCF_000260255.1 Octodon degus
ATATTGCTAGAACATTATGTAAAAGTGATCTGTTAATGTCTGACAAAATTATACAACCCTAGTCTCTGAGTGTAGCTAAGTGGTATAATGCTCATCTACCATGGGAGGGCCTTGGGTTCAGTCCTCACCATTGCAAAAAAAAAAAGAAAAGAAGGAAAAAAATAGTTAAAATATGAGTTCTTCCAATAAAAATTTTGGACTTCATTTTTCTAGTAACAGTGTCTTCTTTTAGTAAAATACATGCTGCTAACTTTATGTTAAAAGCCTGAAAGACTTTCAGAAATGTTATTTCATGTGACCTTTTTGGGAAAATACTATTTTGGAAAAAAAAGAAAATATTATGGTTTAAATGTTAAATGTTTTTATTTCCAAGATTCCGTCCGGTCCACTAAAAATCTCTAGTGTGTCAGAGGTAATGAAAGACTCTAAACAGCCTACTTCACAACTCCAAAAACAGAAGGGAGACACTTCAGCTTCATCAGCAGGTAATCATATTAGAACCATCCTTTTTAAAATCATAGGCAAGTGAATTGTTCTAATGCATTTGAACCCACAGACATGAGGAAGAATTTTCTCCATGAAGCACTCTTCTGGTCCTCAGCTCATACCCTGGGGAAGTAGTGTTTTCACTTCTCCTTCTAAGTCTCATTTTAGGAGTGGAGAGACATGAAGGTGGGCTTTTTATGACTAATGATTGAGGGTAGCCTCAAAATTGTCCTGCCTACAAAACACTTTCCTTTCTTCATGTTTGGATTTTGTAAGATTTATTCTCTTTCCCTAACCCTTTTATTCTACCTATTTACTGGGTTTTTTTTTCTTTCTTCTTTCTTAGTCATGAAAATTTTTTTTTGCGGAACTGGTGATTGAACTCAGGCCCTTGCACTTGCCAGGGAAGCACTTATTCTATTGAGCTATCTCCCTGGCCCTGAAAATGGTTTTTATATGATTCCTGCAGATGTTTTACCTTTAGGTTTTACCAGTAATCCCACCTTAAGTTATAGCACCTGCTGAAGTGTTCAGGTTACACTTGAACTTCATGTGTGTCTCTTTTGTTACTTCTGTCCTTTATAAAATCTACTGATTTGCATTTAGCACATACTAACCCAATGTTTGTTACCTCTGTGAGACATTCACCGAGGACTTAGCAGGTGCACAAAACAGTTTAAAAAAAAAACACAAAACCTGTGCTAATAGGCCTTGGTGGGATGAAGAGGGGAGATCTTGTAAAAGTAAGTAAGATGAATATAGGATATCACATGCTGTGGAGGGAATATTGCTATTTTCTGTGGAATGGATAAGGAAACTCAGCAGGTGTCGTTTGAACAAACCCTGGAAAGAAAGAAGGGAGTAAGTTCATGCAAAGGGCGGGTGGGGACAAACAACTCAGCCAGTGGATTACTTACTACACAAGCTTGGTGTATTGGAGCAGGGCACAGCTGAGGCGTGACTGGAGTGAAAAGGGGGAAAACAGTGGCAAATGTGGTCAGAGGGAGCAGAGAGCCTGTTGTGGCAGTCCTTGGAAGAATTTTATTTTATATTCTGAGCGGCATGATAGGCATTGGAGGGCAGAGCCAGTGGAGATAGCTGACTTTTGTTTTAGTAAGATCACTAGCTGTTGTGAATAGGTAGAGGACTAAAGACAGAGGCAGGTCATGGGTATTGTGATAATTCGGTCTTCTCTCTTAAATGGCTTTTCCAGTTTTCCGCAAAAAAAATTAGCCCATCTTATTGCCTCCCCCATTTTATCTCCATAGTTGTTTTTCTCTTCCATCAGTGCTTTCGCTTATAAATTTGCAAACTCTTGATTTTTAACCTTTTTTAAAAAAAGTCATTAAATGATTTTTTTAAAGTGAGTTCTGTTCTTATATTTTCCATCTTTATTGTGAAATTTATTTTTAAAGCTGTCATTTCTGCTCATATGTCTTTTTCACAAATACAATAAAAATATATTTAGTTGCTTTCTTTTGCCTGTTTTCTTACTGGTGCTCTTTTTTTTTTTCTTTGCTATTCTTTTTCCATGTTATATAAGCCTAATGTCTACTTCTTGAATGTTAAGATCACATACTGTTACTCAAAATCATGTATGAGCATAATGGTTAAAATATAGGTGGATGCTGACAACACTTCTTTTGCTTGTGCTTTCCCAGGCATTGTTTTATGTGTTTGCAAATGCAGTAGATAATGTCCCTGTTTATGTGGCTCTCAAACATGTGGCAGTAGATGTATTTGGTTTTGAAATAGTCAGGTGTGAAGTGGACAGTAGTAGTAGATTCTTGTATTTGTGTTAAACCAGGAAAGTGCATACATACCATGAGTAACATATATTTATAGCACCTACAGAGGCAGCCCAAATTATTTCTGCAGCAGGTGATACACTTTCAGTCCCAGCCCCGGTGGTTCAGCATGAGGAGTCTGTAAAAGCTGATCGCCCTGAAATTGGTGGAGGAAAACCCACACCTGTAACTTCAGGTAGTCAAATTACTGTATTTACATTTGTTGCATTATTGATGGTATGCTCATCAGCACTAGTTAATGCCTAGGGCAGTGATGGCGAACCTATTGGATGTGTGCCATATAGTGGGCTGTGTGTATCATTGAAACCTCTGTAAGGTTTGCCATCACTGATGTAGGTAATTGCTAGACACTAAGTACGTAAACAGTTATCCTGGTTTTAAGTTTTCATATTTGCTTAGGAAATTTATAAAATGTGTAAGTCTGAGTAAATCTTTTCGAAGAGTTTAACAGCTGATCCTTTATTCCTTCACTGTGGAATCACTATGAGTGATGATGTGGTTTTAGAGTCTTGAACACCAGAATGCCCTGTGTTGATGTAACTCGTGTATATCCCTGTTCACTGTTAAAATTCTGTGCTGAAATTTGATTTCCTCTTATTTACTTTTGCTGCAAGAGGAAGCATCCTCATCTTCTATAAGGGAACGACCACCTGAAGAAGTTGCAGCTCGTCTTGCACAACAGGAAAAACAAGAACAAGTTAAGATTGAGTGTATGTAAATCAAACAGTTTCTTAAGTACTTCTGACCATCTCAGCTGCTCTCTCAGAACCATTAAGATGAGCTGCTCTCATCTATCAGCTAGCTGTGGCTCTTGTTTCTTTAGTGCTATTGTTCCATTCATTGTCATTACATATTTACATTCTTTCTACTTAAACCACTTTTACCAGGTGACAAGGAGTATTCTTAGTGCATAGTTGATGAGCATTCCAGGTAATACATACACTTGCTCCATTATTCTGGTATGGTAGCACTGAAAAGTCTTTATGGGGAACAGAGTCCCTGGGGAACAGAGGTTGGCTTGTTTATGTTTTACCATGGTAAACCTTACTAATTTATCTGTGAAAACCATATGGCTTACAGTCTTTCTTATGACCAGCCTCTGGTTTCTCTTCTGTCAGTCCTACCTGACATTGGGAAGAGACTAAGTATTCTACATCTTGCTGATTTTCAGCTAACAAGTATATGCCTTAAGTTTTGATGTTATGTTCTTAGAAGAAAAAAAGGGTAATAGATGCCTGAAAATATGTTTTTCTATCTTAAGGCACATGGATCATAATTTCTCATTTCTCATATATGTACAATCATATACTGATATCTCTAGAAATAGCAGAGTGCAGTGTATACTTTTTGCTGGGCAAAAAGTTGTTTTAAATTATGTAATAATTTGTTTTGTCTCAAAGGAGCATTACTTTATATTTCTTTATCTCTTTTTACCTTTACTGGCTCCTGTGTCCCGATGGTATAATGTTTTTTGTTTTTTTTTTTTTTGCGGAACTGGGGATTGAACTCAGGCCCTTGTACTTGCCAGGGAAGTTCTTATTCTACTGATCTATCTCCCCGACCCTGGTATAATGGTTTTTAATATGGGGGCCACCATTGCTAGAAATATATCAAAGGATGCAAGGAACAGACTAAATAGTTGGAGGGCACAAGTTTCATTCTAAGTTGGGGTATCTTGTATTTTTTTTAGCAGTTCTGAGTTCTTGATCATGTTATAGATCATTGAGAATATTAAATATAAATCACTTCTAAATAAGTGAAGTATTGGGGGCCTGCCCCTTAGCTCAGTTCTTTAAGTGGCTGCTTCAACAAAGCAGTCAGGCTCAGTTTGCTGTGATTCGATCCCCACAACTCAAGCCAGCCAAACCTGTCCGGAAGGCATTCAGAGCAAAAAAAAAAAAAAATCCTTATTAAAAAAATAATAATAAATAAATAAGTGAAGTATTTTTGTATTTTTCCCCAAAGTCCTTAATTTTTCCAGAATTCTTTACCATTTTAAATTTAGATTATCAGGCTAGGGGAGAGAGGTCAACATTCTAAGCATCTGCCTGGCAAATGCAAGGACCTGGGTTCAATCCCCAGTACTGCATGCTGCCCTGGAACCCCAGGCATGCCAAGCCAGGCACCAAAACTAGGCATGATAGCTCATGCCTGTTGTCCCACCACTAGGGAGCTGAGACAGGAGGATCACTATGCATCTGAGCCACATAGTGAGACCCTGTACCAAATAAATAAATAGATAAATAATTTTTTTTTTTTTAATTTAAAAAACAAGGGCCGGCCAAATAGCTCAGCGGATTAAAGTGCCTGCAAGCAGGCACAGGGGTCAGGGTTTTGATCCTCGGGCTTGCCCTGCCGGCCCAGTCTTCCCGGGGCTTGCTGAAAGGGCAATTGAGACTGGGCAGGGTGGCATGTGCCTGTAATCCCAGCTCTTAGAAGGCTGTAAACAGGTGGATCGCTACAAGTCTGATGTAGTTGTGACCCTGAACACCCTGTAGACTCTTCCCTAAAATACAAAAATTAATTAATTAAAAATTTAAAAAACAAATTAGGATTATCTTTTAATGTTTTTAATTTTTTTATTTTTCTCCCTTGATCATGTGAAGTTCTTGAATTAAGTGACAATTTTGAGCTAGAAATTGGGGAAAAAATTGTTTTAAATTATGTAATAATTTGTTTTGTCTCAAAGGAGCATTACTTTATATTTGTTTATGTCTTTTTACCTTTACTGGCTCTTGTGTCCCTATATATCTATTAGTTTATTTGCTTCCCCTTTTTAGTCCAGTTCTTCTTTTGTTTTGAAGAAAGTGAAAATGTTGATTTGACTATTGTTTTCTTCTAAACTTCAGAAAGGTGTGTGTGTGTGTGTGTGTGTGTGTGTGTGTGTGTGTGTCTGTCTGTCTGTCTGTCTGGAGTTTTATCAAGTGTCAGGACACAGTGACTAGACTACTAGAGAGGAGTGAGGTGGCACTTCAGTGGGCTCTGTAAAGTGCCTCACTACTCTTTGCACTTACATGTCCAACATTCTCACAGCGTATCATAGGTGGTTTTTATTTTTGTTTTGGTGTTTTGAGACAAAATTTCACTCTTGAGTTCAGGCTGGCCTTGAATTTGGCAATCCTCCTGATTCAGCCTTCCAAGTGCAGGGATCATATGCTTGCACCACCACATCTGGCTCTAGGACATTTGTTATTTAGGAGTTTCTTAAAAAACTAAAGCTCCAAACACACAATTATTACTGATACTGAGTTCGCTTCACTTATCTGTTTCAGAATGAAGTCACAATTGGGAGTCAGTTTAAAGCTTGTTTTGATAATTTCCCTTTAGTCTGAGCAGAAACAGTCTACTCACAGATAGGGATGAGATCAAAAGCTAGGATTTTATAGCCCTAACCAAGTCAGGTTTAACTGCAAGAAATCCTTATAGCCTAAGCCCAGTCTTCCTGAGGCATTCTAGAGGGCAAAGTGTGGAGCCTGAAAGCAACCAGAAGCCATGGGAGAAGCAGGAGACAGCCCTCCAAGTAGGCGTCGGAAACAGAAGTCTCCCACTGCATTGGTATCAGAACCAGCTGGAGAACTTGTTAGAAAGACAGAGGTCTGGGACCCTCCACCTCCAAAGAAAGTCCTGAGCAGTGGAGCTGTGTAGTCATGTTGGGGGCCAGGGGAGAACTGATGAATTCTAGTGAAAACAAAAAAAGGGAAAGGGGAGGAGAAAAAGATCTAGGAAAACATGGGTGGAAGTGAACAGGAACATGAACCATAAAATAACAACTGTGGCTCATGGAATGGCCAAGCATATGACTTCAGGGAGACAGCAAGCAGCATGTTGGCAAAAGGCTTCATAAACCCTGGCTCCCCTATGTCTCTGCATCCACAAGTTAGCCACACAAAATTCTCACATGATTCTAGCATGTTAGAACAGGCAAATATGTCAACATATAAGAAAGAAAGACTGGGGGCCGAGGAGATGGCTTAGTGGATAAGTGCTTCCCTGGCAAGTGCAAGGGCCTGAGTTCAATCCGGTTCCGCCAAAAAAAAAAAAAAGAAAGAAGGACTGCAAGGGAGGTGGACCAGGTGTTAGGTGTTATCAAGTATTATTATTTTCCTTTCCTTGCCATTTACTTGCTTTTTTTTTTTTTTTTTTTTTTTGCGGAACCAGGGATTGAATTCAGGCCCTTGCGCTTGCCACACGAGTGCTTATTCCACTGAGCCATCTCCCCGGCCCCCGCCATTTACTTTCTTTATACCTTTTTCTCTTGAGGTAAACCTCAGTCTCACCTTAATTACTTGATATTTTCTCGTTTTTAGCTTTCTCCTCCCCGTGATACAGAGGCACCAGGTGTGTTTCAGCAAGGTTCCATTCTCTCATCTATAGTTTAGGCTTCTTGTGCTCAAATTCAACTTTTGTTTTTGTCTGACCTATCAAACATTCTTTACTGACTATTCTCTGTTCTCTCTGATAACAGTAATTTTTAAATTTCATTTGTAATTTTTCTTCAAATGACTGTATCTTCCATTTTGGTATGTTATCCAAAAATGATGTTTTTTCTTCATTTTTAGAAACATTCTGATGTTTTTTCCAGTATTTTTGAATTATCATGTAGTAGTGTGATCATAATAGGAGGCAGCTTTTTAAACATTAGTATCTGTATTTCTTGAGTTCTTTTGTGGAAAAACATTTTCCGCTCAGTTGCCTTTGCATCTCTGCTTGCATGTTTTCTTGTCCTTTCTTTCTTAGTCCTTTATCTCCTGTATCTTGGTAGTATGGCATTTTTCTGTGGGTTTTTCTTCTTGCCAAGGAGTTGAAATTGGGCACCTCTTTTTTCTAGTGAGTCTGTGTAATTATTAATTGAAATAAAAAAGCTGGTGGTTCTATTGAGCTTAAATCTTTGAGCCTTATTTCTATTTGAAATATCTTTAAGCATCTTTCACCTTTGAGAAACTAAAATCACGTCACTGAAAAATTCAGATATTTATAAAAGTAATATAATAAGCCTTGATAGATTTAACATCCAGATTCAATTATTATTAATATTTTAGCCAATCAGACCTTGATATCTGACTGCTCCGAAGCTCAGCAAATTTGGCATTAAACACATTTTTAACACATCATCCTGCTATTCATGTTAGATCTCTGTACTCAACATAGAAATTGTTTGTCAGTTGCCTCCTGACTCAAACTGCCTTTTCCATCCAGAACAATTTGTGTGGTGCTCATCATGCCTCCCAGAACCACTTGACAATGAGCCCTGAGGCCTCACTGTACTTTTAAGTGAACTTTGATTTCCTAATTTTGGGTTCAGTGTTTTGTTCTTATTTTATTTTATTTTGGTTTTAGGAAAATGCAATGGAAAATTTGATAGGAAAAGAAGCTTGAAATAAAGTCATTTGTAAGAGGATGGATTTTTTTTAAATGTTCTTTTGTGTTTTCTAGCTTTAGCCAAGAGCTTAGAAGATGCTCTGAGCCAAACTGCCTCCATCACTCTGCAGGCCATTGCAGCCCAGAACGCTGCAGTCCAGGCTGTCAGTGCCCACTCCAGCATACTGAAAGCAGCCATGGATGATTCTGAGGTGAGCCAAGGAAGAACAAGACCACTTTTTATACTTTTTTAGTTTTTGTGGTACTGGGAATTGAACTCAGGGCCTCATACATGGTAAGTAGTGCTTTGCTACTTGGTCTTTTAGAGAAATGGTCATTTAAAAAAAGGCCAATGACAATGCCAATTTAAGCATTGTTATCAGAGATGACCAGAGAGTAAAGAATGTTTCTGGTAGGTGAGAAGACAAAAAGCAAGTTTCAGCACAAGCCATACTCCTAGCCCTTCTTAATTTTTTTTTTTTTTTTTTTGCGGTACCAGGGATTGAACTCGGGGCCCTGCACTTGCCAGGCAGACTCTTATTCTACTGAGCTGTCTCCCCAACCATCCTTTTTAAAATTTTGAGATAGGGTCTCACTAAATTGTCCAGGCTGGTATTGAATGGAATCCTCCTGCCTCTGCCTCTCAAGGAGCTAGGCTCAAAAGTATGCACCAACCATTGCAGTGGCCTGAAAGCTGTAAGCTTTGAAAACCTAAAAAAAAAAAAAATTCTATTGTACTTGAAATTCAAGAAAAAAAAAATGTACATGGCAGAGTTCAGTCAGTCAGCAAAGTGGAAACTGCATAGCTTATCGAGGAGTTGAACTTAAGTCCATAGACATATACCCTTCAGAAGGACACAGATTGGAAGCCCTAAATCTCTATGGGACTGTTTTGTGTAAGCAAGATAAAAAGATATTTCCTTTTTCCAAAGATAGTGTAATGTGTCATGCATATGGGTCAGATGATACAAACTCTGTTATAATCCAGATTTTGCTACTAAAGGACAGTTTATGGTAGCAGTTATTTTATGATTAAGGAGTGTTAGCTAATGTTGCAAAATAGAAAAATGTATGAACACACTAAATGTTAAAATGGATTCCAACTTATATTTCTTCTAGTAAAAAGCCAGGTGCACAGAAGATCTGTAATACAGTATATACCCAATTACTTTCTCAAAGCAGGGTTTGCGTTTGTACTTATAATTTTGTGGAAGGACGGGATCATGGAGATGGTTATGGATTTTCTTGTGCCTAATCGTGAGGTTTAGTTATGAATTCCTACTCTGAAGAAATACTGTGTATAATTTTTTACCTTTGAATTTGATGTCACACATTTCCACATTAATCTTGGCCTGTCTATGACAATAAGAATAATTAGTCATGTTTACATAATTAAATTCTTTTGTTTAGATTGCAGGTGAGAAGAAATCTGCTCAGTGGCGCACGGTGGAAGGTGCCTTGAAGGAACGCAGAAAGGCTGTTGATGAAGCTGCCGATGCTCTTCTCAAAGCCAAGTAATTACTCATGGACTTTAACAAGTAATTAGGGCTCCTGGTGGTTTTTTGGGCTGGGTTGTCTTTGTACAGTACTATATGTATAGAATAAAGAGAGGGTGAGAAACCCTTCCCTCTCTTCTCTACTTGTGTGCTCTGAACTGGTGTGAGGAATACAAAAGTTTTAAAAGAGATAAGAAATGAAACATAATTAAGCTAAAATAGATTTGACCAAAATTAATATGAAGGTTCTTACATAAAAATCAGATTTGATGTGGATTACTGCTTCAGTGACAGGTCTGTGTGTGTTTACTGCAATTCAGCTATAATTTCCAGATTTTGTTGGGCTACTTTGGGCAGTCTTACCAGAATTTAGAAAATGTCGTAGTTTTCTTTAACTCTCAAAGTAGTGAATATGACATTAGTCTCACTCACATCACTGGGCCTAGTATCAAGGCTGTGAATTTGTGCTAAGTAAAGCAGTCATTCTATCTTAGAGGCTCCCCAAGATCCAGGTGTTATTTGCTCAGTGAGGTCTCTGTCCCTCTCCCTTGCCTTTGCCCTAAGTTTTCTTTCACTGGCAGGGGAGGAAGCCTCATCCTTGCAAGATGTGCCATTCAGTGAGCACTCAGCAGGTGGCAGGTATGGTGCCAGGTACTTTTCAGGCAATGCCTCCGTTTCCACACACAGGCATGAAGCACTTGAGAAGCTAAACTAGGAGTTGCGTCCACGTCTGTCTGGTTCTGAAGCATAGTCATTGTTATACACCACCCTGCCTGTCTGGGTCACTGTAGTAAACCTAGCTTCTGATTGAAGTGTTCTTGTTATTGATAAGAAAACTTCTGTGTGTGTTGACCAAAAAGCATTGATTGATTTTTTTTTTCAAGTTATAAGTTTTTTCATAGATTATTTTTTTCTTTTTGTATTTTAGGGAAGGGTCTACAGGGTATTTAGGGTCTCACTAGTGGATCGGACTCATAGTGGTCCACCTGTTTACAGCCTCCCAAGAGCTGGGATTACAGGCAAGTGCCACCACGCCTGGTCTCAATTGCCATCTCAGCATGCCTTGAGGGCAGGGCCGGCATGGTAGGCCTGGGATCGAACCCCTGGCCCCTGAGCCTGCTAGTAGGCATTTTAATCTCTTTCATAGATTTTTTTAACATAACATTATATGTTGTACTGATCTCATAACACTTTAATAATTTTAGAAAGGAACAATACTAAATACTTATGGGTTTTTAAAAATATTTATTTTGTTACTGGTTTTCAGAGAAGAATTAGAGAAGATGAAGAGTGTAATTGAAAATGCAAAGAAAAAAGAGGTTGCTGGGGCCAAACCTCATATAACTGCTGCTGAAGGGAAACTTCACAATATGATAGTTGATCTGGATAATGTAGTTAAAAAGGTACGTTCTTTAAGTCTTTACGGTGTTACCTATATATCTTTGTAGTTCTTTGTATAAACACATATGCATATGTAGATAATTTGTGTATGTGTGTGCATGTGCATATAGATGTTGCATATAGATTACTGTCACTGAACCCCGGTTCTCAAAGTGTTGTTCAAATGGGCCTCAGATCTGAAGTCCTCCTGCTTCAGCCTCAGGAGTAGCAGGAATTACTGGCCTATACCACTATATCTAGCTTAATGTATATTTTTAAATATTCTTCCATCAAAAGGTTTTTTTGTTTTTTGTTTTTTTTTTGGTGCCAGAAGTCAAATTTGGGACCTTGGGCTTGCCAGGTACGCACTGTGCCACAGGAAAATAAAAAGATTTCTAGTTTCTCCTCTGCAAAAATGTTAGTTGTTACTGTTTTCAAAAATTTGTCTTGGATACCAAATAGCTTATTTGGTATTATTACTTCTTTTTATGTATTTGGTACAGGGTCTCACTACACAGCTCCTGTTTTCAGCCTCCCCAGCACTGGGATTACAGGCGTGCACCACCACACCCAGTGTCAGTGGCTGGCTCAGTGTGCCTTGGGGCGGGGCCAGCACAGCATGTGGTGCCAGGGATCAAACCCTGTTCCCTGCACTTACCTAAGCAGGCACTTAATCCACTGAGCTATCTTGCTGGCTCTGAACTTCTTATAATTGATAACATTTTTCTTACTGGGTTATTATCATTTATGAAAATCTCTGCCAGCAGTCAGGAAGTTGAGGCAGGATGATTGCTGCAAGTTTGAGGCCAATCTGACTACGCAGTGAGTTTAGGGCAGCCAGCCTAGACTACATAGTGAGACGTTGGACAAAAAAAAAAAAAAAAAAAAAAAAAAAATTCTGTCAGTGGCATATCTCCGTCTGCACTTGGGTGATATGTGTGGGTGATTTCCTTGGGCCCAGAAAAAAGGAAGAGGGGACACAGAGATTAGAGAGGACCTGTTGTTGCCATTTGAATACTAATTTGAAGGACAGGAAGATAACATTTGTGTTCCTTTTTCTGACTTCAGATTTTTCAAAATTTTAATTTTTTGTGGAACCGAGTATTAAACTCAAGGTATTCCACACTTCAGAGTTTTGTTAGGTTGCCAGGCTGACCTCAAACTTGGGACCCTTTTCCTTCAGCCTCCCAGAGTTCTAGGGTTATGGATATGTGCTGCCATTTGGCTTTTATTTTTAAACAAAATTGGAAGTTAGTAGTGTAAGAACTCAAAAGAAGAAATAAAAATTGAAAGATACAACACAGTTAAATGGAAAGAGAGAATTAAGGTTTAAACAACGAAGAAGAGAAAGAAGAGTTAGGAAATATGGTAGGGACAAAATCATACATTTGTATAAATAAGATGGTTAAGGCAGTGATCCTAAAAATTTCCATCAGGTTTTTGAAAATAGCAGTTAATGGGTAGTATTTTCAACCTGAGTAACTCTATATGCTGATATCTGTGAACTAAGCAACTACATTGTGGACAGCAATATATAATACTAAACCATGCTTAATATTAAAATACCTGTCATTTTGGTCTTCAAAATTAGAAGTTAGCTACAGGACTTACTGGCCTTTATTTGTAGCACTGGGGTTAAACCAAGAGCCTTTGTGCATGCTAAGTGAGAATGCTACCACTGAGCTGTCCTCTTGGCCCTGGAGTTTCAGATTTCTATGTAAAGGAATATTACTTCTGTTCTTGAAGTTTATGGTTCTTTTTATTCAGTTTAACCATTTGCTCTCTGTATTTGGTCAGGTCCAGGCAGCTCAGTCTGAGGCTAAAGTTGTATCTCAGTATCATGAGCTGGTAGTACAAGCCCGAGATGACTTTAAACGAGAACTGGACAGTATCACTCCAGAGGTCCTGCCTGGGTGGAAAGGGATGAGTAAGTACAACGGATATATTAGCATTTTCCTTTTTATAATTTTTAACAACTGATCAGCTAATCTGAAACCTGCTTCAGTTCCATTTATTATATCCAAATCCCCCCTGGCATTTCTCATGTGTTTCAACACTTGATTGCTGCCAGAGTCATGTAGATGATATACTTGTTACAGTGCTCCTGTAGTTTGAACCATGGTGAACATAATTCTAGCCAGTGTTTAATTCTGTACTTCATGATTAATTCCCTAATCCTTGATTCTAATTCTAGTCTCTCCAAATGAGTGGCAGTGACATTATAACGTTGATTCAGTTAAACTAGTTCATTCAAATATAAAATTATTGGGCCAGTGAGGTAGCTCAGCAGACTAAGCACCTTCTTAGGCAAGTGCAGGGACCTGGGTTTGATCCCTGGCACTACATGCCACATCATCCCTTCTACTGGGCGTGCTGAGCCTGTAATCCCAGTGCTGGGGAGGCTGAAAACAGGAGGATCACTACAATTCTGAGCTGTGTAGTGAGACCCTGTACCAAATACATTTGATAGATATAT
>NW_004524738.1:2124840-2127102 GCF_000260255.1 Octodon degus
GAACAAGCTTAGCAAAGCACAGGGACCGCAGTTCAATCCCCCAGCACCACATGCCAGCCAGCCCCACCCCCTGGTGGGCTGAGCTGGCCACACACACACATACACACACACACACGCACACACACAATAAATAAATTAATTAATTTTTTTAAAAAAGTGAAATACAAACCCAAATGTTTCTTATTGATATGTGGTCTCTTAAATTTAGGAAACAAATAAGCATCTAAATACTATTTGGGGGAAGGTTTCTATTTTATACTAAGTTTATACTCGAGCATTTATAACATTAATTCCTTTTTTTTTTTTTTTCTAAAAGCCTTGGCTTTTAGTCTAGTGATACACTAGAATAAACTAGTTTCTATTGTAGCTTTTAGATTAAGCTTTTAGATTAAGATAAATGCCTGTAGGGTTTACTGCTTACAGAGATACCTTATATGTGGAATACTTGGTATTAAGCTAAATTTAGATCTCTCCCATGAGTAAATTCATATGTATTTTTTTTTTTTTTTTTTTCTTTTTTTTTTTTCGTGCAACCAGGGATTGAACTCGGGCCCTTGTGTTTGCCAGGGAAGCACTTATTCTACTGAGCCATCTCCCTGGCCTCATTTCATATGTATTCTGTGGTGCTATCTATGTTTTAGCTAGACTCTGGTGGTGATTTTTCGGATGTTTAAATTAAGTTTACAGAGTAAACTTAGTATAAAATAGATATTTTATGCTTTTTTTCCCTGGTCAGTTAAGAAACCATATGACAAATCTGAATGATTTGAAAGAAATAACTCATACATAACATTTAAAAATGTTAATTGGTCAGTCTAATAGCCTCTTAAAATACTAAAAATTTTATGTGAGCCTTGGGGTATAAGAAGCATCACTTTTTATTTTCATTTTTTTTGTCTTTTTTGAGACAGGGTCTTGCTATGTAGTTCAGGCTGGCCTTGAACTCACTATGAAGTCCAGGCTGGCCTTGAACTCAGAGATCCTCTTGCCTCAGCCTCCTGAGTGGAGCGCTGGGATTACAGGCATGCACCACCACATCTGGCTCTTGTTTTTAAAAATCTATGAATATGTTTCATGGTAAATTAATTCTGAAAGTAAAATAATACTTTGTTTAATGAAAACATTTATAATAAAAATATTACTGTATTACCAACTCTGAAAACTTCTGGATTCCTTGAAGTGTTTTGTTTTGTTGTTTGTTTGTTTTTGGTACTGAAGAATGGACCTAACCTAAAGCAATTACATTGAGCGTTTCTTTTTATTTTTTACTTTTTATTTTGAGACAGGATCTCACTAAGTTACCTGGACTGGACTCAAAGTTACAATCATTCTACCTCATTCTTCCAGAGTTCTGTGACTACCAGTGAATCACAGCAGTGTAACTGTTGATTTTGCTGTTTTCTCCTTATTTAGAGTTGTCTCTGTGGGAAGTTTATTCTCCGTCCATTGCGACCATGCCGTAGATACTCTACTTCAAGGAGTTCTGGGTATGTAGTATGATTTCATGGAACCAGTATGTGTGTTCTTTGAATATGGAAATAGCTGCTTAAAACACTTTATAAAGGAATACAGCACTACTTCCTTATTCATGGTCTGTGTTACCACTTGTCAACTTGGGAGATCATCTCACATCACAAATGTTTTTATTTTATTTATTTTTGTATTTTAGGGAAGGGTCTACAGGGTGTTCAGGGTCTCACTTACTAAATCGGACTTTAGTAATCCGCCTGTTTTCAGCCTCCTAAGAGCTGGGGTTACAGGCGCTTGTCACCACGCCCAGTCTCAAGCTGTCTCAGCTTGCCCTGTGGGCGGGGTCGGCATGGCAGGCCCAGAGATTGAACCCTTGGCTTCTGCTGAGCTATTTGGCCAGCTCTAGAAATGTTGTATACTATAGCCAGATACTTTGAGAGAGAAAAGAGCAAGTTCACATTCAATAACCTTAGATATAATATATTGTTGTAATTGTTCTATTTCATTAGTTATTGTTAATCTCTTATTGTGCTTAATTTGTAAATTGAACTTTATTACAAGTATGTGTGTATAGGAAAACTATAGCATATATAGAGTTTGGTACTGTTTAAAGTTTTAGGCTTCTAGGGGCTGGAGAGATGGCTCAGTGGTCTAAAGCACCTACTTGGAACAAGCTTAGCAAAGCTCAGGGACCATGGTTCAATCCCCCAGCACCACATGCCAGCCAGCCGCGCCCCCTGGTGGGCTGAGCTGGCCATACACACACACACTAAATAAATGTTAAAAAAAAAA
>NW_004524738.1:2130589-2134903 GCF_000260255.1 Octodon degus
AATTCAAAACCCTTGGCACTCAAAAAGTATTGTAGTGAATTACTTAAGGCACACTTTTTGATTGTTCTGTGATAGTAACAGTTACCTTGAGAATTCATGTAGGGACCTTCTACCTGTTTCTGCAGGTAGAAATCAGAGAATCAGCTGTCTGATTCTCTACAGTGGAAACTTAGACTGCAGGAAACATTGCTGGTGAAGCAATGGTGTACTTGGTGTACTTGGCAGAAGAAAATATATGCTGTAAAAGAAGAAGACATTATGTTCTTAGTGACCCAACTTGGAGACACAGCTGAGGGATGTTACTAGCATGTAGCTGGCAGAGAGGCCAGAGATGCTGCCAGGCATTCTGTGGTGCACAGCCACGAATTACCTGGCCCAGATTGTTACTACTATGAAAGCCGAGAAGCCCTGTGTAAAGAACTTTGTGTGTAGAAAGCGAAAATCCCCTACAATGCAGTCTCCAACTGCAGTTGTTTTTGAGCAGCTGCTACTTAATTGTTATTAATTTTCAAAATAGAGGATAGAGTCACATGATGCAAATGTGAAAGGCACAAGTGGTGTTTGGTGAAGTTTCCACTTCACTTGTACTCACAGCTGTGCAATTTTCCTGGGCAGGTTTGGTCACTGTTGCTGACTTGCTGTGTACCTACCTCTGGAGCTGGTGAATTATTTCATGTTACCGTAGTCCTCAGTCTCGGCCTCCTTACCTCTGAAATAAAGACATTGAGACCCCTAATTCATAGTTAGTGTTATGAATTATTTGGTTTTACTATTTTTTTGTTTTGGTTTCTTTTTCTTCTGGTTTTTTTTTTTTTTTTTTTGGCAGAACCGGGGATTGAACTCAGGCCCTTGAGCTTTCCAGGCAAGCACTTATTCTACTGAGCTATCTCCCCGGGCCCTGTTTTGGTTTCTTTGAGACAATTTCTTGCTGTAGTTTAGGCTGGCCTTGAACTCCCTATAGTGCAGTAACCCCGATTGTCCTTGAACTCATTGTGATAGATCCTCCTGCCTCAAAGTGCTCTGATAACAGGTGTGCACCACTACACCCAGCTTGGTCTTATGCTCCTTTCCCTAAGTTGTAAGTGTACCACTATAATGTCCATTACTTTTTCTGTGGTTCTCTAACTGGGTGCAGTGCTAAACATGTAGTAACAGCTAATATTATTGAGCATTATTCTGTACTTGGCATTGTAGTCTAAGCACTTTCCATCTATTAAAGTTCACAATGGTCCTAAAGGTAAATTTTGCTATTAACACCATTTTATAGTTGAGAAACTGAGACTCCGTTTAAATAACTTGCCTAAGGTTGAGAGCAGAGTAGGATTTCTTTCTTATCCACCAGCCATACTATTCTCTCCTTGATTGATTTGTATCAGCAGCATGGGGCTCCCTGTGGCCTTTTGAAAAGAAAAGCAATGTGATTGTAATAATGAGAAAAATTCATCCTTGTAAGATTGAAGGCTTAATTAAGGAGGGGTGCCTGATGGCTGAGGAGCTGGTTAAAAGGTGCCATGGCAGTCAGTGAAATGACATGGGCTACCCCCATTCAGAGAAGAGAGGGGCAGCCACTGGGAAGGTACATCTGGGTATGGCCAGGGTTGGAACATGAAGTGCAAGTTAGGGATGGTTGATATTGCCAAGATATATCTCTATTATTGCTTAATGACTGTGCTACTCATAGCCATATTTCTGTGCCAAGTTGAGACCAAAATATCTCCTTTTCCTATACTTCCAGTGTCTACTGCAATAGTGGGACTAATCTGTTTCTTCAGTTGTTTCTCCAGATTAGGTATTTGATTTATATATCTATGTTGGGTGACAAATATTAGCCTTTGACTTTATTGCACCCAGAAGTTATTAAGAAGCTCATATTGAGCTGGGTGTGGTGGTGCACACCTGTAATCCCAGCACTCAGGAGCCTGAGGCAGGAGCATCATTGTGAGTTGGAGACCAGCCTGGGCTACAAAATGAGTTCAAGGCCAGCCTGAAATGTATAGCAAGACCCTGTCCAAAAAGACAGGAAAATAAAGCTCATATTGAGAAGCAGTCACTGAGGCTGCCTGCCTTTCCCCTCTGCTGTCAGGATTCATACTCTGGTGCTAGTGATAAGTGTCAAAATTTCGAATGTCATCCTTTTTCCTTAACTTACAGAAAGATAGCCATCATTTTTAGTTTAATTTACAGGTTTAATACAAATAATGCGAGTTCCTTGTTAAAAATTTGTACAGGAAAGCTAGGCATGGTGATGCATGCCTGTAATCCCAGCACTTGAGAGGCCGAGGCAGGAGGATCATTGCAAATCCAAGACCAGCCAGGACTACAAAGTGAGCTCAAGGCCAGCCTGACCTGCATATTGAGACCCTGTCTCAAAAAGTCAAAAAGACCAGAAAAATTAAAAAATTTAAAATCTTGCAAAGGAGGTAGGAGATAGATCTTAGATAGGAAGCCAATCAAGAAATGGAGGGGAGAGGAAAAGAATATAGATACGTTATGCACGTGTGCTGACTCCACATAAGGATTATCAATACTTTACTACAAATACATACTAATTAAGTTTTTTTTTTTGTTTTTTTTTTTGTTTTTTTCTTTTGTATTTTAGAGACAGGTGTACAGGGTATTCAGGGTCTCACTAGTAGATTGGACTAATACTGATCCGCCTGTTTACAGCCTCTGAAGAGCTGGGATTGTAGGCGTGTACCACCAAGTCCAGTCTCAATTGCTGTCTCGGTGTGCCTTGGGGGCAGGTTGGCACAGCAGGCCAGGGGATCACACTCCTGGTCTCTGTGCCTGCTTGCAGGCGCTTTAGTCTGCTGAGGTATTTGGCTGGCCCTGGTTTTTTGTATTTTTCTGTATTTAGGACAGGGTCTACAGAGTCTCACTACGTAGATCGGACTGTAGTGAGACTCTGTAGACCCTGTCTCCTGTTTTCTGCCTCCCAAGTGCTAAGATTACAGGGGTGCGCCATCATACCCAGTCTCAATCTCCATCTCAGTGCACCCTGCAGTTGGGGCCAGCAGGGCACACCAGGGATCGAATCCTAGCTACTGTGCTCTTCCTAAGCAGGCATTTTAGTCCGCTGAGCTATCAGGCCAGCCCTAAAGATAATTTTAAAATACAAATTTGCATGGGAAAAGATTAATTTCTTAGTATTTGAAATGTTAGAGAGTTGTCTGCTACCAGCACTATGACTTTATCCCACGTGAGAAGGATAAAATAAAATTGTTTATAATTTGTATAAGAAAAACTAAACTGATTACTTTGGTAAAATAGAAATGAGTCTCTTAGAACTTAGAGTACTTATTTATTTTTTAAATGAATTTAGGACAAGGTCTACAGGGTGTACAGGGTCTCACTACGTAGATCGGACTCGTAGTGATACTCCTGTTTTCAGCCTCCCAACATTACAGGCATGCACCACCATGCACAGTCTCAGTTGCCATCTTAGTGCACGCTGGGGATCAAACCTCTGCCGCTGCACTCTGCCTAAGCAGGTGCTTTAGTTTGCTGAGCTATCTGGCCAGCCCTGGACTACTTTTAATGTCAATGATTCTCTTCATTGGCTTCTAAAATGTTACAATTTATCTTATACATATTGTTTTATAATCCCTTTAAATTTTAGGAAATAAACTTTTTTTTTCAGTATTACAGTATTGCTTCCTGATTTGTAGTTCCTTCTTGTTTCCTTTTAGATGTTTTTATTTAATGATAAATGACCGAAATATGTACATCTGTTTTTTCAAACTGTTCTTCTCTTTCTTTGTAGGTGTGTCTGATTTAGGTGAGTAATTAATTTATGTTTAAAGGTTTTTGTTTGAAAATAGCAAACTTTGGGTGTGGTGTTGTATGCCTGTTACCTCAGCTGGCTCAGAGGGTGAAGCAGAAGGATCCCAAGTTCAAGGCCACCATGTTCATGTTAGTGAGATCCTATCTTAGAGGAAAATAAGAGCTAATGTAGCTCCGTGGTAGATTACTTGTCTAACGTATTTCTTTTTTTTTTTTCTTTTCAAAGTTTTATTGATAAACATATAGCAATGAGACAGTTTCAAATCAAATCGAACTAACGTATTTCTTATTCTTACTATGTCATCTAAAATATCAAGTTGAATTATGTGTGATGTATTAAATCTGAATTAGATATTTGTGGTATCCATTTGTTGTCAAAAAATGTTTAGGGGCTGGTGAGATGGCTCAATGGTCTAAAGCACCTACTTAGAACAAGCTTAGCAAAGCACAGGGACCACGGTTCAATTCCCCAGCACCACATGCCAGCCAGCTCTGCCCCCTGGTGGGCTGAGCTGGCCACACACACACACA